>NC_083229.1:131294386-131594386 GCF_032191835.1 Heteronotia binoei
CCAAAAATCCCCCAAATATCACCGCCGGAAACACCAAGATTATTTATAGAGAGGGAAAGGGGGAAATAAAGTTAAATAAAACTCTTTTTTTACTTTTTTCAAAGTGAGAAGACTAGAGAGAATGGGTTCCACGCTGAGAAGCCAGTCAGATTCCAGTGAGATTCCAGTGAGACTGTGCTGCATAATGCAGCCTATTTATTTTGTCCTGTTTGCTCTGTTGGCTCTATCTGCGCCACCTTCATCACTTTCGGGGTGTGGATCCCCCAGTGGGGTGGTCTCCCAACTCCCTCCGCCGGCTGTTTCTGATAGCCCTGCGCCCCCTCTTTCATTTGATATGTGTCCCGTGCGGGTGCCACCCTCCCGCCAGGAGATGCCGCAAAATGAGCCCCCTTGAGGCTTATGGCGGCAGGGCTCGGGGGAAGCGAGCTAGACTGCTGTTCTTTTGAGGGGTTATAGAGTGTTTCGAGCCCGTCCCTGTGGCATCGGTCCCATCGTTGTGGGACCCAGGGGGCCGGCGCAGCGGCACGCCAAAGCAGCCTGTCACTAATAACACAGGCCGAGATGCAGGACAGGAACCCGGAAGTGACCGACAGGCTGCCTCAAGGGGGCTCATTTTGCGGCATCTCCTGGCGGGAGGGTGGCACCCGCATGGGACACATATCAAATGAAAAAGGGGGCGCAGGGCTATCAGAAACAGCCGGCAGAGGGAGTCGGGAGCCCACCCCACTGGGGGATCCACACCCCGAAAGTGATGAAGGTGGTGCAGATAGAGCCAACAGAGCAAACAGGACAAAATAAATAGGCTGCATTATGCAGCACAGTTGAGAAAGTGCCTTATCCCATATACTGATGAAGTAAATACAGGATTTGAGAACAAAATTGCACCAGAAGACACAAACACAAAGCTCCCTTACACTGAATCAGTGCTTGGGTCCACCAAAGTCAGTATTGTCTACTCCAGGGGTGGCCAGAGTTGCTTAACAAAAGAGCAACACAGAATAAAGGCCAGATGTTTGAGAGCCACAAGACATGAACATCGGATATTTGAGAGCCACGGAAGGAAGGAAGGAAGGAAGGAAGGAAGGAAGGAAGGAAGGAAGGAAGGAAGGAAGGAAGGAAGGAAGGAAGGAAGGAAGGAAAGAGGAGGGAGGGAGGGAAGGAAGGAAGGGAGGAAGGAGGGAAGGAAGGAAGGAGGGAGGGAAGGAAGGAAGGAGGGAAGGAAGGAGGGAAGGAGGGAGGGAGGAAGGAAGGAAGGGAGGAAGGAAGGAAGGAAGGAAGGAAGGAAGGAAGGAAGGAAGGAGGGAGGGAAGGAAGGGAGGAGGGAAGGAAGGAGGGAGGGAGGGAAGGAGCGAAGGTAGGAAGGAGGGAAGGAGGGAGGAAGGAAGAAAGGGAGGAAGGAAGGGAGGAGAGAGGGAGGAAAGGAAGGGAGGAGGGAAGGAGGGAGGGAGGGAGGAAGGAAGGAGGGAGGGAGGGAAGGAAGGGAGGGAGGGAGGGAAGGAGGGAAGGAGGGAAGGAGGGAAGGAAGGAAGGAGGGAGGGAGGAAGGAAGGAGGGAGGGAGGGAGGGAAGGGAAGGGAGGGAGGAGGGAGGGAAGGAAGGAAGGAAGGAAGGAAGGAAGGAAGGAAGGAAGGAAGGAAGGAAGGAAGGAAGGAAGGAAGGAAGGAAGGAAGGAAGGGAGGAGGGAAGGAAGGAGGGAGGGAGGGAAGGAGCGAAGGTAGGAAGGAGGGAAGGAGGGAGGAAGGAAGAAAGGGAGGAAGGAAGGGAGGAGAGAGGGAGGAAAGGAAGGGAGGAGGGAAGGAAGGAGGGAGGGAGGGAGGGAAGGAAGGGAGGGAAGGAGGGAAGGAGGGAAGGAGGGAAGGAAGGAAGGAGGGAGGAAGGAAGGAGGGAGGGAGGGAAGGGAAGGGAGGGAGGAGGGAGGGAAGGAAGGAAGGAAGGAAGGAAGGAAGGAAGGAAGGAAGGAAGGAAGGAGGGAGGGAGGGAAGGAGGGAGGGAGGAAGAAAGGAAGGAAGGATATTTGAGAGCCATGGAAGGAAGGAAGGAAGGAAGGAAGGAAGGAAGGGAGGTGCGAGTGAGGGAGGGAGGGAAGAAGGAGGGAGGGAGGAAGGAAGAAAGGAAGGAGGGAGGAGGGAGGGAAGGAAGGAAGGAAGGAAGGCCGCCCCCTCCAGCCAGCCGCCCCCCCCCGCTTTTGGCCTCCTCCCTCCCTCCCTGCCTGCCAGCTTACCTTCTCCCAGGGCGCGGCCTCCCCTCCGGGCGGGCGGGCTGGCCAGGAGGCGCAGCGGCGGCTGGTGCTGCTGGCGGCGCTGCTGGCGGGGCTGGCGGCGGCTGAGGAGGAGGCGGCCGAGCTCACCGACCCAGGGCCTCCCGGCACGCCGCTGCCGCAGGCGCCGCCGGCCTGCCTCCCGCTCCAGCCACCGCTGCCGCTGCCGCCTCCGCCTCCTCCCTCCACAGGCCTCCAGCGCTGGCCTCTCCGCCGCCTCCCCCTCCGCCACCGCCACCGGGGCCCTACGCCAGCGAGAGGAGCCGGCGGGCCGTGCGCGCGGGCGGGGAAGGCGGCGAGTGAGGGAGGGAGCGTCCCTGCGCGTGCGCACGGCGATTGGCGGCGGTGTGGCGGGCCCTACGCCGTCCACGCTCCTGGCTCCGCGCATGCGCAGAGCCCGCCACACCACCACCAATCGCCGTGTGCATGCGCAGGGAAGCTCCCTCCCTCACTCGCCGCCTTCCCCGCCCGCGCGCACGGCCTGCCGGCTCCTCTGGCTGGCTAAACCAGGATCCCTAATTGTCCCGGTATAGCCAGCCCGGGAGGCGGGAATTTGCAGCCAGAAACGGGACTTTCCTGGGTGACCGGGACGGTCTGGCTACCCTACTGTCTAGGGCAGTGATGATCTCTTAGTACCTGGTGGGCAACATTGGGAAGGGCTTCTGGAATTCTGGCCCCACTGGTGGATCTCGCAATGGCACCAGGTGGTTTTTTCAATGTGTGACAGAGTGTTGGACTGGATGGGCCATTGGCCTGATCCAACATGGCTTCTCTTATGTCAATACATATATCACAGTCCTCAGATCCCACACCATTTAGAGTAATTTAAAGGTACATTCAGGTAGGCATGTCAGTGTAGAAGTAATTTGGGAACACATTTAAAACTTATTGACACTACAAAAGTAATGTTTTGAAAGGAGAACAGATTGATTATAAAGTGTTATGGGGGAGGAAGACAATGGTTTTTTTTTCCCTTAAAAGTAATTGTTTGCCTTTTTTTACAACTCCTTGGAAGGATGTCTTTACAATCAGGAACAAGAGGAAAGGAAATTGAGACCTTAGTCAATAATCAGGCTGTGTGCTCATATCAGCTATGGAGGACAGCAGAGAGAGAGCAAGAGACTAGAGATGTGCAAAAAAAAAAATCTGGTAAAATTCAGATTTGGGGTTATTTAGGGCAAAAATATTCATGTGGATGAATATCCCTGAATATCAGATTCAGTAGCTGAATCTGATTCGGGAGATATTCAGCTAATCCCGAATATATGGCTCCATTATACTATGGACCATTTAAGTCAATGGCAAAATAGGGTACCGTGAATGGCAGCTGGGGGCAGAGGGTTTGAGGAAGAGGCAACAAATTTCCAGAGTGGCTGCAGGAGCCTCTCTCCCACAGAACCCCTATGTTTCAAAAAGATTGGGCCAGAGGGTCCAATTCTAGGGGCATCAAAAGTATATTATATTAAGGTACATTGTTACATTTTTCCCTCTTTTTTTACCCTGCAATCTGCCTTGAGTCAAAGGCCACCTTTAGTCTCAGTGAGAAAAGTGGACTGTAAGTAAACGGCATAGATGCATTCAAAATATCTGAAATTTAATAGGAGACTGTGTGGCTTTGATTAGACTACTGGAGTTGCTCAGGGAGATTCTGAGCTTTCCTTTCCACGCCCAATTTAAACTCTGTGTTTATTGTCCAGACAAAATAAATATTCCTCACACTTTCACAGTGGCTTCACAGTGGCTTTTGGTAGCACCCTTTCAAACCCTTTTTATAGGGAAAGAAATATCAAAGCTTAAAATGCCTGCTGTGGCCATCTGCACACAACCTAATTCCACAGTTAATTCAAAATTAATTAGCAGTGCAATCCTAAAATTGCTTTCCTGGGAGTAAGCCCCACTGAGTAGACTTCAGCAGGATTCGGATTAGACCTGTTTAACATCCTGTTTATTGTGTTATGAATTCTCCCACCCCAACTTGGATGGCTTAGGTAGATCTTGTCAGATCACCGAAAACCAGCAGGGTCAGACCTGGTTAGTACTGGAATGGGTGTACCTGAATAAGCCAGGGCAGCTTGAGCTTTCCAGAAATGGGAAGTTGAGCAATGTCAGCAGTAGCTACTATGTGAATTGAAGACCACCAAGGAAGCCCACAAAGGCAAGGGATGGCAAACTACCTTGGTTCCTATCATGCCTAGAAAATCTGTTAAATTGGCCGAGACTAGATGGCACTTTACACATGTGCTCTCATTCTCCTAGCGAAGCCAGAATCTAGCAGGAAGAGAATTGTGGGAAGAGTGGACCCTTGAAACAATAAAGAAATAGAATGGGTATGTTTGTGGGGCAGAGGAATGAAGATCCACTCATCTCTAGACAGAACTCCCTGTTCTTTCTCAGGTTGATCCTGCCCACTCACACTTCAGCAGTCTTCTTTTCTCTTCCAACTACAAACAAGGATGCTACTGTCTGCTTTTCTTCCTTCCTTGTTCTCACTGGCATTGATCAGTCTCTACTGAAACTGAGAAGGGAGAGACAAGGCGAGAGCAAGCTGGGAAGAGGGCAAGGTGTGAACCAGCTGTCGAATGCAAGTACTGACATGTGGCAGAATGTCAACTGTTATTAACTACATTTGTCAGAAATATGTAACAGAGTCCGTTCAGACACTGTAATGAAAAGGGAGCTGAGTAACTTTGAAAGGTCAATATTTCAATAAGAAAGGCTGGATGGTATTTGGGGGGCGGGGCGGTTTGAACTTTTGTTTTCCTCATAGTGGGTCAAAACATGCTAATGATGTTTCTGAGCCAAGAACAGACTGCCGAGACTTGCCAAAACCCCTCAGAACATTAAAAAAAAAAAAAAGGTAAAGGTGCAAGCACCTTTGCAAGCACCTGTGCAAGCACCAGCTGTTTCCGACTCTGGGGTGACATTGCATCACAACGTTTTCATTACAGACTTTTTACAGGATGGTTTGCCATTGCCTTCCCCAGTTATCTACACTTTACTCCCAGCAAGCTGACCTCGAAAGGATCTCCTTCCGAGGTCATGTTGAGTGGCTCTGAAAGCAGAGATTCCCCTCAGCCACCATGGCTAGTAGCCACTGATACTTATCCTCCATGAATGTGTCTAATCCCCCTTTCAAGCTGTTGATTCCTGTGGCCATCACTACATCCTCTGGCAGTGAATCCCACATGTTAATCACTCTCTGTGTAAAGATATTAGCTCATTTCTTTTTTTTTCCACCCAAAAGTAATCTGCATGCATAATTAGTTTCTCACCATCACCAGTGAACAGATGGGCAAATAATCCACCACGCTTATGGTAGGGGGCATTAGAGGACGTGTCATTTTTCCTGCTACTCACTCTGTGTTTGACTCTTTGACAGAGCACAGGCAGTGTAAGTAAAATTGTCCATGTTTAATTAAAATGAAATTAAATGTATTATTCAACAGAGGAGGGGAGGGGAAGCTCTCTGCTCTGTTTATGCTTGGGGAAAAATAGCAGACATATGGGTCTGCTTCATTGTTTGTCACAAATCACGGTAAGGGCGGCTTTTTGTCGTCTGCTCAGCCTACGGGAGGAGAAACAAACAATCAAAATATACTATTGCTCTTAAAGTTTCAGAGACCCTCAGACAGTCTTGCTGGCAATTGTAGCATAAAGGAGATGAAATGTGGTGTTCATAGAGGCACAGACACCGTTATTCCCAGCTTCTTTCTGGCTAGTCATGCAACATAACTCGGGGCTTAGATCATTTAAAGAAATACCACTTTTTTTGATAGAGACATCGCGCTGAAGTGATGACCACATAATGGGGTTGAAAGGTGCTGGTTAGCTTCTGTGGAGTTTCTCAGTTTTGTACATGATATGTTCTTTGCTCACATAGCTGCTGCAGCATGGGAAGGGAACTTTGTGATTCCGTACGGAAGGCTCTCTCCTTAGGCTTCTTAGCTGGACCTGACGAAGAGGGTGGCTTCATTATGCTTGGTGGTGCATGGCAGAATGGAAGGATGACAGCTGAATATAGGAGAATGACAGAACAGTCAGTGCCTGGCGTGGCTCTGAGGTAAATGAGGACTCTTTTCTCTAAATACAACAGATTCAAGCCGGCAGCCATGTTGGTCTGAAGCAGCAGAACAAAGTTCAAGTCCACTGGCAACTTTATGACCAACCAAGTTTTCTTCAAGGCATAAGCCTTCATGTGCACACATGTATCTGAAGGAGTGTGTGTGTGCGCACAAAAGTTTATAGCTTGAATAAAATGTTATACCTTGAATAAGACTTTTGTTAAAAGGTGAGTGCTGTGTCGTCGCTGACAGTGAAAACTGAAAGCTTATACATTGAATAAAACTTTGTTGGTTTTAAAGTTACCACTGAACTCAGACTGTGTTCTAAACAAAACGGTTGTTTTCACAGCACTCTGCGGCACCTCTCTCCGTTCCCTCTTTCCACACAATCCACTCTGCCTCTCTCTCTACAAGCCAGTCACCTCAGCCCCTTGGGTCCAGCTTCCATCCAATCAAAACACACTTCAGTCACCCATCCAGCCCCCTCACTCTTTCTCTGCAGCACTGCAATCACAGCAATATGCATAGAAAAGTCCACATTAAAAAACAAATCCAGCATGTATAAAATGTTTATATATTGAAAACATCACACTCTTGTTGCAATGCTCTAACAATATATCAATATTTATATGTATACTAGGAATAAGGCCCCTTGTGGAGAAAAAATGCAAAGAGGCTCTGTGTGAGTGCCCCCCCACACTTGCTGTCTTCCCACCCACCCACCCAAGTGAAGGCATTCACTCTCCCCCCACCTCAAGGAGGAAATGACATTGTATGTGTCTGAGGCCCAATCCCTCCTCAAACCCACCCTCTCTAGACACCAACTCTTAAATATCCAGGAATTTCCTAACCTGGAGTTGGCAACCCTATCTCCTTCCCTTTAACTGCACCTCTGACTGCAGCTTTCCATTGCCTCTACATAGGAAAAGCACAGTCTTTCTCCACAGTGTGTGTGTGTGTGTGGGGAGGGGGAACCAAAGCAGTTTACTTCATTCTCCTCTGTCCCCTTTGATCTGAACAACAACCCTGTGAGGCAGGTTTGGCTGGAAGTCTGTGACTGGTCCAAAATCAGCTTCCACAGCAAGAACCTGTGTCTGGCAGACCCCACTCTGAAGTCCTCACTCCTATGCCCTCCTCAAACTCCACCACAAAATCTCCAGGAATGTCCCACCAGTCAGGACTGGCCCCAATGAGTTTTGCCTCAGAGGCCTTTAGTGATGCCTTTTAGACCAACAGTCTGTCTCTGATAAACGTTGTTGGTCCTAAGCACCATGCTTAACTGACCACCCTGCAAAGCAGCCATTTTCTGCAGGGGGAGTGATCTCTGCCACCTGGAGATCAGTTGTAATTCTGAATGATCTCCAGCTCTCACCTGGAGATTGGCAACCATATTTCCCTAGGAGGAAATTGTCAGTTTGGAGTCTATGGTATAGTACCTGAGGTACCACCCCTTCTCAACCCCCACCCTCTCCAAGCTCCATTCCACAAATCTCCAGGAATTTCCCAACCTGGAGTTGGCAACCCTATCTCCTTCACAGCCAACCATCTTGGGGTGAGGCTGAGGGAAAGATGGAGAGGGAGTGAAAGGAAAGAGGCAGGAAAGACAGAGGCTGCGTGTGCTTGGAGGCTGTGTGGGCCATTGATGGGGCAGCAGAGGTCTGTTGCTGGCAGCAACTGTGATGCCTTTTGTGAGGCTGCAGAAGAGCAGCAGGCCTTTCTGGGGCCAGTTGACAGAGAAGACAGAGAGAAGCGTTGGCGATGTGTCTGTCTCTGAGGTAAGACTGTTTTGGCAGTTTGTTCAACATTCCTGCGCCCGCAGTAGGCGGTGTGGTAGGGGAGTCAGCCAGTTGGAGGCCAGAGACAATGACAGAAGCTTCATTAGCCAATAGTTGATACCCCACATCCAACCAATGAGGGAGCTGGGATTTGCCAGTGCAAAAGGGGAATTATATATGAAAGATGTATATCAATAAAACATCTAGTGATATTTTAGTACCTTCTATAAGAAGGTGGGTGCTATGATATCACTGATAGATAAGTGAAAATTCTGATTATTTAAGCTCATGTGGAAGAAAATAAACTGACTCCACAACTGTGAAAATGCACAGGGAGGACAGACGTGCTGAAGAACCCTGCCCAAACCAGTTCCAATGCTTGTGGATTGATTCCCAAGAAAATCCAAAGTAACTCCTGTATAGGGTTGCCAGGTCCCATTGTGGGTGGGGGGACTTACCGGGAGCAGGAGGGGGGCCCAGCCGGTGTTGCAGCAACATTATGTCACTTCCGATGTGACCAGCAACCTCAGGGTGAAGTATCTGGGCAAAAACTCTGATGAATTTGGCTTCTCCCATAGAGTTTTTGCCCCAGTACCAGAGCATCACTCCACCGTCTTCAACGTGATGATGTCACTTCTGGGTCATGTTGGAAGCGACGTAGACACATCACTGTAACATCAACTGGGCCGCTCTCTTTTTCTGGGTTAATCCCACCTGCCAGCCAGCAGATCAGTGAAGCCTGGTTGGTGGGGAATTCCCGCCTCCACTGGGGGTCAGGAAACCCCACTCCAGCATGCCGAGAAGATCCCGGGCAAAACCTAACTCTTTCTTTTTCCTATTTTTAACTCACTGGACTTGTTTAGCAGTCTTTTGTTTGACTGTCCTTCTGCCTGCATCTTCTAAATCTTCTGGCCATCAGTTTAAATCTGACTTCTTGTTCAGGATCCCTAACCTTTTTTGCCCTGAGAGCAAAGATGGCACCTGCCCTGTGCTTTTTAACAAGCGCCTCACACAGAAATCAAGCACGTGAAGTTTCCCTTATAACGTTATTGTTACCCCAGGTAAGATTTTTTTTTAAATGTTTCTTGCACCAGGCTGCTGCTAAAATATCAAGAGCAGGACCAAGCAGGGGTAGGAGAGAAATGGCAAACTTAACCCAAGAGACTGAATGCTAAATTATGGCTCTTGAAGCATGCCAGAGACGATGTTCAGTCCTGGGTGCTTACTGTGAAGATTCCTCATCCTTCTTCAGACATCTGAATGAGTCCCTCTCATGTTCTAATGGCCTCGGAGGGCTTAATGTGTGATTCATGTGTTGACGTGTTTGAAAAGCATCCCTTTATTGAAATGTGTCAATAAACACTCAAGGCCATTTCCCACATTTTGTTTTCAAGACTCAGAATAGCTTCTGCAGATCTGTTTCACATTTAGAAAAGCGTTCACATGGCATGATACGTCTCCTTTTAAGAATAGTTTGGTTTGGCTCATCTTTGAGTGATCTCAGTCCATTCCTCAAACCTGCAGAGATCTTACGATTTGCCCACAGCATGCGGTGTTCTCTGCAATTGTCTCTCAAGGGGCTTGATTAACCTTCCGATTAAATTGCCCAACTAGGTCTATAAAAACACGGTAAAAAGATCAAGCACCTAGTCACCCATACTACATGGCTGAAGCCTGTATTCTCCTTATTTATGTATCTAGTACATTTTTATTCTTCCCATTCTCCAAGGAACTCAGAGTGGCAGAGAATGAGGAGGGAGTTGGTTTTATACCCCACCCTTCAGTTTCTGAAGGAGTCGCTGAGCATCTTACAATCTCCTTCCTTTCCTCTCCCTACAAGATGTACTTTGTGAGGTAGGTGGAGTGAAGAAGAAGGAGGACGAGAGATTAGATGTATACCCTGTCCTTCAATCCCCAAAAGGGGGGGGGGGGCAGCTTGCTATAGGCGGCTAACCATCGAGCCTCTTTATTTTCATTCTGGGACGACTGGATTGAAATTTTTGGAAATCACATGTGCAAGGAAAGAAGAAATTACCTTCTATTTTTCATGAGGAATTCCCCGTGTGCACTTTCAATTTGTGTTCTTTCGCGTCTGTAATAAGTATTTTAAGGCTGCCCTGGACAGCTTGCATTTGAAGAAGAAAATGATATTGGATTTATACCCTGCCCTTCACTCTGAATCTGAGTCTCAGAGCGGCTCATAATCTCCTTTACCTTCCTCCCCTACAACTGACCACCCTACAAAGCAGCCATTTTCTTCAGGGGAAGTGATCTCTGCCATCTGGAGATCAGTTGTAATTCTGAATGATCTCCAGCTCTCACCTGGAGATTGGCAACCATGGCAACCAGTCATTTTCTGCAGGCGGGTGGGGCTGAGAGAGCTCTTACAGCAGCTGCCCTTTCAAGGACAACCTCTGCTAGAGCTATGGCTGACCCAAGGCCATTCCAGCAGGTGCAGGTGGAGGAGTGGGGAATCAAACCCGGTTCTTCCAGATAAGAGTCTGCGCACTTAACCACTACACCAAACTGGCTCTCTTTGAATGTTGAAAGAAACAATTTGCACAACTTGTATTTACAGTGCTTCAATATACATTTGTTTATATATATATTTGCAGCATCTGGCAGTGAGCTTTTGCGTCTATTTGTGGTTCTGCATGGCCCCCTCCTTTGCTGGTTTGTTTGCTCCATGCCCTGAAGATGGCAAAAACCTCCAGGATCCCTTGACAATCTGGCCTGGAGAAAAATTGCTGACTGACCCCAAAGTGGCAATAAGCATTTCCCTGGGCGTGTAAGAAGGGGTCACAAGAAGTCAGCATTGATGCAACCCTTCCCACCCTCGTTCTCATGATCTGCCTATTTCATAGAATCAGCATTGGTGCCAGATGGCCATCTAGCCTCTGCTTAAAAACCTCCAAGGAAGAAGAACCCACCACCTTCTGAGGAAGCCTGTTCCACTGAGGAACTGCTCTAACCGTCAGGAAGTTCTTCCTAATGCTGAGCCAAAAACTCTTTTGATTGTGTTTAAACCCATTGGTTCTGGGGCAACAGAAAACAATTCTGCACCATCCTCTATATGACAGCCCTTCAAGTACTCGAAGATGGTGATCATATCACCTCTCAGCTGCCTCCTCTCCAGGCTAAACATGCCCAGCTCCTTCGACCTTTTTTCATAGGACTTGGTCTCCAGACCCCTCACCATCTTCATTGCCCTCTTCTGAACATGTTCCAGCTTGTCTATAGCCTTTTTAAAATGTGGTGCCCCAAACTGAACACAATACTTCAGATGAGTTTTAACCAAAGCAAAGTTAAGCGATACCATCACTTCTCGTGATCTGGACACTATACTTCTGTTGATCAGTTGTAATCCCAGGAGATCTCCAGCCACTACCTAGAGTTTGGCATCCCTACCACTTATCCTAGTGTGTAGGAAAACATTATCCTCCAGTCACATTACAAGATAATGCATGGGATGGAGAAAGTAGAGAAAGAAGTAGTTTTCTCCCTTTTTCACAATACAAGAACTCGTGGGCATTCGATGAAATTGCTGAGCAGGCAGGTTAAAACGGATAAAAGGAAGTACTTCTTCACCCAAAGGGTGATTAACATGTGGAATTTACTGCCACAGGAGGTGGTGGCGGCCACAAGTATAGCCACCTTCAAGAAGGGTTTAGATAAATATATGGAGCACAGGCCCATCAGTGGCTATTAGCCACAGTGTATGTGTGTATATAAAATTTTTTGCCACTGTGGGACACAGAGTGTTGGACTTGATGGGCCGTTGGCCTGATCCAACATGGCTTCTCTTATGTTCTTATGTTCACTGGAGGCTCAATAAACTGACACACAGGGCTGTGTGTGTAACACTGAAATGTTCCTCAGGATCCAAGGAAAACAACGTTCTGAATCAGACACTAGGAACTGTAGATTGAAAGATGGGCTCAGATGTGACCCTTAGAGGGGGTTTTTTTGTTGTTGTTGCTTTTGAGGGCTGAGAGTTGGAAGCTGGGAGTGACAGTTTGCTGTTGTTGTTTTAAACCAGGGGTGTGAATTAAAGATCTAGAGAGATCACATCTTTGGTTAAGTCCCCCTGTGTGAGAAACAGAGAGCAGAAAGGCTTTACAGTATTCCAGTGGGGTTTGCTAGGTCTGCTGGGAAACTACATTGCAGCAGCATTTGTATGATATAAGCCTGCCTAAGAGAGGGTGTAAAACCCAACGTCTCACAAGTCCTGGTGGAATGCTAATATTTACCTCAGTTGTGTGTGTCTTCCTGAATCAAAGTAGTTCTTGCTCGATTTTAATAGCACACTTTCTTGTTCCTTGACTTGAGTGGGTTTCTACTCGGGCTCAGATTCTGACTTTCTGGGAACCCTGGTACAATGGGTTGGTTTGGTGGAATATAGTAGTAGTAGTAGTAATAATAATAATAATAATAATAATAATAATAATTTTTATTTATGTCCCGCCCTCCCCGCCGAAGCAGGCTCAAGGCGGCTCACAGGCATGGTGACAGAGAAAATTCTTTACTGTCAGAGTTCAGAATTCAGTTGCAGAGTTGAGCAACTGTTGTGCAAAGGTAGAATAGACACCACTTTACTGTAGTATCTAGACCTTGGTAAGATGTCACACTGCTTAGCCCAAACCCGTGCACTGGTCTTGTATTGTGGCCTGTTAAGTAGTTGATGGCATCCCCTCTTAAGAACGTAAGAGAAGCTATGTTGGATCAGGACAACGGCCCATCCAGTCCAACACTCTGTGTCACACAGTGGCAAAAATTTTTATATATACACACACACTGTGGCTAATAGCCACTGATGGACCTGTGCTCCATATTTTTATCTAAACCCCTCTTGAAGGTGGCTATACTTGTGGCCGCCACCACCTCCTGTGGCAGTGAATTCCACATGTTAATCACCCTTTGGGTGAAGAAGTACTTCCTTTTATCCGTTTTAACCCAACTGCTCAGCAATTTCATCGAAATTCCCAGAAACTTGATGGAATGAGGAGAATCAGTGGGACATGGTGATTCCTGGATATAAGTTATATTGGAAGGATAGGGAGGGAAGGGTTGGAGGTGGGGTGGCTCTGTATGTCAGAGAGGATATAAAGTCCAGTAAGACTGAGGTCAGAGAATTAGATTCACTTTTAGAAATGCTTTGGGTTGAAATAGAGGGCCCAAAAGGAAATTTAACTATGGGAGTTTGTTATCGCCCACCAAATCAAAAGAGAGAGGACGATTATAATATGATGGAAGGCTTATAGATAACGGCTAAACGTAAAAACTGTGTTGTATTAGGTGATTTTAACTACCCGCAGATTGATTGGGTCAATATGTGTTCTGGTAGAGAGAAAGAGATTGAGTTTCTAGATGCTCTCAATGACTGTGCTATGGAGCAGATGGTCTGTTGCAGACAAGATGTTTTCCAAGCCTCTTGTCAATCACTATTAGGAATGGGCACAAACTGGCTCACAAACTAAAGTTCATGACAAATTTTGGCTGGATCATAGTTTATGAACTGAAGTTCATGGCAGGTCAACTGGCATAAACTTCCCATGAAATTTCAAGTGGTTTGTGGCAGTTCATGGTGAGTCATGAATGGATACATTTCCAGACAGAATGTTTGTCAAACTTCAAAGCATCAGGAGGGTAGAATTCTCCACCCTTAGAAACAGCTTGCAGGTGGTCCATTCTATACACTTTTGAACCTGCACCTAACATTTTCCCCAAAAATATGTTCCTGGAGGCATCTTTTTTTAGGTGGGGCATAACTCAGACCCCCTAAATCCAATCTGCACATAGCTTGGATGGCTTGTAGAGGAGCATCAGGAGGAGGTACCCTGCAGGTTTGATGTCTCCAGCTGGCACAGGGTCCGTTCCAGACACTCCTGAACCTCCTGACCCTGTGCCCATCATCTCCCCAGAAAGCACTTTCCTGGGGGCACCATCTTTGAGGGACCAAAACTTGGATTCCATAAATCCAGTCCTCACTAAACTTGGAAAGCAGGTAGAGGAGAGTCAGGTGATGATTCCCTGTGAGTTTGGTGTCTCTAGCACACCATGGGGGGAGTGGGTGTTTTACCACATCATGAGCCTCATGAACTGAACCTGTTTGTTTGGCAACTAAATCTTCATGACAGTTCATGTCACAAACCATGAACCGAAATGAACCACATTTTCCCAGTTCATGCCCAGCCTTAACCACTATAGATGCTTGCTGGTTTTCATTCAGGTTGATGACACTGTAATGTACAGAATTATAGTCAACAAGATCCATAAGTCTGATCTATTTACAGATTATAGGGATAAACAGGAAAGCTAGGATTACAGCAAGAAAAAGGGGTGTGGGGAAGCAACTGTTGTGCAAAGGATGCATTCAGTGTTTTATGAGGTAGTGAAATTAAACCCATGTCCATTTTATTGTCATCTTCTTTTAATTATGGCTGTATTATTTCTATTGCGCTAAAGCGGGCCTGTGTGCTTTATAGATCAATAAAGCTGTGGTTTATGGGGAGGATGTGTATTCTATGATTATTTTCTCCAGGATGACAAATTTAGCACCTTCCCCTCTATTACAGTCAGTGATTTAAAATGGAGCCGGATTGGGGTGATCGTAATAGTCTATGGGGAGAGCAAACAATAGCAAAGGAGGAGCAGAGAGATGGGATGGGTGGCATGAAGTCCAAAAGTCACAGTCAAGTAAAGAACTCACAAAGCTGAGGGGCCATAAAATGTGCAGAAAAGTCAAGGTCCAGCTTATAATTCTACAAAAAGGCATTTAAATAATGCTCAAACAGTGATATAACCTAGACCCAAGTTAAAGAAATATTTTGGGTAGAAGTCTGAATTATAAAACTGGGTAAAACGCCATCAGATACGTTTTTAAATGCAATAATAAAAATCACTAAGATCACAGTCCAGATCCCTGGGTGTGCTTTTCTAAGGTCCTAGCAGGGTATAGTGGTTACCTAATCATCCTAAGACCTTAAAGACCCAGGTTCAAATCCCTACTCTACTATTGCTGGGTGACCTTGGGCCAGTCATTCTGACTCGGCCTACCTCACAGGGTTATTGTGAGGATACAATGGAAAGGAGAACAAGACACATCTTCCAGAGCTCCTCAGAGGAAGAGTGGGATAGAGATGTACTACATAAATAGATCCTTAATTACAGAAATGCATATGAAGCAACCTAAATAAAATTATTTTCCTGTAGCGTCCACACAGTGCAGAGACCAGGAAATGAGGGAAACCAATGAAGTACCCTTTTCCACAGTCCCTGAGTGGGGAATCAAACCCATTTCTCCCAGATAAGAGTCTGCACACACAACCACTACACCAAACTGGTGGAGTCTATGGCATTATATCCTTCTGAAGTCCCTCTCTGGGCTCGCCCACCAAAAAAATCTCCAGGAATGTCCTGACTCAGAGTGGCAATCCTACCATGATGCCATAAGTTTTCTCCTCAATGACTACAGCCTCAGTGGACACTGAGGAAAATGGCAGGCACTGTCCTTGGTTGTCTCAATCCTGCTTGGATGTAGGTGGAGCAATAATGGCTGGTTTTCCTAGTATTATCCAGCTTGTCTGCCAGTCTGCCAAAGTTGAACACATTCATGGAAATCAAGCCTTCTCAACAGGATCAAAATACTTAGCTTATTTGTGCATTGGCAGGATGTATTATCTCACAAATTGCCACAGAAAAAAGGGGAGTGAATGAAGAAATTAAATGTTTTGGCAGGAAGGAAACACCCTGAAATTGCTACCAAGTCCATAAAAGTAACATCAATGCCATTTGTGACTGAGGGGAGCTCTAGTTCAATCCACAAAGTTCTGGGCTTGTACCAGTACAATGAATACCATGCACCAGCGAGTGACTGGGTAGATGCCCATCTGCTCAAAATATAGCTGTTTTTTTAAAAAAGGAAATTCTTATGACTTCCCCGTGATGATCATGTGGTGTAAATAATCCAACCAAGCCAGGCAATTTGAGCTGGAGCCAGCCGTGGATGACCAGGAAGCGGCCATTTTAATTGTATGGTCATCTTTGGAGGCCCTGCTTACGATGCCCCAGCTAGGATCGCCAAGCCACCTGGGGGTGGGAGGTGAACTCACTGGGAGCAGGAAGAAGGCCAAAAATAAGCATGACGGGCCTGTGTGACCCGGAAGTGATGTAGGCACATTGTGGGGGGGGGGGGAGGGTGATGCTCTGGTTTGGGGGCAAAACCTCTATGGTAGGATTAGTTTATACCATAGAATTTTGCCCAAAAACCAGAGCCTCACCCCCTGATGTGCTTATGTAACTTCTGGGTCATTCAGGCATTTCACATTAATTTCCAGTATTTCCCTCTGGTTTTTTTTGTGGAGGTAATTCCTCCCCCCACCAGCCAACTGGTCAGTGGCAGAGAGGTGGGGCTCAAAAGTGGGGCACCTCTCCCTCCACTGGGGGGGGCGGTCTGTCATCCATAGCCCCAGCCTTCTGAGATTATGCAGGTGGCAAACTGGAAGAGGGCCTTCTCTGTCATGGAACTGAAATGTGCCTGTCCCCTTCTGTTGCCATCTTCTGCCAGCTGTAGGGTTGCCAGCTCTGGGAAATACCTGGAGCTTTGGGAGTGGAGCTTGAAAAGGGCTGCGTTTGGGAAGGGGAAGGATTTGGAGAGGGGATAATGTCATAAATCCACACTCTACAGCAGCCCTTTTCTCCAGGCGAACTTGTCTGGAGATCAGTTGTAATAGCAGAAGATCTCCAGCCAGGATCTTGAGGCCATACTAAACAAAAAGACTTCTCGCATATGAGTAACCACAATACAAGAGCATCCAGCTAGGAATGGCGTCAGTTCAATAATGACAAAATGATCTGTACTTGAATCACAATATATTAAATTGATGTCAACAGCCAGAGCTGGTTTGAATCTTAAAAAGCACACTCAGGTGCACAAACACACTTCATTCTGTTTGAAAACAATCTACATAAGCAGCCAGCAGCAGCCGCTAAACCGCTGGGATGTCCCCGCAGGCGCACAATAACATGTAATGCCACTTGGACGTAGTAGCATAAACCAACAGTATTTTGTAACAAGAGGTTCAGAATAACATATTTCCAGCAAAACGATGCAGTCTCAGAGATGAACCTCATGAATAATGAAGCCTATAAGTTGTGACAGCACTTGTCCTGGTGTACTTTGCGTTTTGGTGTCTCCTTTGTCAAGGTCGAAGGCTTTCTTTTTAGAACCTCAAATCCCGTCCCTGATATCCTGGCCTGCTGCTCAGTTTTCACTTAATGGAAAGGAGAACCAGTGGCACCGTTAAGGCCACCAAACTTTTATTTAAAGTATAAGCTTTCATATGCATGCACACTTCTTCACATACATTGAAATGGAAGTTACCAGTCCAGACATGTATTTTATTCAAGGAATAAGTTTTTGTGTTCATGCACACTTCTTCAAGTTCAAGTTCAAGTTTATTTATATCCCGCCCTTCCCACCGAAGTGGTTCAGAGTGGCTCACAACACATAAAAATCTAACATAATTTGAATTTAAAACATCTTACACAGTTAAAACAATAGAATAATAAAACATATAACGGCAGTCTATCAGAACTACACTCAGCTTCCAGTGCCAGTTAATTATAAGCCAGCCAGAAGAGGGCTGTTTTACAGGCCCTGCGGAACTGACCAAGGCCCTGCAGGGCCCTCACCTCTTCTGGCAGTTGGTTCCACCAGAAAGGAGCCTTTATGGAGAAGGCCCTGTCCCTGGTCGATTGCAGGCGGGCCTCCTTTGGCCCGGGGATAACAAGCAGATTTATATTTTATTCAAGGTTTAAACATTCATGTGGACTGGTAACTTCCATTTCAGTGTATCTGAATAATAATAATAAGTTTTATTTATACCCCGCCCTCCCCGCCGGGGCAGGCTCAGGGCGTGTGGATGGATACAAAGAAGTGTAGATGGATACAAAAGTTTATACCTTGAATAAAACTTTTTTGGTCTTCAAGGTGCCAGTAGACTCAAACTTTGTTCTACAGTTTCACACCAAATTGGCTGAATCTATCTCATTAATTTGGCATTTTAAACAAAGTGAACCAACATGGCTTCACAAATGTTCATAAAAGAAAAAAAAAATCCAATGTTAATTGTAAGTTTTGAATGTTCCTATTCAACAGAAAATAGTACATTCTTGGTTCTAAGCAATGCATACAGTGAAAATCCTCGTGACAGTTTCATGATTTAAGTTCATACTTTTAATTATAATAGTATGTACTATGAAAGTATATTTTTAGCAGGGCTTTTTTGTAGCAGGAACTCATTTGCATATTAGGCCACACCCCCTGATGTAGCCAATCCTCCTGGAGCTTACAGTAGGCCCTGTAAGAAGAGCCCTGTAAGCTCTTCGAGGATTAGCTACATCAGGGGGTGTGGCCTAATATGCAAGGGAGTTCCTGATACAAAAAAGCCCAGATTTTTAGTGAACTTCTGCGAACACAAAATGCCAAAAAGCCTGGGTACAGGAGTAGTCTACAGTTTATAAATGGCATATGATTCTACTAGGCTTGCAATTCTTAATTGATTAATCAAGCAATTAACCAAACTGTAATCACAAATAAAAATGTACCCCTTGATTAACTGAAGTGGCTAACAAGCAAAATCTTTACAAGCTGGGACTCTTGAAGGAGCTGCTACCACCAAGGTCTTCACAAAGTACTTAGCTCCTCTCCACAAATAATTATGAATCAGTCTTTAATAGCACGAATTCACAGAACAGTAAAACAGTCATGGGCTTGATCTAGCCTCATGCATCTGATGGCCCCTCATGAGGCTTTACATCCTCCTGTATAGACCAATGAGCTGTCATTTTAATATTATTATCTTTATTGTAAAAAGAGGAGAAAAATTGCAAATTCATACAAATCTGCTCAACCTGTCATGACTAAAACAAGAAGAATGCTGTATTCATTGTTCAGTTTAGGAACATACATTATTATTAATTTTAATAATAGTAATAATGACATGAATTAGAAGAGATTGTTTTTATACCCCACCCTTCACTACCTGACATAGTCTCAGAGTGGCTTACAATCTCCTTTCCTTTTCCCTTCCCACAACAGACACCCTGTGATGTAGGTGGGGCTGAGAGAACTCTTTCAAGAACTGCCCTTGAGCAGAACAGCTCCAAGAGAACTTGTGATTGACTTAACATCACATCAGCAGGTGGATGTGGAGGAATTGGGATGTGGAGGAGTTGGGAGAGAGCCAGTTTGGTGTAGTGGTTAAGTGTGCGGACTCTTATCTGGGAGAACCGGGTTTGATTCCCCACTCCTCCACTTGCACCTGCTGGAATGGCCTTGGGTCAGCCATAGCTCTGGCAGAGGTTGTCCTTGAAAGGGCAGCTGCTGTGAGAGCCCTCTCCAGCCCCACCCACCTCACAGGGTGTCTGTTGTGGGGGAGGAAGGGAAAGGAGATTGTGAGCCGCTCTGAGACTCTTCGGAGTGGAGGGCGGGATATAAATCCAATATCTTTATCTACCTCACAGGGTGTCTGTTGTGGGGGAGGAAGGTAAAGGAGATTGTGAGCCGCTCTGAGACTCTTCGGAGTGAAGGGTGGGATATAAATCCAATATCTTTATCTACCTCACAGGGTGTCTGTTGTGGGGGAGGAAGGGAAAGGAGATTGTGAGCCGCTCTGAGACTCTTCGGAGTGAAGGGTGGGATATAAATCCAATATCTTCATCTACCTCACAGGGTGTCTGTTGTGGGGGAGGAAGGGAAAGGAGATTGTGAGCCGCTCTGAGACTCTTCGGAGTGGAGGGCGGGATATAAATCCAATATCTTCTTCTTCTTCTTCAAACCCGGTTCTCCCAGATAAGTGTCCATGCACTTAACCGCTACACCAAATTGGCTCTCACCAGCCCAAGTTTCTGTACCTTATTGTCCAACGAAAACTTTCAAGAACATTTGATTACAGGCTCAGCTCTTAGACAAATGATCTACTCGAGCTATTAACTGCAGGGAAATCAATAACATATTCAGTTTCAGCAAAGTGAGGCAACTATTCTCCAATTAGAAACAAAACAAAAATATCCCGGATAATTACTTTTATAAAGATCAGCATATTCCTCTACCTTCCTCTTTTCTAAAACATTAAATAATAAAGATAACTTATTGTTCAACACAAGACAGTACCCCCAAACACCTTTCATTTAAAATTGTCTGTGGTTCAGCCTTTAAGGTAGAACACAATTTTTCCATTTGTCCTTGAGCTTTTCAAAGCCAATTTTTGAAGTTTACAAAAGTGTTTCTCTGCCTATGGAGAATAAGGAATAACAGCCTACTGAATAAGAAATAAGTGTGTACTAGGTTACTTAGATAAAGGTACATATATAATTGCTTGGATGCTCTTTCTTCAAATTTCTCTTGGGATGCCTCTAACAGGACTGGCTCATTCTAAGGATGTTAATTTTTATCTTTGACATTTGTATAGTTTGGTCTGTGAGATTGATTAGACTCTGCTGTTCATGGATAAAAAGGTTTCTTATTCTTACCACATTACTCAAAGTAATGCAAAAAAGGATATTCCTCAGATATGAGAAGAGCAAACGCAAGATAAAAGAAGCATTGGGCCCACTGCCGGGTGAAAATGGAGAAACTCTGATAGAGGACAGAGAGAAAGCAGAAAGGCTTAATACCTATTCTGCCTCCGTTTCCCCCCCCCCCCGAAGAAGAGTATAGACTCATCTAGACATGGTAGTAGGCAAGGCGCAGCATCCGGGCTGCTGGTTAACATAGCCAGAGTGTTAGTTGAGAAGCACCTGGCTGCATTTAATTAGCACAAATCCCTTGGGCTGGATGGTATGCACCCAAGAGTGCTCAAAGGACTTTCCAGAAAGCTTGCAGAGCCTTTGTCAATCATCTTCCAGTCCTTTTGGAGGGCAGGAGACATGCCACAAGACTGAAGGAGGGTGATTCGGCGGATCAGGCAGCTGGCGCCCTACCTCTCCCCTCAGGACCTACCTACATCAACCCATGCAACCGTCACTTCCAGGCTGGATTACTGTAACTCACTCTGTGCAGGCTTGCCCTTGGGGCTCATTCAAAAACTCCAGCTGGTGCAAAGCTGCTGACTGCATCACCTGTGTGAGCATGCATTTAGCTGGCACTACGCCATGTGCACTGACTACCGATCAATTACTGGATTTGCTCCAAAGTTTCGGAATTTACCTTCAAAGCCTTGCAGTGCTTGGAATCGACATCACTGAGGGACCCCCTTACCCAATAGGTGCCCCAACAGGGTTTGTGCTCAGTCAATCAGCAGCTGCTGGGTGTCCCCCGCCTCGCCTCAGCTAGGACCAGGGCCTTTTCTGCCTTGGCCCTGGCCTGGTGGAACATGTTCCTGCTAGAGATCAGGGCCTTGCCAGATCTGTCACCATTTTGCAGGGCCTGCAAAGCAGAGATGTTCTGCCAGGCCTTCAAAGGAGGCAGCTGGCATCCAAATTAAATTAAATTGGTTTCTCTTGCTGAAGTATTCAGTCTTTAGTTGGCCCCATTAAAGTTCGATGTCAGACTTCTGATTTACTGGTATTACCTTGAAACTGTATTTAATTCAATTAATTTTGTCTCCTGCTCTGAAATTAAGGGGTTTTAATTGTTTTAACTGCTATGTTTTATTGATTTTAATTGTTCTGCTTTGGTTACAGCCATTCGCAGGGTAGGGTGGAATAAAAAATCTGCTAAATGAAATAAAATAAACATATGGGTCACTCTTAAAGAGCTGCAGCTTCTCAGTTGTTTGATTACAATGAGCACTGCTCATCCTTCGTTATGGAGGATGCATGGAAAATTAGTCATACAACCACACTGAGGCCATTATCCCTGTATTGTTCACTCCTATTTCCATTGGGGATTCCCAGAGCAAAAAGAAACCTTCTCCACTACTACAATGATGTGATCTGCTCCCAAGTCTTGTGTCATTACTACCCATAGTGTATTATTTCCTTTCTTCACTTATCCTCACTGGTTGGCCCAGAAGTGGTGTTGGCCGCCTAGAATGACTTACAATCCTTTTGTTCTGTTGTATCTGGTTTCAAGGAGGTACCAGCTGGTAAAGGCTTAACTGTAAAGTGTTTGGTTTTCTAGTATACGTCCACAAGTTGCTTCTTGGTAGCATCTCAACACACCTCGGTGAGAGGCAGGCAGGTAAACAGCATTCCCTTTTTTCTCTCTTGACAGGGAGATGTTCAAAGGAGTCGGGAAGGGGATTGTTTGAAGACAATGGTAGGGCAGAAGTGCATGTTAAGTGTAGATCTGTGCTACTTTCAAGTGGATGGACTCAAACAGAGTGGAAGATTGGCTGAGCAAGAAGCTCTTTCATCCTTTTTCTTCCCAGCTCTTCCATGCCCAGTCCAAACTCCCTGTCCTTGCTGCTTTTTTTCCTTGAGATGTAAAATGTCACATAGTTCCCTTTTATCATCAGAGAGGAAAGCAGCTTGGGGGAGGGAGGATGCCAATATGAGCAGAAAATGGCTTCAGGCTAACAAGGAAAGATTTCATATTCTGTCTGTCTGTCTGGGGAATACTCAAGGTGAAGCTGAATGATCTCTGGAGGAAGGAGGGGGGAAAGCATATGTTCCAATTACCCCTCTTTGCAAGAGACCATCTCTGTTTCCTGGTACCTCTTCCTGTAAGAGGCTGCGTCCATTTAGCCACCCAGAGAGACTCCTCAGTCTCCGTCTATCATCTTCCACCATCGGGTGCAAACTTTGTTTTGTTTTGTTTGGCATTCATTCTCTTGCTAACTCTTATTAGCCCTCCTCCATGTCCGTATGCTTAATGCATTCATACATTTTAGTGTCTCACAAATTATATATTTGCATTTCAAATGCTTTTTTGATGTTTGAAATGTCTTACTGTTTTCATATTTGGAATGTTTAAATGGGTGCTGTCTTTGGAACCCCGAATTGAGTGGAAAGGTGGCATAGAAATATTTTTAATGACTGAACAGTGTTGACGTTTCGGCCCTTTCCCCTGAGACTCGAGAAATTTAGATGGCATCGAAATGTCCACTAGTGCACAGCCATTCATTTTAGAAAGCATTAATGTTCGAAAGCATTGTGAACTGAGGGACATGAAATTGATTGATTCAATCAAGGAAGCCGCGACTCTCGGTTTGCAAGACCTCAGCAAGGCTGTTAACAACGGGATGTTGGGGAGGACAATTTCATAGGGTCACCAAAGGTCAGAAGCAACTTGATGGCAGTTAACACTAGGGGGTGGGCATGAACCGATTTTGCCCAGTTTGTGGTTCAGGAGTCAAACTTCCACTAGCTTTTAAAACAGTTCATGACAAGTTGTGGATAGAGCAGAATATAGGGGTTTAAAGAGACGCTGAGTCCCTTGAAACCCTTGCTTCTTGTTCTCCCTGAAAGCCACAAAAACAGCTGAGAGGTGGGAAGCAGCCTGCTCAGCTGTTTCAGGATGTTCTGTTAAGTCCCTTGAAACTTTAAAGGGACTATATGAGACCACAAGACAGCCCAAAACGGTTGAGTGGTGGAGAGCAAGCCACTTCTCATCACTCAGCTGTTTTGCGGGCTTTCTGAAAACTCTACTGAAAGGGACCCCAGTTCATTTCAATTGTGTTTGTGAACAAACCTCCCAATTTGGTCCGCATTTTCCTGTTTGTGCCCATAGCACACACACTTTAAAAAATCCAAAAAATCCAGTCCTTTTTGCTTTTAAATTGTGTGACCACACCATGTGATATGATGGCTAGACTGATATTTTGTTGTCCAAAAATACCACTGTTTGCTTCATAGGCACATTGATGAACAAAAGTTATTGAGGAAGACTCAGCATGGGTTCTGTAAGTGAAGATCTTGTCTCACTAACCTGTTAGAGTCCTTTGAGAGGGTAAACAAACATGTGGACAAAGGGGACCCAATAGGTGTTGTTTACCTTGACTTCCAAAAAGCTTTGGATAAAGTTCCTCATCAAAGACTCCTTCGTAAGCTTGAGAGTCATGGAGTAAAAGGACAGGCCCTCTTCTGGATCAAAAACTGGCTAATTAATAGGAAACAAAGAGTGAGTATAGATGAGCAATTTTTGGAGTGGAGGGCGGTAAGCAGTGGAACTGGAGGAGACTAACTAAGAGAGAGATCTTGGGGTTGTGGTAGATAACTCACTGAAAATGTCAAGAGAGTGTGCAACTGCAATAAAAAAGGCCAATGCCATACTGGGAATTATTAGGAAGGGAAACAAACCAGCCAGTATCATAATGCCCCTGTATAAATCGATAGTACTGCTTCATTTGGAGTACGGTGTACCATTCTGGTCACCGCACCTCAAAAAAGTTATAGAAAAGTCCAGAAAAGTGCAACTAGAATGATTAAAGGCTTGGGATACTTTCCCTATGAAGAAAGGTTAAAATGCTTGGGGCTCTTTAACTTGGAGAAATGTTGAGTGAGGGGTGGCATGATAAGAGGTTTACAAGACTAAGCCTGGGATATAGAAGACAGAGAAAGAAGTACTTTTCTCCCTTTCTCATAATACGAGAACACATGGACATTCAATGAAATTGCTGAGCAGTCAGGTTAGAACTGATAAAAGGAAGTACTTCTTCACCCAAAGGGTGATTAACACATGGAATTCACTGCCACAGGAGGTGGTGGCAGCTACAAGCATAGACAGCTTCAAGAGGGGATAGGATAAATATATGAAGCAGAGGTCCATCAGTGGCTATTAGCCACAGCGTATTGTTGGAACGCTCTGTCTGGGGCAGTGATGCTCTGTATTCTTGGTGCTTGGGGGGACAACAGTGGGAGGGCTTCTGGTGTCCTGGCCCCACTGGTGGATCTCCTGATGGCACTTGGGTTTTTTGATCACTGTGTGACACAGAGTGTTGGACTGGATGGGCAACATGGTTTCCCTTATTTTCATATGTTCTCCCCACCCTAATAACCACCCATCTATATAACAAACTATGTCATAAAGTCCATGCAGTCCACTAGAGTTCTGATTCTGTTGTATGGGAGGGCTGATCTTCAGCCTAAGATTTTCAAAATGTAACTTCTCTCAGCATTCCATTATCGATGCCCCGCTAGAAAAGAGGTGAGAAAAAATATTTTTAATTTTTGTTTTCTTTCTCATTTGCTTGTTGGTTTCCCTTCCTTCTTGAAGATGGGGTTGTTAGGTTGCTTTCTACCTTTGTAAAATCATTTTCTACATTGTTTGACATACCAATAGATGCACGAGTGGAAGGAGGACTTATAGAGGAATGTTGCCTACAGCAGTGGAGGAAGGAAAAATTACATGCGTCAAGTGTCCTCGCTATTTTATAATTCTTTTATACATTGTCTGTATTAGGCTTGCTTTGCTGCCTGTAGGCCTTTTCTGTGTAACACATAAGTATGCACTCCACCCCATGAATAGCTACAGCCTGGCGCTCAAGGTCATCTTGATCTGTTCCTGGAGACAGCTTTGCTGCCCACTGTCTGGAGCCGAAAGAATATTGTGAGAACTGATTTGTGGGGACTTTAGCGGGCTTTTCGTTTCAACTTTGGCAGGCAATGTAATGGCCCAAGATAAGCGTATAGCCAGTTTGGTGTAGTGGTTAAGTGTGCGGACTCTTATCTGGGAGAACTGGGTTTGATTCCCCACTCCTCCACTTGCACCTCCTGGAATGGCCTTGGGTCAGCCAGAGCTCTTGTAGGAGTTGTCCTTGAAAGGGCAGCTGCTGTGAGAGCCCTCTCCAGCCCCACCCACCTCACAGGGCGTCTGTTGTGGGGGAGGAAGGGATAGGAGATTGTGAGCCGCTCTGAGACTCTTCGGAGTGGAGGGCGGGATATAATCCAATATCTTCTTCTTCAATAGTCCTGGACACCTCCCAGGTGCTCCCGTTCTGACACTTGTGTGTGATACATCTGATCTATCAATAAAGCCAACTTTCTGAACACACTGGAAGTCTTCTTCATTTGAGGATAGTCCCAGAGCTGACAATATGTCAAGAGAGGTGAATCTGGGGAGGCTTCAATGATCGGCTTCTTCAAGCTGCCTGGGGAGGGCAGGAAGTGTGCAGAAATGCTCTGTACCCCAAAGCATTTGCACGTGAAGTAAAGGACACTGATATTACAAATGGAAGCACTTGGTGTCAGTTCTTTTGGCGCATGGAGCTTTCTCAGATCCCAAACTCCTGATTTCCTTGTAGGACTAAGCATGCCATCCCTGCTCCTTTCACCAATATCCCTTGGAAAGCTTTACTGGTGTCAGATGGCATCCTCTTGCTGTGGCTATGCCTGTACTACAGCACTCTTTCTTGAACACCAGCTGGCCACATTACTGAATTGGAAAAAGGTGCTCTTGTTTCCTTGCTGAAATTGAGGGATACTCCCCCTGGCCCTGTGCTAGGTTTTCAGCCCACCCCTCTCCCTCTTTCCCCCCTGCTCCTCTCAGCAAGGGCTTTCGAGCACCCGCTTATTCTACTTGGATGCATCTCATCCTCTTGTCTTTCTGGCAGGAGAAAGGGTGCCAGGCTGCCAAGAGCATATGTGCTAGTGTTGCCACTTATATGTTAATTATCCCTCTGAAGAGGTGCCAAGGATAGCCTGGTAAGCAGAATCTGGCACTTGTTTACTGTTGTCTCCAAACCTGGACCGGTCAACTAATATTTCTCTTCCAAGGAAGTGTGCATTTTAAGCTTTGCTGCTGTGACTCAGGCCAGGGCCTCCTGTGTTGGTGCCTAAAGGGGGAACAGCAGATGGGGATAGCTCAAGACTCATGGAAGCTCCTCCCCACCACAAATGTTGAGTCTTTACAGAGCTATTGGACTCTTGTGCTTTTCTACTGCAAAAGATGAGTCTGTTCACCAGAGCTCTGAAATTTAGCAATGCCTGTTTTTCCTCTGTAGGACTGTGGTATTTTTTTTTTAGCAAAGAGTGATCATTTAAAACACAGGGCAGATGCTGAGGCAGTGAACCTGTCAACTGACTGTGCTTAGGGGTGGAACACCCATGAACAACAATTTCTCTACCCAACTGAATGTGTGGACAGATCCCAATGAAAAATCTTGTGTTGGAGACAGTGTGACAAGAGACACTCTTACCTGCAAAACTGCATCTCTGGTGGCCCATGCTCATGAACAAGTAATCACGTCATGTTGCAGCTATCCCGTAATAACCAAGCATGTGTGAAACAGCATTTCTTAAACATTTCCATAAACATCCAGTGTCCTTTTCCTGTCTCAAGAGTAATTTGTTGCTGCCTGCTTTTGAATTGGAGGCTAGAGATTCCTCTGGAGAACCTAGGACGACACGTCCAGGCTGGGTTTTCAGGATCTTTATAAATATACAGCTTGGGTCTGTAGACCTCAAAGCAAGGGCTAAAGCCTAACACTCCCTATACTCTTGGAATTCATGTCCAGCCAACCCTGTCAGTGATGGAGGATAAGCTCAATGGGCGGCCATATTGGTCTGAAGCAGCAGGACAAAGTTTGAATCTAGTGGCACCTTTAAGAGCAACAAAGTTTTATTCTGGATATAAGATTTCATATAATCATACAGTTGGAAGGGACCTCTAGGGTCATCTAGTCCAAGCCCCTGCACAATGCAGGAAACTCACAAACACCTCCCCCTAAATTCACAGGATCTTCATTGCTGTCAGATGGCCATCTGTTGAAAAACCAAGGAAGGAGAGCCCACCACCTCCCAAGGAAGCCTGTTCCACTAAGGAATCACTCTAACGGTCAGGAAGTTCTTCCTAATGTTGAGCTGGAAACTCTTTTGATTTAATTTCAACCCATTGGTTCTGGTCCTAACTTCTGGGACCACAGAAAACAATTCCATACCATCCTCTATAGCACAGCCCTTCAAGTACTTGAAGATGGTGATCATATCACCTCTCAGCTGCCTCCTCCCCAGGCTAAACATCCCCAGCTCCTTCAATCTTTCCTCATAGGACTTGGTCTCCAGACCCCTCACCATCTTTGCCGCCCTCCTCTGGACCTGTTCCAGCTTGTCTATAACCTTCTTAAAATGAAACACAGTACTCCAGGCGAGTACTTCTGAAACACAGTACTCCAGGCGAGGTCTTACCAGAGCAGAGTAAAGCGATACCATCACATCATGTGATCTGGACACTATACTTCTGTTGATACAGCCCAAAATTCATTTGCCTTTTTAGCCACCGCATCACACTGTTGACGCATGTTCAGCGTATGATCCACTAAGACCCCTGGATCCTTTTTGCACATACTACTGCTAAGACAAGCCTCCCCCATTCTATAACCATGCATTGGATTTTTCCTACCTAAATGCAGAACTTTACATTTGTCCCTGTTAAAAGGAGGTACTTCTTCACCCAAAGGGTGATTAACATGTGGAATTCACTGCCACAGGAGGTGGTGGCGGCTACAAGCATAGCCAGCTTCAAGAGGGGATTAGATGGAAATATGGAGCAGAGGTCCATCAGAGGTCCCTACTTTCTCAATCTTGAAGGATTATTTCAGACACCCATAGCAAGCACTTTAAAATCTCTTTGCCCTTTTGCTTTCTTGCCCTTGTGCCTAATTAATGGCCTTCGATTTACCTTATTTAATATATTTTTATTTCAGCCCGGCTTCAATTAACATGTGGAATTCACTGCCACAGGAGGTGGTGGCAGAGATCCATCAGTGACTATTAGCCACAGTGTGTGTGTGTCTATATATATATATATATATATATATATATATATATATATATATATATTGGCCACTGTGTGACAGAATGTTGGACTGGATGGGCCATTGGCCTGATCCAACGTGGCTTCTCTTATGTTCTTAAAATTGATTTTATTGGTTTTAGCCCAGTTTTCCAGCCTGTCAAGGTCATCCTGTATCCTTTTTCTGTCTTCTGTGTTTGCAACCCCTCCCAATTTAGTATCATCTGCAAATTTAATAAGCATTCCCTCTATTCCTTCATCCAAATCATTGATAAAGATGTTGAACAAAACAGGTCCCAGGATAAATCCCTGAGGAACTCCACTTGTCAATCCTCTTCAAGAGGATGAGGAACCATTCACAAGCACTCTTTGGGTGCGATCTGTCAACCAGTTACAGATCCACCTAACGGTAACAGGATCCAAACCACATTTTACCAACTAGTCAACAAGGATAGTATGTGGAACCTTATCAGAAGCCTTACTGAAATCAAGATAAACGATGTCTACACATTCCCCCGATCCAGCAAGGTAGTCACTTTCTTAAAAAAAGAGATCAGGTTAGTCTGACATGACTTGTTCTTGAGAAAACCATGCTGGCTCTCAATAATCACATCCATTCTTTCTAAATGTTCCAGGACCAACTGTTTGATGATTTGTTCTAAAACTTTCCCAGGTATAGACGCCAAGCTGATGGTCGGTAGTTACCCAGATAATCTTTTTCCCCTTCTTGAAGATGGGGACAACATTCACCCGCCAGCAATCTTCCGTCACCACTCCTGTTCTCCAAGAATTCTCAAAAATAATAGCCAGAGGCTCAGAAATTACATCCGCAAGCTCTTTTAGAACCCTTGGATGCAATTCATCTGGCCCTGAGGATTTAGTTTCATTTAAAGAAACTAGGTGTTTATGTACTACCCCTATGCTGATCCTAGGTTGGAACTTCATACCCTCCTTATATGTTCTGTTTTTGTCATGTTGAGCACATTTCCCCTCAGAAGAGAAGACTGAGGAAAAGTAGGAATTGAGCAGTTCCGCCCTCTCTTCATTACCTGTTACAATTTCACTTTCTTGCCCTCGCAATGGGCCTACCATGTTCTTGCTCTTTTTCTTACTCTCAACCTAAGAAAAGAACCCTTTTTTTGTTGTTTTTAGCATCTTTGGCCAGCCTAAGCTCATACTGAGCTTTAGCTTTCCTTTTTCTCTACAAGCACTGGTGATTTGTTTATAGTCATCCTTGGTTATAAGGCCCTCCTTCCAATTCCTAAAGGAGTCTTTTTTATTTATCAAGTCTAGAGAGCTGTTTATGGAGCCACTTGGGCTTCTTTAGGCTTTTTCCACTTTTTCTTCTCATAGGAATAGTCTGTGATTGCTTTTAAGAAACTCTCACCCCTCCTGAACCCCCTTCCTCCTAAGTATTTCTGACCATGGGATTTTACCCAGCATAGTTCTCTGTAGTCTGGAGATGAATTGTAAGTATGATCGATCCTTAAGTCCCACCTGGAGGCTAACATCCCCAGAATAAACAAGAATATTGTGGCACCTTAAACACAGTTTTAATCTATCTTAATTCTAATTTGCTAATTCTAGCAAAACCTGAGACTCTCTCTCCATAATAGGCATGAATTAACTTCCCATAACTGGAGGATGGTCTTTGTATCTTTTTGGTGGTGTTAAGAGAATTTTAAAAAATTCTTCACTTGACAATCCATTGCTTTTCCTCTTTTAAAAAAGTTTGCAGTCACTTTCTAATACATTTATTTTGATCAATGAAAAATGTGAAGAGAAGGAGGGACCAGGAGACAGGTTCTACAAAATGTCTGAATTCTCCACCGTAGATGCAGCCTACAGGTGATGTCTTCCCAAACCTTCTTCCTAGAGAGCACCACCTTGTGATGGGGAACATAAAACAACTGCAAGGGGTGAAATTACAAGAGGGTGCATTGATTTCTCTTCAAAGAGAAAGGCAAGCAAAATTGCTCTTTTCAAAGAGCAAAAAGAAAGACCAAGAGAAATCAGTGGCTATACCTTAAAAAGTGAAATTGCTGGAAAAGACATTCCCCTCCCACATAAATAACACTAGTATTTTTCTTGATTAGATTTAGATTTACAAAATTGCATTTCCATTTCACTTCCTGCCCTTTGACCCTGCTGTTTATTTTGTAATGCCTCTTACATAAAAAGAGTGCACCTGGTGAGGAACCACTCTTTGCATCTGGGCCTAGTCCACAAAAGCTTGTGGTGGTCAAAAATTCTGATTGTTCTTCCACATTCCACAGAACTCTGGTTAGTTTTTGCTCCAACAGATTTAGCACCGTTCCCCTTCTGGAATAATCCACTGCTTGTGGGTTAACTTTCCTTAATCTCTTTGGTAAGATCAGAAGACACTTGAAAGTGCTACAGTGTCCCCAACATCAGGGTCATAATATCATTAACCTGACATGTGTGCTTTCCTACCACTTTGTCATTTTACTTATGTCCTTTATTGCCCAGCTTTCTCACTTGGATTAAGGGCTGATTGAACAGACTGGGTCAATACAATGGAGAGGATGGAGTATTGATAGGGTTGCGAGCTCTGGCTTGGAAAATATCTGGAGATTTTGGAGCCTGGGGAGGGGAAAGACTTCAGTGGGGCAGAATCCCATAGAGCCCACCCTGCAGAGTAGCCGTTTCCTCCAGGGGAACTGATCTTAGTCATCCGGAGATCAACTGTACACATGAACACATAAGAACATAAAAGAAGCCACGTTGGATCAGGCCAGTGGCCCATCCACTCTAACACTCTGTGTCACACAGTGGCCAAAAAACACCAGGTGCCACCAGGAGGTCCACCAGTGGAGCCAGGAATCTGCCTGATAATAAATCCATCCTTTGGTCCCTCAAAGCCAGTATTGTCTATTCAGATTGGCAGGGTCTGTTTTCCACGGTCTCAGACCAGGTCTTTCCCATCACCTACTACCAGATCTTTTTAGATACTGGCAATTGAACTTGGGACCTTATGCATGCAAAGCAGATGTTCTGCCACTGGGACACAAGTCAAAGGGATCTGCAGGCGCACTTTGTGTGTGTGTGTGTGCACGCACACATATACACATCCAGTCTGATGAAGAATTCTGGTGAGTAGTTTGTACCAAAGTGGTCGGTCTTAATAACAACACATGGGTTTTACTTCTATTTTCCATAACCCTCCCTGCCCCTGTAATGAAGGAGCTTTGCAAAGTATCTTGGCTGGAGAAGCTGTTCACTCATTCACTCTCTGGCAAGTACTTGCAAATGCTAAGGAGAAGGTGGGTGAGGATGGGGATGGGGGAGCCAGACATTCCCCAGGTTGCATTCCTCCTCTTGCAAAACGGCACTCTTCTGCAAAGCAGGGGAAAGACTGCTTCAGCACCGTTTAGTCATTCCAAGTGGCACTATATGAATTTCTCTGCAGCTGAATGACTCCCTGATACATCCAGTCTTCAGCAGAGGGATTCCTTGTTGCTGCTCCCAAGAGTCAGGCTGACCAGCTGGCCTTCTTTCAGAGGCCATGCCCAGTTTTTTGCATGTCCGTCCTCTTTGGAGCTCTTTTTTAGCAAACTGAAAATGTCCTCTTGTTGGGGTGGGAGGCTGTGCATGTTTAGTCCTGCAGTCCCTCAGGGCAAGCAAGTCACCTTCAGTAGTTGGGGTATTTAGAATGAGATTTGTCAGTCAGAAAATATGTTGCCTTTTTGGCTTTTCAAAATGTGATAACCCTAGAAATGGTCCAGAGGTTGTAAAGAATTCTCCACCATAGGTTTAGAGGCAGATAGAAAGGTCAGGACACTCACAGCATCCTTTCCAGTTGGTGTAATGGTCAAGTGTGCGGACTCTTACCTGGGAGAACCGGGTTTGATTCCCCACTCCTCCACTTGCAGCTGCTGGAATGGCCTTGGGTCAGCCATAGCTCTCACAGGAGTTGTCCTTGAAAGGGCAGCTTCTGAGAGATCTCTCAGCCCCACCCACCTCACAGGGTGTCTGTTGGTGGGGGGAGGTAAAGGAGATTGTGAGCGCTCTGTGATTCAGAGTATAGGGTGGGATATAAATCCAATATCTTCCTTCCAGCTATCTGATACTATCCTTTTGGAACAGAATGCTATTCTTAGGGACAAGACTTCCTTCTGTCTGTCTCTCTCTCTCACAGTCAAACACACCAGGGAGGAGCACGCTGCACCATGGATGCAGGACATGCATTCTGCATCTGCATCTGCATCCATCCGGCTAGCTAGATTGGCTCCTATCCTACCTCTCATCTATACTATCTAGAATGGAGTCTCCCAATAAAGAATTTTTAAAAATTTGTTGGAGACTTACAAAAGGGTCAGCTCAGTGGACCTTTGTAGCTTTGCTAGCGCACATGGTGCTGGGAAGCTGCTGCTGCTGCGTTGAGGCCGCCTGCACTCTGCTAGGTAAAAGAGGCCCCTGGCTATACCACACCAGTGAATCTAACACTCCCCACATTCCATTCACAGGCTCTTGCAAAACCACAGGCTTCCCCCAAGCAGGGAAGAGATTGCCGAAGCAGTTTGATTTGCTCTAAGCAGCATTATGGATCTCTCTGCAGCTGTTCCAACCCTCGAGACTAGCCTTCAACAGGGGGATCCAGTCGCCTGCTGCTCCCTCCCAAGACTTCAGCTTGCTGTAAAGCAGGAGTGGCTAACGGTAGCTCTCCAGATGTTTTCTGGCTACAGCTCCCATCAGCCCCAGCCATTGGCCATGCTGGCTGGGGCTGATGGGAGTTGTAGGCAATAAACATCTGGAGAGCTACCTCTGGCCACCCCTGTTGTAAAGAATCCTCTCCCCTGGAGAGAGAGCCCCACATTGCATCCATGAGCGCTTGCAAAACTGCACGCTTCCTCCAAGCAGGGATAAGATCAATTCAGCAGTTTGAGTTGTTCCAAGCGGCACCCTGGATTTCTCTGCAACTGAATCCTCCCCCCCCCCCCACCTCATCATCAGTAGAGGGATTCCCCTCCCCCCACACACACTGCTGCCCCCAAGAGTTGGGGTGTTCCCTCTAAGCTGAGTTAGCGTGAGGCAGCTCACAGATTTGTAGCCAGCGCACACATTGTCTCAGCTCAGGGAAAATGGCCCCAGAACGAACTAAGTGATGCAGGAGCTCACCCCTTTTGCTCACAAGCCTCCGCAGCTGAGGGAGCCCTGGCGGGCAGGTGTCCTCTTTGGGGCTCTTTTGAGCAACCTGTTGAACACCTCCTCTTTCCGGGCTGGGAAGCTGAGCCTGGAGTCCCCCGGGGGGGGGGAAGGGGGGGAGGCTTCAGCTTCAACGCTGGGGGTAGATCCAGAGGAGAGCGGCCGTGCTAGAGAGCAGCTGTTGGAGGGAGGGAGGGGGTGGGAGAGATGCCCTCTTTGGGAGGAGGCCGAAGTTGGTTGCTCATTTGCAGGTAGAGCCAAGCGGGCCGCCGGGCTGGCCCGAAGCAGCCGAACAAGGCAGGAGTCAAGCGGCACCTTTCAGACCAACCCATTGAGAACGAAAGCTGACGTTCTAAATAAAGCCTGGCTGGTCTTAAAGGTGCCGCTTGACTCCTGCTTTGTTCGGCCCCTTCCTTGCAGCGCCTTGTCCGCCCCTTCTGCGTGCAGGCAGCCGGGCGCACTCCCGCTTGGGGGGCCTCCCCGAGGGCACAGGAAGGGCCGCTGCAGCCTGTCTTCCCGCTCAGGGAGCCCCCCCCCCCCGCCTTCCCCGCTCCGGCTCTCTCGCCTGCCGGACCGCGCGCGCCTCCTCCGAGCTGGTAGCGCGAAGGCGGCTGGAGGCGGCGGCGGCGCTTCCTTCCCGGGACTGCGGCGAGGCGAGGCGAGAGGGAGCCTCTGCTTGCTGCCTGCCGGCCCTGGAGCGCCCCCTGCTCCGCCTGCCCGGGACCTGGGCAGGGCCCCCCGCGCAGGTAAGAGGCGGGCAGGGAGCGAGACCCCCCTTCCCTTCCGGAGCCGGGCAGGGCAGGGCAGCGGCGAGGCGCGCCGAGGGGCTCTCCAAGCCGGAGGCGGCGGGGTGGGCGCAGGCCTGGAGCCAGAGGGGGGCAGCGCCTCCTGAGCTCCCGCCCGGGCTCCCCCCCCCCCCGATCCCCTGGGAGCTCCCCAGACTGCAGCCTGCCTTTCTTTGCCTTTGCCTTTTGGCCGCGGCTGAGCCGGCGAAGCGTCGTCAGTTTCAGCCGGTCGTGGGGGGGCCCGGCGCAGCAGCAGCAAAAGCAGCCGGTGAAAGAGCGGGAGGTGGAGGAACCCCCGTCGGAGGGGGAACGGGCTGGGGACGGGGACCTCCCTGCTGGACTCCCTAGCGGGAGGCTTCGCTGCCTTGCCTCGACCGCTCCCGGAGCCCCTGCCCCAAGAAGCCCCGCGGTGGATGGGAAAAGCCCCCCCCCCTGCTAAATCCTGGCGGCTCTTGGGGGGGGGGGCTGGGCTGGTTGCACACCGGCTTGGCAAGGCGGGCAGCGGGCGCGATCCTGCCTGAGGAGGGGCGGCCCTTGGGGGGAGGGAGGGGCGCGGGGGGGGGCCTGGGAAAGGCGGCTGCCGCTGCTTTGCCACCCCCCCCCCCCCGCCGCCGCCCAGGGCTTCCCGGGGCTGCCCTTCCTGCGCACTTCTCTCACTCAGGGCAGGGGGAGAATGTGCACTTCCAAGGAAGACCCCCCCCCCCCCGCCTTCAGGGGGCTCCCGGGGGAAGGGCGAAGTGCTTTGGCTGAGGAGGAGCCCCTGGCTGCACCGGGGTGGGGGGGGGGGGCTGCAGCCTCCTGCCTCTTTCTGGCCTGCAGCAAGAACCCGAAAACGGGGGGGGGGGGTCTTACAAGGCACCCCATGACTTGCAGAGCCAGGCTGTGGGAAGCAGAACGCGCGCGGCGCTGATCCGCCTACTAGTCATCATGATCCTCTTGCTTTTCTCTTTTTCAAACAAAAAACAAACCAACCCTAGAGTATGATCAGAGCCTGCGATTGGCTTTAGCTGCTGCGCTAGTGCCCGGACTGTATGGAGACCTCGCGACTGTGTGTTTCCTCAAGTCCTAGTCCTTCCTTGCTTGAGGAATGATATCCAAAATGAAGAGCTGCAAAATCCAGAACCTTCATCTTGAATACTATTTTGAACTGTACTTTTGGACTTTGTTGGAGTGCTTTATGTACTGACTTGAATGTGACGTGGAAATGCGGAGTTTCGCTTATTGTTAGAGTGGAAGAGTGTTGTTAATTGCTATAAAGTATTATAAGTTGTTACAGATATACAAATAGGCACATTGCTGCATAAATTCTTTATTATGTATTGTTTAGTGCTGACTAATCACGTTTGTTGTCAATTAGGTGGAGACGTTTCGTAGGTTGCAGCTAGACCATAATAGTCTTCATTTGAGTAGGGATTGAATTGGGAGCCTGGCAATGGGGAGACATAAAACTTTATTCCTCTGCTATAGTCTTGTTGCAGATCATGGTTGCAGAGTGTCCATTTGCCCTAACATTGGGGGTGCCTGCGTGTCCCCCTGTGAAGGTGAGTGGCCATTTGGGGAAAGGAACAGCCTCACACAGAAGATGATGGTGCGGGGAATTAGGCGCTTTTGCACACACTAAATGACACACTTTAATCCGCTTTCAGTGCACTTTGCAACTGGATTTTACTGAGTGAAATGGCAAAATCTGCCTGCAAATGGATTGAAGTGGATTGAAATGGCATTATTTAGCTGTGTGAAAGCCAGTTCTCACTGCCTTAGTCCCCAGTCCAGTTTGCCTTGCTGCTCTTCAAAGAAAACTAAAGAGACCGGAGATCTTGTCTGAGTTCTTCAAAAACCCATCTGGTTCCAACCTTTAAAACACTTCTTGCTACTCAGCAGATTCTCAGAATATCATGGTGTGTAGGAAGAGCTCCACTTGTTCCATCGGTAGTGGTGGTGTGCAACTCACTTTCATTTTCTTTTTGCTGCTCCTTCGGTTACCACTGTAGTAGTGTCCTACACGCTCAAGTTTTAATTTGTGAACTAAATAATTACTTCACAATGTGAGGCTAGATCCAGGTGGGTGGTTGCGTTGGTCTGAAGCAGCGGGACAAAGTTTGAGTCTAGAGCACCTTTAGGACCAACAAAGTTTTATTCAAGGTTTGAGCTTTCATGTGTAAGCATGCTTCCTTAGATACAACTACGGTAAATGGAATTTACCAGTCCATACATATAACATAGAGGTTGTACGGCAAATTGGCAAACAGGAACAACAAGCTACATTTAAAAGGCCATCCTTGTTTGAATTTAATCCCAGTGAAACAAATGAATGTGTTAAGATGAAACAAATGAATGTGTTAAGATGAGAGAAAGATGTATAAATGTATCCTTATTAATTGTGGCATGCTAAGAGTAATGATAACAGCCCCATGGTGCTGAGTGGTAAAGCTGCAGTACTGCAGTCGGAGCCCTCTGCTCACGACCTGAGTTCAATCCCAGCGGAAGCTGGTTCAGGTAGCCGGCTCCAGGTTGACTCAGCCGTCCGTCCTTCCGAGGTCAGTAAAATGAGTATCCAGCTTGCTGGGGGGAAAGTGTATTTGACTAGGGAAGGCAATGGCAAACCACCCCGTAAAAAGTCTGCAGTGAAAACGTTGTGAAAGCAATGTCACCCCAGAGTCGGAAATGACTGCTGCTTGCACCTTTACCTTTAAGAGTAATTAACCGTGATTTTTGTGTTACGCTCCATCTCTCTACTCTCAAGCATGGAGATAACTAATAGCATCTTTTTCTTCTTCTTCTTGAGGGGGGGGGGGGCGTGATTTATAGTGCAGTGTTAATCTCCTGTATTACCAGAACAGAGAAATGCATTCCAGTATGCCATTAATTGAATTTCATTACATCACTGTTCTACTATTCCAGAAAAGAAATACACTAAAATAAAGTGAATGGTCATTAAAACATACTAAAATAAAGTCTTGGTGAAAATATAGGCATAAGGACTGAATGAATTTAGCATACATAGTGAAATAAGAAACCAAGATCCCTGTTAAGCCTTGGGTTGGGTTGTTTGTTTGTTTTGTTCCAAGTGTTGTAATAACTTGTAAGAAGAAGATGAAGAAGCTATTGGATTTATATCCCGCCCTCCACTCCAAAGAGTCTCAGAGCGGCTCACAATCTCCTTTCCCTTCCTCCCCCACAACAGACACCCTGTGAGGTAGAGGAAGATATTGGATTTATATCCCACCCCCCACTCCAAAGAGTCTCAGAGCGGCTCACAATCTCCTTTCCCTTCCTCCCCCACAACAGACACCCTGTGAGGTAGAGGAAGATATTGGATTTATATCCCACCCCCCACTCCAAAGAGTCTCAGAGCGGCTCACAATCTCCTTTACCTTCCTCTCTCACAACAGACACCCTGTGAGGTAGAGGAAGATATTGGATATATATCCTGCCCTCCACTGCGAAGAGTCTCAGAGCAGCTCACAATCTCCTTTCCCTTCCTCCCCCACGACAGACACCCTGTGAGGTAGATGAAGATATTGGATTTATATCCCACCCTCCACTCCGAAGAGTCTCAGAGCGGCTCACAATCTCCTTTACCTTCCTCTCTCACAACAGACACCCTGTGAGGTAGAGGAAGATATTGGATTTATATCCTGCCCTCCACTGCGAAGAGTCTCAGAGCGGCTCACAATATCCTTTCCCTTCCCCCCCCCCACAACAGACACCCTGTGAGGTGGGTGGGGCTGAGAGGGCTCTCCCAGCAGCTGCCCTTTCAAGGACAGAGTCTCAGAGCGGCTCACAATCTCCTTTCCCTTCCTCCCCCACAACAGACACCCTGTGAGGTGGGTGGGGCTGAGAGGGCTCTCCCAGCAGCTGCCCTTTCAAGGACAGAGTCTCAGAGCGGTTCACAATCTCCTTTCCCTTCCTCCCCCACAACAGACACCATGTGAGGTGGGTGGCCTGGAGAGGGCTCTCACAGCAGCTGCCCTTTCAAGGACAACCTCTGCCAGAGCTATGGCTGACCCAAGGCCATTCCAGCAGCTGCAAGTGGAGGAGTGGGGAATCAAACCCGGTTCTCCCAGATAAGAGTCCGCGCACTTCACCACTACACCAAACTGGCTCTTTGCCAAACTGGCAAATTGTAATTCAACAATTTCCCTTTCCAGTCTGTTGCTGAGGCTCCTTGGCAATAAAACAGCTTTCTTGGGGTCACCCATTGAATGTTCTGGAAAGCTGAAGGGGTCTCCTACAGGTTTCTCAGTCTTGTGATTCTTAATGTCAGATATGTGTTTGTTTATCCTTTGGTGTAGGATTTGACTTGTCTGCCCTATGTAGAGAACCAAAGTGCATTGTTGGCATTTGTCACACCAGCAGGGGACCAGGAAGGGCCTTCTGCTGGCTGCCACCACTCTAGTGGATGTGTTTGGGAGGGCCCGGAGCACCCACTCGACCCCTGTTTCCTTCTCAACAGTACCTTTGAACCATGACCAAAGAGACATGAAGACCAGGCAGTAAAACAATAACAAGTTTATTGTAAATGCTCAAGAACAAGTGGATTGCAAAAATTTTTAATGCAACTGTGAATGTGAAAACAACAACAGTAAAGGTGGTGCGAAGAAAAGCCCCGATGTGACTAGCTATACTGTGGCTCAGGAGCAACATGTGTTTCTTTCACACATATTGTGTGGCTCTTGAAGCCCCCCACCTTCAAGGGACGGATGGTGGCTCAGTGGTAGAGCATCTGCTTGCTAAGCAGAAGGTCCCAGGTTCAATCCCTGGCAACACCAAAAAGGGTCCAGGCAAGTAGGCGTGAAAATCCTCAGCTTGAGACCCTGGAGAGCTGCTGCCAGTCTAAGACAAGGCTGACTTTGATGGACCAAGGGTCTGATTCAGTATAAGGCAGCTTCATATGTCCATATTGTAACGTACTGAGACAGGAGACGTTGGTAGGGCAACATGCTTTAATGGAGGCACGTTACAAGAGAGAGAACACGCGAGCCAGGCCCCGCTTATGTACAACTCCGGGAACCTCCCTCCAGACAGGCCAGTCCAATCCTGGCCTGTTGAACTTCCCGCCACAGCTGGTGATTGGCTGGGAGTTCGTGCCCTGCGCTGAGCAACCCGGGGACAGCCCGGTCGCTCGCGCAGGGTCGCGCTGGCTGGTTTTATGTTCTTGCGTAGTATCGTTATCTCGATACACTACACCCCTCCCCCCCTAGTTGCTGTACATAGTCTCTGAGGTAAGCGGGAGGTCGGCACTCCCGGGTGGATCGTCTAGGAGCTGCCTGTGGTGTCGGCGCTGCTTCAGCCGCGGGAGTCTCTCTGGGGGCCGAGGCTGCTGTGGGTTGCTGGTCGATCTCTGTGGGTCCGGGGAGTTCACTGGCAGGCAGGGTCGGTGCTGGCATTGTGGCCTCTGGCAGACCCCTAGCCGGCTCTCCCCCAGGTACTTCCTCCTCCACGTCGATCGGCCCTTCCGGTAGAGTGCGGCGGCACAGCTGGTCGATGTGCCGCCAAAGAGTTTGGCCCCCCTCTGTGGATACCTCGTAATGACGGGTCCCAATTACCTGCCTCACCCGACCCGCCACCCACATGGGTCCCTGGGCGTAGTTTTGTGCGAACACGGGGTCCCCCGCAAAGAACCCTCGGGCTGCCTCCCGGACCTCCGGGGACCCTCGGATGTCCGAGGCTCGGTCGGGGTGTAGCCTGTCGAGCCTCGTGATGAGTTTGCGCCCCATGAGGAGTTCTGCCAGGCTCACCCCCGTGACCGGGTTGGGGGTTACCCGGTTGTCGAACAGGAAGGTGGCTAGTCTGTGGTCCCAGTCACCCTGCACTATCCGGCCCAGGGCTTCCTTGGTCGTTCGGACCATTCGCTCCGCCTGTCCGTTGGTGGCCGGGTGGAACGGGGTGGACCTTATGTGTCTAATCAGGTACCTCTGCAGGAATGCCTGAAAGTCTCCAGAGGTGAAAGCCGCCCCGTTGTCTGTGACAACAGTGTCCGGAATACCATGGGTGCTAAGGGCCCGGTGCAGTGTCCGTATTGCGGCTGCTGATGAAGTGGACGCTACTGGAATGACCTCCAGCCATTTGGTGTAGGTGTCCACCATGATCAGAAAGATCTGTCCCTGGAAGGGCCCCACAAAGTCTAAGTGGAGCCTGGACCAAGGTTTCCTAGTGGTTTCCCACCGTGTGACCGGGGCGCTTGGTGGCTCGGGGCGTGACTCCTGACATGCGCTGCACCTCCGCACCCAGTTCTCAATCTCCTCATCCATCCCCGGCCACCAGACGTAGCTCCTGGCTAGAGCCTTCATCCTGACTATGCCAGGGTGGGTCTCGTGGAGTGACTCCAGAACTCGCTTCTGCAGCGGCGGGGGGGGGGGGAACCACCACCCTGCTTCCCCATAAGATGCACCCTTTGTGGGCTGCTAGCTCCTCTCTCCTCATTTTGTAGGGCTTAAACTCTTCCCCCATGTTCCCTTCTGGCCACCCTCTCACCACCCAGTCGAGAACCCTTGCCAGTGTTTTGTTCCTCCCTGTAGCCTTTGCGACCTCCGCGGCGTGGAGGGGCTGTTCCGGGAGGGATTTGACCAACATGACCAGGTGTGCGGGGGCTGGGTCAGGTTCTGTGACGGGTAGAGGCAAGCGGCTGAGCGCGTCCGCGTGGCCCATAGCCTTGCCGGCCCGGTGGACCAATGTGTACGTGTATGAGTTGAGGAATTGGTTCCACCTCAACACGCGCTGTGAAAGTATTTGGGGGGTTTGGCGGTCTGGGGCCAACAGACCTAAGAGCGGCTTATGGTCCATAGCTATTGTGAACCTCCGCCCGTACAGATAATCATGGAACTTGCGGACCCCCGCCATGATGGCCAGAGCCTCCTTGTCTATCTGCGCATAATTGCGCTCGGCTGGGGTGAGTGTACGGGAGTAGTACGCTACTGGTACCTCCCTCCCGTCCGGGAGTTGGTGCCCCAGGACTGCTCCCAACCCATAAGGCGACGCATCGCAAGCCAGGATGACGGGGAGGCCCTCGTCAAAATGGTGGAGCACCGCATTGGACACCAGGACGTCCTTGACCGCCTGAAACGCGGCGACTTGTTGTTTGCCCCAAACCCAAGGGGCTTTTTTGTCCAGCAACCGGTGTAGGGGTTCTGCTAGGGCCGCCTTGTGGGGGAGGAATGAATGGTAAAAATTAAGCACCCCCAAGAAGCTTTGTAGCTCCGCTTTGCAGGTGGGGGCCGGGGCTTGCATGATGGCCCGGGTCTTTTCCTCCGTTGGGTGGATTCCCGCTGCGTCTATGGCGAAACCCAGGAACTCCACCCGTGGTACCCCCAGCAAGCATTTCTCCCTCTTGACCTTGAGACCCGCTGCCTGGAACCGGCGGAGCACCTCCCTTAGGCGGTTGCCGAATTCTTCGGAGTCCGGGGCGGCGATTAAAACGGCATTGAAGAACGGTTGGACTCCGGGGATCCCTTTCAGGAGAGCGTCCATTATACTTTGGAAAATCCCCGGAGCAACGCTAACCCCGAACTGTAGCCTCCGCACTCGGAAGGCCCCCCTGTGTGTCACAATAGTTTGGGCCTCTGCTGTCTTAGTATCTACCGGGAGCTGTTGATAGGCCTGTGCCAGGTCCAGCTTGCCAAAGATCTTAGACCCCGCTAGGGCAGCCAAGACGTGGCTCACCACCGGCACTGGGTAGGGGTTATCCTGCAGTGCCTTATTTATTGTGCACTTATAGTCGGCACAGATCCGCAGCTCCCCGTTTGGCTTGATCGGGGTTACGATGGGAGTCTCCCAGGTGGCGTAGTCCACCGGCTCCAGGACCCCTTGGGCAGTGAGGCGGTCTAGTTCGGCCTCTATTTTTGGTTTCAAGGCGAACGGGACCCGCCTCACCTTGAGCCGGATCGGCCTGACCGTCGGGTCTAGTGGTAGGGAGATGGCTGGCCCTTTGTAGCTCCCCAGGGAGGCGTCAAACACGTTTGGGAACTCTTGGCATATCTCCCCGAACCCCCTGGGTGTTAGGGTTTGCCCCACCCCCTCCAAGCGGATCCCCAAGGGCTTGAACCACGCCAGTCCTAGCAGGGTGGTAAGCTGGCGCTTTACCACCAGGATGTCCAGCGGGCCGTAGAAGGACCCCCGCTCGACTTGCACCTGGGCCCACCCCACGATTTGCACCGGATTCTTCTGAAAGTCCCGGAGTATAAAGTCCGCCGGCCTTAGTTGAAGCCGCTGGCGGGGGCACAGTTTCCTCAGGGTCTCCTCTGCTATAATGGAAATGGAGGAACCTGAGTCCACCTCCATTTGGCAGGGGTTCCCTTCGATGAGGACCGCCATTTTGATCTTGTCGGGGGTGGCGAGGGGCAAGTTCAGTACCTGTAGGGTTGTGGATGCTGTGGAGTGGAACTCCGCCGACTCGTGGTGCGTGGTTGGCCTCCGGCGGTTGGGCTTGGCTCGGCAAGCCCTTGCAATGTGGCCGGTCTTTCCGCAGCTCCGGTAGTCCCAGGTCCGGTACTGGCAGTTCCTTCTGTCGTGGGGGTCGCCGCAGCTGGCGCATTTGGTGGCCGGCGGTCTCTCCGTCGCTGGGGATCGTTCGGCCGCTTGGGGTCCTTGCGGCGCGCGGTTGGTTGCCCCTGCTGGGCGGCGCAGCTGGAACGCTTCTCCCTCATCCTGCCGGTCGGGGTCCAGCTCCTCGTGGTGGACTGCATCGGTCCTCGCTCTGGGGAAGGTCTTCGAGGTTCTCTCGAACGCCACGGCTTCGCTGAAGGCCCTCTGGAGGGTGAGGTCTTCCTTCGCTAAGAGCCGCTGCTGGAGCCTTTCGTCGCGAAGGCCCCAGGTGAACCGATCGGCCAGGGTCTCCTCCAGGTGGGGGAAGTTGCAGCTGCCTGCGATCTGGCGTAGGGCTGCCAGGTAGTCGGCGGCCGATTCTCCCGTGCCTTGGTCCCTCCTGTGGAAGAGGAACCGGCGGGCCACTCGCGAAGGTTGGGGCAAGAAATGGCCCGTGAGGAGCCTGACGACCTCCTCGTAGGACTTCTCCATGAGTCGGGCGGGGGCCTAGAGACCTTTAGCGATCTCGAAGGTGGCCGCCCCGCAGACGCTCAGGAGAACGTCCCTCTTCATGCTGTCCTCTGTGATCCAGTTGGCCCTTAAGTAGCATTCAACCCGTTCCGAGTAGGACTCCCAGGCCTCGGGATTCGCGAGGTTGAATGTCTCGATGTGACCGGTGGTACCGCTTTGGTGAGCCATGCTGATGGCGGCGGCGGTCGTGGCCTGTGGGTTGCCCTGTCTCCGATGTAGCCGACGTGGCTAGAATCCCACCTTCGTTGCCACTGTAACGTACTGAGACAGGAGACGTTGGTAGGGCAACATGCTTTAATGGAGGCACATTACAAGAGAGAGAACACGCGGGCCGGGCCCCGCTTATGTACAACTCCGGGAACCTCCCTCCAGACAGGCCAGTCCAATCCTGGCCTGTTGAACTTCCCACCACAGCTGGTGATTGGCTGGGAGTTCGTGCCCTGCGCTGAGCAGCCCGGGGACAGCCCGATCGCTCGCGCAGGGTCGCGCTGGCTGGTTTTATGTTCTTGCGTAGTATCGTTATCTCGATACACTACACATATGACCTGCACCCCATCAGCCGGCTTGGATAATCCATTTAAAGTTAAAGTTGCTTTCATTCCATCTCTCCTCCCTCCCCCTCATCCCTTTGCCTTCCTTCCTGTGAATAAGCCTAAGATGGTGTGATGGATGTTGTGACTGATGCCCAGTAATTGTGTTGTCTAGGTGTATGTGGCAGCAAAGTTGACATCTAGGTTTATTGCAAGCTCTGGTGTCCAGTTTAATAAATTAGATGTTGTATTGTTATGGGTGAAGAGTTGTTTGAGACCGGGGGAGGGGGGCTGTCTGCACACAAGAAAAGGTTTCCCCACCCCTCAGTACTTTTGAAAGAGAATTGTCATTATCTAGTAGAGGTTGTGAGTCATGGATGATGCACTTTACTGTTTTGAGCTGAGAGCTGTAAGTGCCAACTTGTGGTGTTCTGTTATTTCCTCTTCTGGGTCTGGCTTACTACAGGTTTTCTCTGGGCTTTGTTAATCTGTTTCCTGACTTCATGTGGACCTTTTTGGAACTAAAGCATTCACCTGATGAAGTCAAGAAACAGATTAAGAAAGCCAGAATGGTTACCCAGAGAAAACCTGTTGCAAGAAACGCCCAGCGGTTTTGAGTTGAGAGCCATATGTGACCACTGGTGGTGTTTTGTTGCTGTCTCTTTTGGCCCTGATACCTGGTCTCTTCCAGCGTCTGCACTATTTAAGTATATAGGTGGCAGTGTTTGCTTTTCATTTGTGTTGTCAAAGTGAAGGGGTGGGCCTTTGTATGTGTATTTTTATTATTGCAAAGTAAGCATGAAAAACTCTAATGCACATCAAGAGGAAGAGCGTTCCTGTGGGTTGCTCAGTGGTGAGAGAGATTTTGCTCTACTCGAGGAAGGTATTTTTAACAATGATAGCATTAGCAAGCTGAAATGTAGTGTAAAAACATGGCATTCGAGGGGAGGTGAGATAAACTTTTGCCACCTGAGCAGCACTACATGCAAGACACGTATTCATGCAACACCAATATTTTCTAATCCTGGCATGAGCCGGGATGAGGCGATTAACAAATCTAATAACAACAACAACGGTATAATTTAAGAGGGGAGTACATTTCAGAATTGTTTTTCGTTATCAATAATTTGGGTGTTACATTTTCTGGTACATGATGACTTGTCTTGATGCGTTCAAAGGCTGTCTAGGCATCATTTATTATAGGGGTTGCCGCCCTTTTGGAACCTGAGGGCACATTTGGAATTCTGATGCAGGGTGGTGGGTGCAGTCACAAAAATGGTTGCAGCAGGAGGTGAGGCCAGCTTCCCCGTATGAACCCCAGAGAGCACTGAGGTCAGCAGGGAAGAACCTGCTGACTATCCCCGGGCCAAAGGAGGTAAGACTCCAGAGTACCCGTACTCGGGCTTTCTCTGTTATGGCCCCACAGCTGTGGAATCAGCTCCCAGAGGAAATGCGGGCCCTGTGGGACTTTGAACAGTTCCGCAGGGCCTGCAAGACCATCTTGTTCCAAACGGCCTTCACCAGCTGAAACTACTAAACTACCAAGTAAACTTGCCAGTGAATATAGCACTAAATGCACTAATGTTTTTTAGAATTTTAATGGATTTTAATTAATTGTAGTTAAATGTTATTTATTGTATAATGTATGTATTGAGTTTTTTGCTGTTAGCTGCCCTGAGCCGCTTGGTCGGGGAGGGCGGGATACAAATAAAATGTGACTGACTGACTGACTGACAATGGCTGCCACAATTTACTTTCAATCAGACATTGAAGATCTACATGGTGTGGTGACAGCTGCCACCAAAGCAATATTTTAAAAGTCTGCACAGTCAATCAGATTTCCAGTGGCCAATCAGAAACCTTACTGGGCAAAAGCTCCACCAGTCGCCACCCACTTTCTAAAAACACTTTCTGAAAAAGGGGAGGGATGGTGGCTCAGTGGTAGAGCATCTGCTTGGGAAGCAGAAGATCCCAGGTTCAATCCCTGGCATCTCCAAAAAAGGGTCCAGGCAAATGGGTGTGAAAAACCTCAGCTTGAGACCCTGGAGAGCTGCTGCCAGTCTGAGAAGACAATACTGACTTTGATGGACCAAGGGTCTGATTCAGTATAAGGCAGCTTCATATGTTCACTTGGCAGTCACCAGCAGTGTTCCCTCTAAGCTGATTTAGAGTGAGCTAGCTCACAGATTTTTTAGCCTAAAGCTCACAGATTTTTGTCTTAGCTCAGGAAGGATGACCCCAGAGCACAATAATTTATGCAGTAGCTCACACCAGTAATCGCTCCGTTCCGACTTTCGCATCGCTCCGTTCCGACTTTCCTGCCATATTAGATACAGTTAGCGAACCTGAGGCTCCGTGCCTGTCTTCGGATCGCGTCCTGGACGGCTTCGGCGCGCTCAGCCTGGAAGAAGTTGACAGGATCCTCCTATCTGCACGCCCAACAACTTGTAAATTGGACCCATGCCCCTCCTGGCTTATTAAGACCTGCCGGAGGGAGCTAAGATATCCTATACGGGATATCATAAATAGATCCCTACTGGAGGGGCATTTTCCATCAGCGCTCAGAGAGGCGGTGGTTCGTCCCCTCTTGAAGAAAACATCATTAGATCCGACCGAATTGGCACACTATCGGCCGGTATCGAATTTGCCCTTTTTGGGCAAACTTATCGAGAGGGCAGTGGCGTTGCAGCTACAGAGCTTCCTGGAGGACGCTTCTATCCTTGACCCCTACCAGTCTGGTTTTCGCCCGGGCCACGGGACGGAGACGGTGCTGGTCGCCCTGGTGGATGACCTTCAGCGGCATCTGGATCAAGGCGGCTCGGCGGTGCTGATGTTGTTGGACCTATCGGCAGCGTTCGATATGGTCGACCATCGGCTTCTGGCGCGCCGCCTTGCCGACGCAGGGATTCAGGGGTTGGCCTTGCAATGGTTTTCCTCTTTCCTTGACGGTCGGGGACAAAGGGTGGCGATTGGGGAGGAACTGTCCCGGAGACACACGCTTGATTGCGGGGTGCCTCAAGGGGCGGTGCTCTCCCCGATGTTATTTAACATCTACATGCGCCCCCTTGCCCAGATTGCCCGAAGGTACGGGCTCGGGTGTCATCAATATGCTGATGACACCCAGCTCTATCTGCTTATGGATGGCCGGCCCGCCTGCGCCCCAGAAAATCTGGACCGAGCGTTACAGGCAGTGGCTAGGTGGTTTAGGCTGAGCGGGCTGAAGCTGAATCCGGCGAAGACAGAGGTCCTGTGCCTTGGTCGCTGCGGCCCGGGAAGGGAAATCCCCCTGCCAGTTTTTGACGGCGCGCCACTAACAGCGTCGGGCAGGGTTAAGAGCCTGGGGGTGCTGTTGGAGCCTTCACTGACAATGGAGGCCCAGATAGCAGCCACTGCCAAGTCCGCGTTTTTTCACCTTCGGCGGGCGAAGCAGTTGGCCCCCTTCCTGGAACGTAACGACCTGGCAACAGTGATTCATGCTACGGTCACCTCGAGGTTAGACTACTGTAATGCCCTCTACATGGGGCTACCCTTGTGCCGGACCCGGAAACTGCAGTTGGTGCAGAACGCTGCTGCCCGGCTGTTATTAGGGCTCCCAAGATGGGAGCACATTCGGCCGGGGCTCCGGGATCTGCACTGGCTGCCAGTAATATTCCGAGTCCGGTACAAGGTGTTGGTTATTACCTTTAAAGCCCTATATGGCCTAGGACCTGTCTACCTTAGGGACCGTCTTTCCCCACACGTTCCCCAGAGAGTACTACGCTTGGGTTCACAAAACCTGTTGGTAGTCCCCGGGCCAAAGGAGGCCCGTCTAAAATCCACCAGGGATCGGGCCTTCTCAGTAACGGCACCTTATTGGTGGAACCAGCTGCCGGAGGAGGTGCGGGCCCTGCGGGACCTAGGGCAGTTCCGCAGGGCCTGTAAGACAGCCCTCTTCCGGCAGGCCTATAATACTGACTGACAAGGAAATCTTTTGGATGGAACAAAATGCATCTGTAGACCGCCGGTTTTTATCTATCTTGCTTTTATTAATTTATGGTTTTAATTTTACTTGTAAGTGTTTTAAATTGTAGTATTTGAATTATCATGTTGTAAGCCGCCCTGAGACACTTCGGTGCGAAGGGCGGGGTATAAATCCCAATATAAATAAATAAATAAATAACTCATGAAGTAGAATTTTTGCTCACAAGACTCTGCAGCTTAGAGAGAACATTGGTCACCAGGAGATGTGTTAGCAGATATCATGGCACCCACAGTACCCTGCTGAAGAGCCCTAATTTATCATACGTCATTTTTGTTCAGCTGTAGAACAAAGTGTCCTTACAATTTTCTGACAGAGTTCTCCTTATTGACTGAAGGAAGAGTCAGTTCAGAATGGTGGCAAGCTGAAGTGATGTGATTTTCTGCACACGCCAAGAAATTGGCAGATGGCTGACATCAATATTTGGTCTGTTTCTTTATGTATTTTAGAATATCTGAGTCACCAAGTCATTTAAACCCACAGCACAAGAAGGCACATTCAATCATCAGTGAAAATCTAGCTAATTTTAGTGATTATTTATTATGAGTATTTATTCTGGATTAAGAACGCAAGTGCTTTGCTTGGTCAGACTGGTCAGAGGAATCCCAGCTGTCTTCAAGGGTCCCACCAGCCAGTGGTCTTCTAATAGACTGTGATGCTCTGTTCTGCCCATTCTCGTTGTAGATGGTTGAAACTAGCAGCCGTTAGGTTTTTAAACATATATTGCTGAGCAGAGGGGGAGTGCTGAATTTTGAAGTGTCTGGGTGTCTTGGAGGGAAATGGATGACTCCCTTTGTAATTAAACTTCTGCAAAAAATCTAGGAGAACTTTCTCTTGCCAGCTCCCATTCTAGTACATCATGGCTGTCAAGTAAATGATCTAAGAGCGATGATTAATGCTTTGCCTGTTGCATTTTTCTTAGGAGTTGGAGATTTCACTGTCTTTTGGTTCTTTATTTTGTCAGTCGGTTCATTTTTATAACCGCTTTGCCCCCATTGGGGGCCCAAAGTGGCTTACAACATTCTCCTCTTTGCCTCGGCTTGGTGTTGGCTTCTCTTACAGTCAGCTTTTAAAAAGCGAGCCCAGGATCAGCTGTGCCCAGCTGTGCAGCCGTTTCCCTTAGTCTCATTTCTGAGAGGCTGCTCATGTCAGGTTGAGTCTGCCATGATTTCTTTCTTCTGAACTACATTTTGTTTCTTGAGTTCTCGCCTTTAACTATACCTGGTCGAGTGGGTGCAGGAGGGAGATGGAGGACCGAAACCTTGTTATGCATACATCATTGCTGTAATGAGCTTGCTTATCTTTATAGCAACGGGCCAATTTGGCCAGGGAGTGCAACCGTCAATCAATCAATCAACATTTTATTTATATCCCGCCCTCCCCGCCGAAGCAGGCTCGGGGCGGCTAAAGTAAGTAACTAGCTTTAAAACAGTCTAATTTAAAATTTTTAAAATTAACATTCTGGTGCTATTTCCAATAAGCACCTTGAGGGTGAGAAGCCTTGGGAGATACCTTATGCCTTGCAGTGTCGACTTCTGTGAGAACCAATGAACTCAGGGGGTGGGGATACTGTTAGCCCATGTTTTTTTCTCCAGCCTGCAGACGAGCTGTAATTTTGGGGGATCCCCAGGTCCCACCTGGAAGCTGGCATCCCTAGCAGTCACTGTAGAGAGCGTATTGGCCTTCTACCAGGTGAGTTCTAGTCTTATGTCGACACAGAAAATCAAGAGGAAGGCCCTGTTCTAGAAATGAGGCTGCAGCTATGAGCTAATGTTTGGTTCTGCTGAGATCAATTTTAAACTTAGATTCATCCGGATCATGGCTGGGGCAGGGGGTGGCCTTGCCATCTTCATAAAAAGCAAGCCCGTCTCTGCAGGACTATGCACATGCTAATTATTCTCATTAATTTGTAATAAGTATTTATTATATTCATCATGGAGCTTATTATATTTTAATGAGCATTGCAACTGCCCCGCGGTGAAGAGCTCCCCGATGTATCGGTATATGTGCATATTGTAAGTGAGTGACGTTTTAAAATCGGTGGAATTTGTCCAGCGGAGGAGGAGTATGAATAAAGTTTCTGGAAAGTATTTGTGCTAAGAGTGCAGAGTATAGACGTGCTTAAAAATCCGCAACTTGGCGCAATCCCCTTTTGACATTATTTGTTTGTAAATAGATTTGGGAACTCTTCTAGACGCAAAGTTCACTTTGTCTGTAAATAGTATACACAATAAACCAGAGACAGCTGGAGGAGCAGGGGCATAGGTTGGGAGGCTTTTTAAAAAGGCAGGGGGCACTCCAACCCCCGACCTCAAAACCCAGGACTGGCAGGCCAGGTTTTCCTGCATCTTGCCACCAGCCAGCTGCGAGAAAGAGGGAGGCCTGCTGCCTCTTGCTCTCCCATCTTGCGGGATGAGGGGGAGGGGGCGGCAGGCCTGGTCTCTCTCCATTGGTTGAGCAAGATGGGAGCAAGGCAGGGTCAGCAGGCTTTAAAGCTGGGAGCAGGGAGACCTGCCGTGGCTGCCTCTCTGGGTTGGGGGGCCTGAGTGAGGGGGCCTCTGCCAAAAGTCGGGGGCAGGGTCCCCAGAGGTCCTCCATGGCTATGAGCCGGTGGAGAAGTTTGTTAACTGTAAACTGCGCCGTGCTGAGAGCCAATGTGGTGTGCCCTAAACAATGCACTTTCAATCTACTTTGGAGAGCCAGTTTGGTGTAGTGGTTAAGTGTGAGGACTCTTATCTGGGAGAACCGGGTTTGATTCCCCACTCCTCCACTTGCACCTGCTGGAATGGCCTTGGGTCAGCCATAGCTCTCGCAAGAGTTGTCCTTGAAAGGGCAGCTGCTGTGAGAGCCCTCTCCAGCCCCACCCACCTCACAGGGTGTCTGTTGTGGGGGAGGAAGGTAAAGGAGATTGTGAGCCGCTCTGAGACTCTTCGGAGTGGAGGGCGGGATATAAATCCAATATCTTCTTCATCTTCTACTTTCAATGCACTTTGCAACTGGATTTTTGAAATTGCAAGGATCACTTACAAGCACTCACTGAAGTGGCTTGAAGTCTACGAACACTGGCTGTCTTCCTGCTTTTATGAAGCCTTGGAGATAAATAGGGTAGGCACGTTTCTAGGACTGCCAAGATACGTCATCAAACAAAATATCCCTCCAATTTTCAAAGTTGCTGATTGATAATCTTGCTCAACTGAAGCTGGTTGTTATAAAAACTCAATGGAAATTAAGTCAGTTTTCCCTAAATTTAGAAAGGTTTCCATCGAGGCTTAACATGAGACAGACATTGTTTGTAGGGAAATATTTAAAACTTTGAATTTATACCTTAAGAACCACAGTCATCTAGAAAAAAACAGTGACATCTAGAGACGGCTGTGAGAAATAAAAAAAACCCCGAGTCTTTCACATTCATGAATTTTCTGTGCTTCTGACACTATTAAGCTTGAACAGCTAAAAATGTGAATCATCCAGTGGTTTATTGCAGGTCTGTAATTCCTGTGCTTTGATCAATGGAGCTTTCACGGGCGTGATAACGTATTTTTTTATATATTTTGCCAGCATAATAGTAAACAAATCATATTCAGAACCATAAACTATATTTGTGATTTTAAATACCTGTTTTCTATTTCAAAGTGCCTGCATTTGCAAATCCTGTTCAATGAAACACTTTTAAAAAGTTTTTGAGATTACAGAGTTGGAAGAACATTCCGTTCTTGAGATGCACGGAGGGCTGCCTCCTTCTGTTCTCCCTAGACACTCTCGTTTTTTGCTTCACAGCATAACTACAGGCCTGAATCAGCAACTAAAGTGTTTGTCAAATAGCGTATTTTCATCTTCACCAATTTTCCTGTCTTCCTTTGACAACAAGGGCCTTCCTGGCTTGATGTAGGAAATGCTTTTCTTGCTTTGGAATAGAAGAAGAAGAAGACTGCAGATTTATACCCCGCCCTTCTCTCTGAATCAGAGACTGAGTGGCTTACAATCTCCTGTATATTCTCCCCCCCCCAAAAAAACAGACACTCTGTGAGGTGGGTGGGGCTGAGAGGGCTCTCACAGCAGCTGCCCTTTCAAGGACAACTCTGTGATAACTATAAGAACATAAGGGAAGCCATGTTAGATCAGGCCAATGGCCCATCCAGTCCAACATTCTGTGTCACACAGCGGCCAAAAATACACACACACACACACACACACACTGTGGCTAATAGCCACTGATGGACCTCTGCTCCATATTTTTATCGAACCCCCTCTTGAAGGTGGCTATGCTTGTGGCCGCCACCACCTCCTGTGGCAGTGAATTCCGCATGTTAATCACCCTTTGGGTGAAGAAGTACTTCCTTTTATTCGTTTTAACCTGTCTGCTCAACAATTTCATCGAATGCCCACGAGTTCTTGTATTGTGAGAAAGGGAGAAAAGTACTTCTTTCTCTACTTTCTCCATCCCATGCATTATCTTGTAAACCTCTATCATGTCACCCCGCAGTCGACATTTCTCCAAGCTAAAGAGCCCCAAGCGTTTCAACCTTTCTTCATAGGGAAAGTGTTTCAGCCCTTTAATCATTCTAGTTGCCCTTTTCTAGACTTTCTCCAATGCTATAATATCCTTTTTGAGTTGCGGTGACCAGAACTGCACACAGTACTCCAAATGAGACCGCACCATCGATTTATACAGGGGCATTATGATACTGGCTGATTTGTTTTCAATTCCCTTCCTAATAATTCCCAGCATGGCGTTGGCCTTTTGTATTGCAAACGCACACTGTCTTGACATTTTCAGTGAGTTATCTACCACGACCCCAAGATCTCTCTCTTGGTCAGTCTCTGTCAGTTCACACCCCATCAACTTGTATTTGTAGCTGGGATTCTTGGCCCCAATGTGCATTACTTTGCACTTGGCCACATTGAACCGCATCTGCCACGTTGACGCCCAGTCACCCAGCCTCAACAGATCCCTTTGGAGTTCCTCACAATCCTCTCTGGTTCTCACCACCCTGAACAATTTAGTGTCATCCGCAAATTTGGCCACTTCACTGCTCACTCCCAACTCTAAATCATTTATGAACAAGTTAAAGAGCATGGGATCCAGTACCGAGCCCTGCGGCACCCCATTGCTTACCGTCCTCCACTGCGAAGACTGCCCATTTATACTCACTCTCTGCTTCCTATTACTCAGCCAGTTTTTGATCCACAAGAGGACCTGTCCTTTTACTCCATGACTCTCAAGCTTTCTAAGGAGTCTTTGATGAGGAACTTTATCAAAAGCTTTCTGGAAGTCAAGGTAAACAACATCTATCGGGTCTCCTTTGTCCACATGTTTGTTCACCCCCTCAAAGAAATGTAGCAGGTTAGTGAGGCAAGATCTTCCCCTACAGAACCCATGCTGAGTCTTCCTCAATAACCCATGTTCATCAATGTGCCTACTCATTCTGTCCTTGATAATGGTTTCTACCAACTTTCCCTGTATTGAAGTCAGACTGACTGGCCTGTAATTTCCCGGATCTCCTCTGGAACCCTTTTTAAAGATGGGGGTGAATTTGCTACCTTCCAGTCTTCAGGAACGGAGGCAGATTTCAATGAAAGATTACAGATTTTTGTTAGAAGATCCACAAGTTCAACTTTGAGTTTTTTCAGAACTCTCGGATGTATGCCATCCGGACCCGGTGACTTATTAGTTTTTAACTTGTCTATTAGTTGTAGGACCTCCTCTTTTGTCACTTCAGTCTGACTCAGGTCTTTCAACACCCCTTCCAACATTAGTGGTTCTGGGGCGGGCAAACACTTCTCATCTTCCACGGTGAAGATGGAGGCAAAAAATGCATTCAGCTCAGTCATTTCCCTATCCTCCCTCAGTAATCCTTTTACCCCATGGTTATCCAAGGGCCCCACTGCTTCCCTGGCTGGTTTCCTACTTCTAATATATTTGAAGAAATTTTTATTGTTGGTCTTTATGTTTTTTGCAATATGCTCCTCATAGTCCCTTTTTGCCTGCCATATCACAGTCTTGCATTTGATTTGCCACAGCCTGTGTTCCCTTTTACTAATCTCACTTGGACTGGTTTTCCACTGCTTAAAGGAGTCCTTCTTACCTTTTACAGCTTCCATTACTTTGTTTGTTAACCTTGCTGGCCTCTTCTTATACCTGTTTGTGCCTTTCCTAACTTGTGGTATGTATTTTATCTGAGCTTCTCGGATTATAGTTTTAAATAGTCTCCAAGCTTCCCCAAGGGTTTTGACCGTATTTATCTTTCCTTTCAGTTTCCTCCCCACATGCCTCCTCATCTCAGAGAATTTGCCCCTTTTAAAGTTAAACGTGGTTGTGGTGGTCTTTTTGGGCAACTCCCTATTTATACAAACGGTGAAAACTATGGCTAGTCCAAGGCCATTCCAGCAGCTGCAAGTGGAGGAGTGGGGAAGCAAACCTGGTTCTCTCAGATAAGAGTCTAAGCACTTAACCACAACACCAAACTAGCTCCCTGACAGTAGAGCCACACCGAATATTTTCTAGTTTTGATGTTGAAAATATTTATGAAGAACTGTGCATTGTTAGAGTTGAGCCACACTTTATGGACAAAGTGTGCGTAGCCCTTCTCACATTACTGTTCTAAACCAGATGGCATTCGTTGTTGTCCTGACTTTGAGTAAAGTGATACAGGGGCTCATACAGCAAATTTCCTTCTATTAATGAGCCATTTCTGAAGCACTGTGGCTATTTAAAACAGTGACCCTTTTTCCTGCCCTTTTTGGTTTTTAAAAATGTTTTAAGGTAAGTGCTGTAGCTCACCTTAGAATGTTAAGAAAAGTCTGAGGGAGATCACCTGGTGAAAAATGGTGGCAGGAAAAATGGCACTGTAGGAAGCACTGTGGACATTTTAAACAGCACACCACAGAGATTCAGAAGCACAGTGAAAGGGCTGAAAATGGAAAAATCAGTTTCCCCTAATAAAATTATACAAGAAGAAAAAGAAAAAAATCAATTTCCCTCCCTACTTGCTCAACCATGCTTTGTCAACCTGACACAAGTGGGTTTGTATGAACAGGTAAATAAATTCTGCTAGCAGCTGGTTACTAAAACGGGTCTGTCTGAAATGACAGGAGAAAATCTATTAGCAACCAGTTACTAAAATGCAATGCAAAGGTGAGTTTGAACAGAGTCAGTGTGTATAAAATCCCTGTCTTTTAAGGTATAGTGCCATTTTGTTTGCGATGCCTCAAAATAATGTTATGGAGCAGACTCCCAGGGGCTGCCCAGAGTCTGGTATCCTGATGTTTATTCAGTCTGAAGCTCTTCAACCTCTCTCCCCCTCCCCCATTCCAGAGGACGACATAACTCTGCTGCCTGCGGGCAAGAGAGATTAGTTTCCTTCTCACCAGCAAAATGAATAGATATTTTGAAGTGTCTCCATTTTGTTTTAAAGCTTCCCTTGAAAGCCCCTGTGTGATGAGTTAGAGATTTCCTTTCAGGCAACCCACCGATAGATGTCCATTATTCTTTATTTTAAGGTGATTCCCCCCCCCCTTTCTTTCTTTTGCTTTTTGCTGGGATTGCTAAATCTCTGTGAAGGACCATTCAGCACTTTTATGTGAGGCAACTTAGACATGCTGCGGCATAACTTCTGCTTTTGAAGGCCCTTCCACAGAAAGTATTCCCTAGCTTCCTTTATGTCCCCCTTCCTTAAACCTTATGAAATCTTAAGTAAATAAAAACACTGCCCAAGTTAAGGCAAGAGCATAATATTTCACCTCAAGTGAAGAGCTCTCGAACAGCACTGCTGTCCCGTGGGCTTCTGCAATCGCTACTTTTTCTGCTCCAAGGCTGTTGCCATTTTCTGCCTTTTGTGGAGCTATTAGAGATGCCTTCTAAACATTCTGTTATTGTTGGAGGGTGACAAAGATGGTGAGGGGTCTGGAGACCAAGTCATATGAAGAAAGGTTGAAGGAGCTGGGCATGTTTAGCCTGGAGAGGAGGTGACTGAGAGGTGATATGATCACCATCTTCAGGTACTTGAAGGGGTGTCATCTAGAGGATGGTGCAGAATTGTTTTCTGTGACCCCAGAAGGTAGGACCAGAACCAATGGGTTGAAATTCAATCAAAAGAGTTTCTGGGGAGGGACAGTGGCTCAGGGGAGGGACGATGGCTCAGTGGTAGAGCATCTGCTTGGTAAGCAGAAGGTCCCAGGTTCAATCCCTGGCATCTCCAAAAAAGGGTCCAGGCAAATAGGTGTGAAAATCCTCAGCTTGAGACCCTGGAGAGCCGCTGCCAGTCTGAGAAGACTATACTGACTTTGATGGACAAAGGGTCTGATTCAGTATAAGGCAGCTTCATATGTTCATATGTTCATTAGGAAGAACTTCCTGACCGTTAGAGCGGTTCCTCAGTGGAACAGGCTTTGTCAGGAGGTGGTGGGTTTTCCTTCCTTGGAGGTTTTTAAACAGAGGCTAGATGGCCATCTGACAGCAATTAGGATCCTGTGAATTTAGGGGGAGGTATTTGTGAGTTTCCTGCGTTGTGCAGGGGGTTGAACTAGGTCCCTTTCAACTCTATGATTCTACTCATGATTGTTTAATTTTATTTTATATATTGTAGGCTTCCCAATCCCCAGGTCCCAGCGGGGGATCCCCTGGTTTTACAGGCTTCCCCCCTCCCCCAGCCAGCTGGCCGGCGGGGGAAGCTCCATCCCCATAGCCATTATGCGCCTCCAGGAACGATTCCCATAGGGAATGATGGGGAATTGATCCACGGGTATCGGGGGCTCTAGGGGGGGCTGTTTTTTGAGGTAGAGGTGCCAAATTTTCAGTATAGCATCTAGTGCCTCTCCCCAAAATACCTCCCAAGTTTCAAAAAGATTGGACCAGGAGGTCCAATTCTATGAGCCCCAAAAGAAGGTGCCCCTATCCATTATTTTCTATGGAAGGAAGGCATTCTAAAAGGTGTGCTGTCCCTTTAAATGTGATGGCCAGAACTCCCTTGGAGTGCAATTATGCTTGTCACACCCTTGCTCCTGGTTCCGCCCCCAATGTCTCCTGGCTCCACCCCCAAAGTCCCCAGATATTTCTTGAATTGGACTTGGCAACCCTAATATATTGTTGTTAACGGACATAGTGCTTTATAGAGTACAAGAAGAGAAGTCCCTGCCCCTAAACAGCTTACAACTATTTTGAGCCTGTGGGCACCTTTTGGAATTCTGACACAACGTGGTGGGTGCAGCCACAAAATGTCTGCCATAAAATGGCTGCCACAGGAGTTGGAGCCAGCCACAAAATGGCTGCCACAACATCCCTTCAATCACAAAGTGAAGATCCTTGTGTTGTGGTACCAGCTGACTTCCAAAGCAAAAATTAAAAATAACTCTATAGTCAATCATATCTCCAGTGGCCGATTGGAAGGCTTGCTAGGTAGAAACTCCACTTGGCCCCACCTACTTTCCAAAAACACTTGTGGGCACCAAGAAAGGTGTCAGTGGCACCAGGTCATCTATGGACACTACACTGGGGACCTCTGGCTTACAGTCTAAAAATACATGTGTGTTTCAGTTGTCTCTCTTGGGTTTCTAGAAGTCAGATCTCTGAATGAAGAGCAGTTTCATCTTTGCTTTAGTGAATACGCAAAGATGCGCAAGGATACAAAATGCCACTGCATTACTTCCCCCCCGCCCCCCCCCCCCCCGGTTTGTTTCCTGTCTACACAGTGTGCATTAGCTGAATGTGTGTGCATTGCAGCTAGTCTGGTAAGGACTGAATCCATTGTGAGGCTAAGCATTTTACTAAATGTTCAGATGCACCTTGCTTCAGAAACCAGTGCAGGGCAGGCTGCTGCAGGATACATGACTACTGGAAGCCTATAGCAGCAGGAGGAAGAGGACTGAGCAATATGCTACGGGTAGTGTTTGATAAAAGCACAGCAGCATTTTTTTCTTTCCATGAAATGTTGGAGAGTGTAATTTTTGAAATCTCATCATTCTCTTTTTTCCTCTGGAGCATTAATCCCACCCCCAATATTTCCAGGTAGTTCTGGGCCTCTTGTTGGGTGTTTTTACACTGGCAGTTTGCGACTCTCTATCTCCGCATTGTAAACTCACATTTTACATTATGTAACGTTCTCGTAACTGCCTCGCATTGTTGCTTCCTGAGGCATTTACATTTGTTTCAGTGAGATGGGTTTCGACTCCACCATAGAAGCATTTTTCTCGAGACTAGTTTTGGTCTAGCTTTTCTCTACGGGCGTTTCAAACTTGCATTGTAAAAGTTTTCCTGCGTTTTAAAAGACTCCTCCAAAAGCCACCACAAGATGCAGTAATTTGCATGAGAACTGACAGCACTTGAAAATTTTTTACATATCATTGCTTGCCTCATCTAGTGATTTAAATTGGCATTGTTTTTGCAGTGTTGACACGATTTCCAAGCTATCGTATACATTTAACTAAGCACTGGTATTCCGGCTGCCCTGTGATCAGAGACACCCCCTCAAAAAAAAAAAATTGAAACGTTTAAATGCAAAAGGAAAATAATTAAAGCAGAACAGTGGCAGGCGATGTGAAGACTCTAAAACTCTAGATCAAACTGAATGTAAACACACCCTTAGTCTGGCTTTGTAGCAGGATGTGGGAAAGAGATGGCTCTGCTAGCTTTACTTGGTGATCTCTGTCTGAGTATAGACAAAGGTCATGCCTCTTTGTTACTCCTATTGGGTTTATCTTCAGCCTTTGATGCAGTGGATCCTATTCGATGCAGTGGATCCTACTATCGTGTTGCGGCGCTAGGAGGCAGAAGTAGATATCAGGAGTTGCTGAACTGGTTCAAATAATTCCTCGTGGATTAGAACTCTGAGACCCTAAACTGGGTGAAATGGAGGCATAAAATATTTCAAAAACCTATAAGTATAAATAAGTATTTTGATGTACTTTATATGCATAGTTAATAATGTCCATACCCCCTATAGAGCCTGAGGTCTTCTGGGTGCTTTTCGTTGCTCTCCCTAGTAAGTTTTGGGCATTTCTAGGCCTTCTTGTACTCTTGATAATATCACTGGGGTGTATGCCTACCCCACCCCCTCTGGTTTTGAGGTCAATTCTGGTATTAACCTGAAAGGAACAGATTAATTTCAGGATGTTACATTGAGATCTAGCTAATTAATTTGGGTTTCCTTGGTGATAACGGTTGGATGGATCTTTCTCCGTAAGCCCATCTTTGGGTACATGATCACTCGCTAAGCCCTTTCATATGAAACGGTTGCTTACAAAAGTGCAACATGGCTAAGGTCAGTCTCCACAGAAGCTGCTACCAGGAGAAATTACTATGGACAACTCCCTGGAGCTTCAAATGTTGCAACCTTTCTGGGGAATTTACTTCTGTTGCCTCCATGTGGGTATATAATGCATGGATGGGGAGGTTCTTAGCCTTCAGGCATACTCATGAATATTCATGTTCTTGTGCAGTTATCTAATTTCAATGTTAGGATGGCTGGCAAATTGCTTGGAATGGTGCCTGTACCATCTGTTGTTATTGGTGGGTAACATGGAAATATTCTTGTTGCTTCTTCGTTCTGTTTATGTGACCAGTGTGCTATGGAAGATGGCACCTCCCTTGCTTGGTACTTCTCAGTTGGTTTCTGGAGGGGCAGACTCACTGGTCAGACTTGCAGATTGGCAAACCCCAAATAAGACATTACCAGACTAGGAGGGTGGGATGGGTTCATGTTAGTTGCAGCTGAAAGCTTTTCAACTAATGTGTTGTGCTGATTTTGGATGGGGTGTGGGTAGAGGGTGTTAATTTTCTCACTGGTGGTTTTTATTAATGTTGTAAGATAATAAACACATTATTGCCAGTTCTATATATAATGCGAAACTGTTCAAGTGGTGTGATTATGGATGTTAGGATTTTTGAATTAGTACAAAATGATCATGTGGTTCAGCGACGGGATAGCAAAACACCACGTCCCTACACTGGCCGCACTGTGGCCTCATGGAGATTTTACTTGCGAACAGAGTTCAGAAACAAATGGAGTATATAAATTACTGGGAGCTGATGTAGTCTAATGGCTGCTGACATAGTGTAACAGCTAAATGACTGAACTACATGCTGAAAAGTCGCTGATTCAGGTTTCATCGCAGCCACAAACTCCTGGGATGGCTTGGGGCTGTTGACCTTCGCTTCCCATCTGCCATAGAAAGACAATAATGCCAACTGGCCCTTGCAGGGTGGTTTTAAGGATTGCTGCTAGAAACACTGAAAACGCTATTCAGTTGTTAGGTAGTGATATTCTTAAATAAAGAAACTCTGGCCTTCATTTTCCTAACGGTGTGAATGGTTTATGGTAAAGGCAATTTGTTAATGGTAAATGATTGTTCGAGGGTCCTCTGGCCGTCAGTGCTCTTCTCGGCCTGTTGACTGTCTGAGTAGCCCTTTATCGTATAGTCATAGAGAATAAGCATCTCATGCTGGAAACTTCCAAGTATAGATCTTAAAATATTTTTAAAGCTCAGGCTGCCGACAGCAGTTTTATACAATGCATCCTTCCCTTAGTTTGTCAAAGGAGCTTAAAGGTATTGTACTTGACTCAGGCGTGCAAAGATGAAAAGGCAGCTTTCCCCCTCAAGGCTCTGATTTATACTTGTGAGTAGGAAGGATGACCTCAATATCTATTCGGATGTGAAAGTAAAAAAAAAAAATCACCTTGAATTTTCTTGACTTTTTCTTTCAAACTGCCGGCATACTTCCTGGGTAATATAACACGGAAACTCTTAGCATGGTAGACCTTGCCAAGATAGGGAAGATGTCTGAATAACTTTGTTGACCTGCAGCACAGAATGTGCTGTTTGGTAAGAAGTGTCTGAAAGCATTTAGTATAAAGTTGTGAGCTGTAGAAATAAAAGGGGAAAAAAATCTAGCGAGAGGATGGCATCTGGCAGCCAAGTCTATACTGGACGTGGAATGCAATGGAACCTAAAGATATAGCTTGGCAGATTTGTTGTGGAGGTTGTGGGGGGGCGGGGAGCTCAAATTTGTTGTCTTTGTAGTTCTGGGTCTAGTTCAAAAACTCTGTACATGTATAGTGCTGCCTTATACTGAACCAGCTTGCTGGGGGGAAAGTGTAGATGATTGGGGAAAGCAATGGCAAACCACCTCGTAAAAAGTCTGTCAGGAAAATGTTGTGATGTGATGTCACCCCAGAGTTGGAAACGACTGGTGCTTGCACCTTTACCTTTTTTTTTAATCTTACTCATTGGAGCAGTAGAGAAGGCCTCTGAGCCTAAACTGTTTCAGAAGAGAGAGTTGAAGTGAACCTCTGACCCAGAACGTCCTTGAACAATCTATCAGTTGCTGCCCCTTCTGGATAAAGGCACTACACTAGCCTCAGAAGCTGTGCAGCTCATTTGTTAGCACCATGGTTTCGATCCTTCTTCAGCCCGATCTCTCTTTAAAGCTGCTTCACAGAGTCACAGTACATAAATTTTCAATGCATGCCTAGTTTCTGGATGACCAAGGGGTAAAAGGATTACTGAAGGATGATGATAGGGAAATGGCTGAGATGCTGAATGCATTTTTTGCCTTTGCCTTCATTGTGGAAGATGAGAAGTGTTTGCCCACTCCAGAACCGTTGATTTCGGAGGGGGTGTTGAAAGGCCTGAGTCAGATTGAGGTGACGAGAGAGGAGGTCCTATGACTGATAGACAGTTTAAAAACTGATAAGTCACCAGGCCCATCCTGATGTTCTGACACATCCAAGAGTTCTGAAAGAACAAAAATTGTGGATCTCCTGACAAAAATATGTAATTTTTCATTAAAATCTGCCTCTGTTCCTGAGGACTGGAAGGTAGCTCATGTCACCCCCATCTTTAAAAAGAATTCCAGAGGAGATCTGAGAAATTACAGGCCAATCAGTCTGATTTCAATACCAGGAAAGTTAGTGGAGACAGTTATTAAAGAGAGAATTAGTAGGCACATTGATGAACAAAAATTGTTGAGGAAGACTTAGCATGGGTTCTGTAAGGGAAGATCTTGGATCACTAACCTGTTACAGTTCTTTGAGGGGGTGAACAAATATGTGGACAAAGGGGCCCAATAGACGTTGTTTACCTTGACTTCCAGAAAGCTTTTGATAAAGTTCCTCATCAAAGGATCCTAAGTAAGCTCAAGAGTCATGGGGTAAAAGCGTCCTCTTGTGGATCAAAAACTGGCTAATTAGTAGGAAACAGAGAGTGAGTATAAGTGGGCAATTTTCTCAGTGGAGGGTGGTAAGCAGTGGGGTGCCACAGAGCTCAATACTGGGTCCAATGCTTATTAACTTGTTCAGTAATTATTTGGAGTTGGGAGTAAGCAGTGATGTGGCTAAGTTTGCGGATGACACTAAATTGTTCAGGGTGGTGAGAACCATAGAGGATGGTGAGGCACTCCAAAGGGAACTGTGGAGACTGGTTGAGTGGGCATCAACATGGCAAATGAGGTTCAGCATGGCCAAGTGCAACGCAATGCACATTGGGGTCAAAAATCCTAACTATAAATACAAGGTGATGGGGTGTGAACTGGAGGAGACTGACCAAGAGAGAGATCTTGGGGTCATGGTAGAAAACTCACTGAAAATGTCGAGACAGTGTGCGACCGCAATAAACCAGTGTTGTGCTGGGAATTATTAGGAAGGGAACTGAAAACAAAACAACCACTATCATAATGTATAAATCGATGGTGTGCCCCTGTATAAATCGATGGTGCGGCCTCATTTGGAGTACTGTGTACAATTCTGGTCACTGCAGCTCAAAAAAGATGTTATAGCATTGGAAAAAGTGCAGAAAAGGGCAACTAGAATGATTAAAGGATTGGAACACTTTCCCTATGAAGAAAGGTTAAAATGCTTGGGGCTTTTTAGCTTGGAGAACATTGACTGAGGGGTGACATGATAGAGGTTTGCAAGATTATGCATGGGATAGAGAAGGTAGAGAAAGAAGTACTTTTTCCCCTTTCTCACAGTATGAGAACTCATGGGCACTCAATGAAATTGCTGAGCAGTCGGGTTAGAACAGGTAAAAGGAAGTACTTCTTCATAAAAAGGGTGATTAACACATGGAATTCACTGCAGGTTGTGGTGGCTTCAAGCATAGCCAGCTTCAAGAGGGGATTGGATAAACATATGGAGCAGAGGTCCATCAGCGGCTATTAGCCACAGTGTATTTTTGGAGCTTTCTGTCTGGGGCAGTGATGCTTTGTATTCTTGGTGCTTGGGGGGCACAGCTGGAGGGCTTCTAGTGTCCTAGCCCCACTGATGGACCTCCTGATGGTGCCTGGTTTTTTTGGCCACTGTGTGACACAGAGTGTTGGACTGGATGGGCGATTGGCCTGATCCAACATGGCTTCTCTTATGTTCTTACGTTTCTCTATTGTGTTGATCTGAATCTGAAAATGTACTGTGGCTCCGTGAAGCAGCTTTAAAGAGAGACCAGGCTGAAGAAGGATTGAAACCGTGAAAAAGTCCTAAAAGTGTGGTGCCATGTTCTGGATACTTTGGACTCTATCAATTATTGGATCTTCAAGGGTTCAACAGCATAATACTTTGGAGGCATTTAGCCCCGAAGAACATTTTTTGAATTATTTCCTGAGGATGATATGAGAACCTTGTTAAAGGACTAGTCGCTGCTTTCAAGGAAACGGAAACGGCTGTATTGTATGAATGGTGTGCTTTAATTATTGTTTGTATAAAATTTATTAGGATATACACATTTTGAGTGTGAGAGTTAAATAATTTACCGTGAGCCCCTGAAAAAAATGGCTGCTTTGAATGTTGGGCTCCATGTCATTGTACCCTGCTGAGGCCCCTCCCCTCCCTTTCCTGGATCCACCCCAAAGTCTCCAGATGTTTCCAACACAGCCCTGGCAATCCTGTATAGAACAGAGAGTAAAGTAATGCTTATATCTGGGCAATAATTGCTATGGCAAAGCCCCACTGTGGGATGAACACCTTTGTGATTTCTTTTCTTGTGCTGGCAGTTTAGTTTCTGAAGGAACTACTGTTCAGAAGCACCCCAAGGCTAGTAGTGTATTCTTCTCTTTCATATATTTCATGTTTTCCACTGTGGGTGCATTTTTGTTAAAATGTGGCACAACTGGGTAACTAGTTACTCCAGTAGTAAGACTGTTGAAGTAAGCCATTTTCCTGCATGTATGGACCCAAAACAGTTTACAGAAAATTCCAAGTTTCAAAACTGTTGACACAAATGATGCAGACATGTCTGGGCTGTGTCTTGGTCTACCAAGCTGTGAACTTGCAGGCCTTGGAAGATGGTCCATGGGCTAAGAGACAAGAGTCCTTTGGCTCATTCTGAAGGGCTTGTACCTCCAGGAAGAGGAGAGCAAGCTCAGCCCAGGTGGAACCCAAACTAGATGACCCATAGTCCTTTCAAACTAAAATGGCCAGTAACCCTTTGAAACAAAGCCTTATGATCCAGCATCTGCAGTTGTCAAAAATAGAAGGACCCTTGTATTCCTGGCTTTGTATTACACATGGCTGCTTCAAAGTCAGTGCACTGAAGGAATAAAATTGAACATTGAAGTTGAAGGACACATAACTCTTCCTTGTTCATCATCCTTAAAATGGCCTGTTTGTGATCTAGGTGAGCAGCCGCTTTAGTCTGAAAAAGAACAAAGTTTGAGTCCTGGGACATCTTTAAGACCAACGAAGTTTTATTCAAGGTGTCAGCTTTCATGTTGTTAGTGAAATTGCTGGGGGTCTTCTCTTGTTATGGGGGGAATTAGCAGAGGATGACCCTGGTAGAGCTTAGGAGCTGATCTTTTCCCAATAATATGAACGTCCAGTATCAGAAGGAAGACTCCAAAGTTGAAATAGTTTTAAAAAAATGTTTCCTTAGAAAAATATGTAAAAATACAATCTCACATAAGCAATCAAAATACACACAAACAAGAGGCTAGGAAAGCAGAGGTGAGAAATAGAGATTTTTAGGAATTATTGCAGAGGCGATTTTTACCTTTCTAGGCATGGTCCAAGGATCCATGAAGCAGAGGAGGTGAATTGGAAGTTTGGAGGTTCAAGTCTCTGGCAGGACAAGACACACTGAGCATGTCTAGAGTGTCTCCTTAAATAGGCAAAAACATAACCTAGAGGTAGGGCTGGGTGTGTGAAGTGGTTTAAACAATAACTGGATGGTTTTTGGAGATCTTGACAAAAGCAAGGTCTGAATTCTGCCAAGTGTAAGGTTCTGTTTGCTCAGAGAATGGAGCCAGGAGATGGGCTTTCAGGGTGAGATTAGATTCCCAGTTCAAAACAAAAGATGGGAATGACTCTTGATAGCTGGTCAGGAGGGACCTTCATGATTTTATGTTTAGCAATAGTTTGGCATGGATACTCTGAAGGGAGGAGGGGCAGGAAGGAGGGGGTTGTTTAAATGGATCTACACCTTAACATAACACAAAAAGGTGTCAGGAAGGAATATTGGAGACAGAAGAGATTAGCCAGTGGTTGCTAGCCAGAGATTAAGTCATGAGCAATACTTTACCTGAGATCCATTGTTTTACATGTTCCATTGAGAGGGGGTGAGGAAACTTAGCCTGGGGCTGCTGCTGCACTGCTGAACCACAGACTGTCTGCATGCTGTATTTCCATTCCAGCATGGTTTCTCTCTCTTGGCCTGCTTTTTGCAATGAAACATGGCTCAGAGTGAAAGACTGGGAGTCCCCATCTCTTATTGGGGAGCTTCCTCAGGTGGAGGCAGTGCCCCTGGGTAACAGTGTGCAGGCATGCTTCTTTAGATACTGTGCATGCACACAAAAGCTTATGCCTTGAATAAATCTTTGTTGGTCTTAAAGTGCCCTTGGACTCAAACCTCGTGCTGCTGTTTGTGGATCTATTCCTCCAAACCCCTAGAAAGTCCCCCAAATTCACTCCAATTATTTGCACTTGAGGTCATCTTGCAGCTTAGCATGCACATGTGTAGGCTCCTTAAGAAACTTGACATTTGTGGCACTTTTGGTTTATGCAGGTGAGATTTATTTGCTCTGTAAGGAAGTTTCATTAAATAATAAAAAATCCCACCAGCTGCATCTGGGTGCAGCTCTGACTCTCTGTTGGTGACCCACTTACTTTGACACCCTGTCTCCCTGTATCTGATCACACTATCCAGCCTTCTAGATCATGGTGTGCTTGTCTTGTGTTCCTGCTCACCTGATGACCTGGTGGCTGCATCATACCACCAGGGATCTAGGAAGACCGTAGCAAAGCTGACATTCAAGGAGAGTTGGAAGAATCAAGAAGCTAAATGAACAAAAGAAACTGTACCTTGGGGGCTTCTGATTCTCCCCCATCTTTTCCCACCTTGCAAAGATTTTATTTTGTCTGAGGTCAGAATGAAATATGGCATTCCTGGCCTCCTGCTCTGCTGAGCAAAGCATTCATCAATCTCAAGGCTGCATGGAGGCACTTCCTGTCAGAGTAATTATGCCAAGGGCACAGAGCTAATTGCTTGACAGCACTTGCAAAGAGTTCCTGGGCCATGTATTCTTTATCTGTGGGAATGTTGCCTGTTGTACGGAGTTATGCTACCAAACCTTATTGGGGAGCTTAAAATACTGTAGACAAGCAAGAGCAGACCCTGGGGAAATTGCGCCTGTGTTAGATAATACTTGAGAACCACAGTAGTCATGGTTGATGTTGTTATCTTTCTCTTTGTAGGATTTCCTTTTTCTCTGAATATATGCCTTTAGAAAAACAAAAGGTTTTGTGTGCAAATGCTCCCACTCCACCCCAATAATGAAAATGAAGAATTATGTAGCCCACTCCCACATTTGCACATATTTCTGCATTTTGGATTGTCATAATCTGGCAGTGTGTTACTCACTGAGATTTATTTGTTTTCATTGTCCAGATGGGTACAGTTTCTTCTTTTGTCTGGATAATTTAGAGTATTTGTGACTTTGGCTTTGTATACTGGCAAATTCCACAGCTGGCTCCTCCAAATCCAAGGAGGTTGGCTTACAGAAGCTTGTTGCCCTGACCAGGTGTCCAAGCCCACCGCTCACATCACAGTGTACGCCCTTTTACTGTGGCTAATTCTATTATATTTTACCTTGTCCTCCCTCCCCCCACCCCCCTTTAGGAAGCAATCCTAAGCCAATCAGTTCAGAATCCTATCAAGTCTATTCAGTGGGGTGTATTCCCAGAAAAGTGTTCTTAGGATGGCACTGATACTCTGGTTTCTGACAATTCCAGCAATGTCCAAAATCACCATATTTGCTTTCTTTCTCCTCCTATCTTCCTTTACCTGAGACCAGCCTCGAGACACCCAATGAGTTCTCCCTTAAAGACCTTTAGTGATACCTTTCAGACCAACACTGTCTCTCTGATAACGTGGTTAGTCTTAAACAAAGGAGTTAATTCTCTCTCTCTGACCTTCCCTCCCTTTCTATATCTGCTTTGCTGCCATAGGACACCCCCCACTCCCGGTCTCTGGCTGCTTCCCTTCCAGAGGAGGAGACGGAGGATCCCTCAGCAAGTCAAGGGAAGGCTTTCTCTGGTTCTTTCCCTCCTCCCTCAGCCAATTGAGGGAAGGCTTTCTCAGGCTCTTTCCTCCCTCCTCCCTCATCCAATCAAGGGAAGGCTTCCTTTCCTCTGCAAAGCAGCGACAGGCAGCTCAGCCAATAGGAGTATCTGATTCATTACCAGTCTGCTAACGGAATTACTATATAGAAGAGATAAGTCTTGAATAACTAAGCACCAATCCAAAATATGTCAAATGTCTCTGCTAGTAATGTCACACCACATTAAGATTTGTTTTTGATGATTCCAGGGAGAAAAAGACGTACTGCAGCTGCCAATCGACAGAAAGATGTTCTTCCTGGTCCCCGATGAGCTGGATATGTTGGCTGCCATCTCCATGACCTGAGGTGTTGTTCAGCAAGCTTTTCCTTGGTCTTCTGGCAAGTGTCATTCGGTAGATCCACCCTCTGGCCAAGGGAACCTGAGGAAAGGCGTTGTGGTAAGCTGCGATTCTTGGGGAGAGGGCAAAAAGCATTGCTGCTTGAAGACCAAAGCATGGAAGCAAAATCTAAGTGTATTTTAGGGTCTTTCCCAGTGTAACTACTCTGATGCATAGCCGTTCAACATTCCTGAAGAGTGTGACTACACTGGGAAGACAGACCTGCCTTTATCTACTGACAAGTCAAATGGCTGCTTCTGGGAGCCCTGCATGCCAGAGTGTGGCTCAGCACTAAGCATCGGTATGAGACTCTCTAACTTGGTCATGAGTTATGGCAGCAGCTAATCTGGGCAGATCCACCTCTCCTGATAGGCCCTGTGAGAACTGGCAGTTGAGTGAGTTCAGCAGCTGGGCTGAAAGTTGTACCTGAGGTGGCATTGGTGGTTTCTGTCTGTGTTAACTTCCTTTGTAATGGGTAACTGATGTGCGTCATCATTCCTGGATTGCATTCTTTAGGTGATGAAACCAGGCCTTTATTTGCTTTAATATGGGGTGCCAATGTTGACAGGGTGTGAATATCTAATTAGCAACAGGCAGTCTCTGTAGAGGTCTGCTGACTTAGGGCTCTGGAGCTCAGTATATGACCAAATATGGCTCTTTTAAAAAGAAAATGAAATCTCTCTCTTAAGGTACATTGGAGTGGCAGGTGGGATGTTAGAATAGCCAGGATGTAATGAGAACGGCAGGCAAAGGTTTCATGGGCTTCTTAGAGATGCTTTCAAGAAAGAGAAGCAATAGAGGTTAATAGCTATCAGTAATCCGGATGCAAACCATGTGCAGATTTATGCGAGTGCGCTACGATGATTGCACAGGGAGCTCCCCCTTTGTATATTTATCATTTATTTGTGAGACCTCAGTGTTCCCCTTCTTGATATGGGATTCGCAACAACCAGTGTTTGGTCTATAAAAACTTCATGGAGTGTTAATGAACGTATCAGGGAACAGTAGCGTTCTTCCAGCTACACTGATGGAATTTCTTTTACAGACTAATTGGTGATCTCTTGCTCTGAATGTGATGTCATTTTGCCTCTTTAATTATGAATGGTTGCTAACCTCTTTATTTGGTAATTACCAAGAATAAATAATTGGGTGGTGTTTCTGCAAGGGGTATGATTTTTTTTTTGTCCTTTTGGATAACTGTGGAAGGCTATGCTAATCTGTACTAAAGAATACTAATCCCCAGAGGGTTTTGATGGCTGGCTGAGTTGATGGGCGTTTATCCTGTGGCCCACCAGCAATACTGGTTGTAGCTTCAGGCATTCTTCAAAACCACAGTGAAAATAATAGAGAAAAACGGAATACACTGAGGTTTCCTTGAAATTTCAGTAGTATCCTAAAAAGGCAACCAACTTTTTCTTTAAAACAAACAAACATTGAGCTGGAAAGAACCTGACCTCTTCAGAACTACAAGCACCTGTGCTAGAAACTTTGAATAACCTTGAACACATAAAACTGAGTCAGACCCTTGGTCCTTTGGAGTCAGCATTGTCTACTAAGACTGGCTGTGGCTGTCCCAGGTCTCAGGCAGAGGTCTTTTAGGTGATGAAACCAGATCTGCCAGATCTTCTAACTGGAGATACCTTCTACATGCCAAGCAGATGCTCTACCATTGAGCTACATCTCCTCCCTTCTGGTTATTTTACACAATTCTTCCCTGTGTGTGTCTATATCTTTGTTGAATTGTAACCATTAAGAACAAATACAACCACTGATTTAAAAAAAATCTGGAAGCCTTTTGACTATTTCCTTGCTTAGGGGCCTTGAGGAAAATGAAGATTGGTCTTCAAACAACACACAACACTGGTGGTCTGTGCTGGTTTTATTGTTGTGAGAAGACAGTAGGAATCTTCAGCTAGTATGTCACTTTAGAAATTGGGTGTTAGCTTGAATGGATTAAAGAACTGGACATCTTTTGAAGTTGTTAAAACGACCTTACAAGTTATGTTGGTAATAAGCCTTCAACCCCGGTCTGCTTTTAACCCTAATCGCTCTTTTGCTATAAAAAAAATAAAATGTATGGATATTGTATTCAGGCAGAGATGCCGGAAGGCAATCACTGCAGTGGCTTTTCAAGGGACCCATGTGTTCTCTTTGCTGTTGGAGAAACACTGGGTTGGCTGTTGGTTGTTTCACTTTCAATTGGATCACTTCCAGTTTTCACCTCTTGTTGCTTGCCTGTGGAATGTGCATGTTTGGATCACAAGATGAAGAAGCCCTCCGATTGTAGCTTGAGAGATCTCTCCTCCCACCCCCAAATACCTTTAATGCATCCATCCTCGTGAAGAATCCTGCAAATCTTTACACACTATGTTAACTTTGATTGGTCATAATAAAAGCTGTTACGTGGCTTTTGTTTTGTGACGTGCAAGTGTCAATATTCCTTTAATGTTTACAAAAGTGTTACATCTGGGTATTGTGATCACAGGGGCGGTTTTGTGCCATTTCTGCTGCACGTACTTTTGAAGCTTAAACGATGCCCGTGTGTGGTTTGCTCTGCTTGGGAATTGCAAGCAAACAAACTATTTATAGCCAGCATTAAAAACTCCTTGTACTGGCCAATAATAGTGACTCATGTACGCTTTAGTGCTTTACCCTGAATCTCATATGAAACCTCTGCCTAATTAGTAATATAGTTAGTTTACTGCTTAGAATGATACTGTACCAGCCTATCATATTGTTTCATAAAAACAAGTAGAGCAAATCTTGATAGAGAGATAAAGGAGATAGAGTCAGCTCTTTGACCTTTTTCTTCTGGACCATAAAATTTCAGACAGCGCAACTGGAGATACTTGGAGGAACATAGCGAATCACTGTGCAAGGAAGGAAGAGAAAAGCATGACAGAAAATATTGAGCTTGTGATCTGCTTCATAGCAAAGTATGCTAGATTGGGTAGTGCAAATATCTATCAATTTTATGAATGTTTTGCTGCCTAGGAATTGTTATGAATGGACGGGCATGTGTGTCTGAATCACATGGGCTTGTCTGAGGTGGGCAATAAGATCCCGAGCTTCATTCCAGGAAGAGGCTGACACTTTGATTCTGCTGGATGAGCTGAGAGATGGCAAAATCAGTGTGCCAGCTTTTACCATGCCAGCCAGTCTGCCAGCTACCCTGCTGAATTATGCCTGGACCTCTCACCTCATTACATCCTGTGCTTTTGGTGCATACAGAACATATTTAGGTGCTGGGCGCAAAGCATACTTTTGAAGTGATTGGTTAGAAGTCGTCATGGAGGGCATTTTGGAAGCTACCCCCACTGGCCCAGGAACGGAACTCCCAAACTAGAGGGAAGATCCATAAACACAGGAACCTTGGGGGAGGGGGGCAGCTCTTTGTCAGGACTTAGGCAGCTTTGGGAGTAAAAAATTAGCCAGTAACTACATTCTTCTGTTCTTCTAAAAAATATTAAGTCTGCCAGTGATTTCTGCTGTCCAGAATATACATGTAGCTGATAAAGTTTTTCAAAATCCTGATTTCTGGGTTGCTGCTATTGGATCTGTAGGGATAAGAGCCCATCCTCAAAGCTCTTGGCTAGTTCAGTCTCGTACAGTTTAAAAAAAAGGTAAAGGAAGTCCCCTGTGCAAGCACCAGTGATTTCCGACTCTGGGGTGACGTTGCTTTCACAACGTTTTCACGGCAGACTTTTTACGAGGTGGTTTGCCATTGCCTTCCCCAGTCATCTACACTTCCCCCCCAGCAAGCTGGGGACTCATTTGACCGACCTCGGAAGGAGGAAAGGCTGAGTTGACCTGGAGCTGGCTACCTGAACCAGCTTTCTCTGGGATCGAAATCAGGTGGTGAGCAGAGGGCTCCGACTGCAGTACTGCAGCTTTACCACTCTGAGCCGCGGGGCTCTTTTTGTACAGTTAACAGGGAGTTAGTGCTGAAAGGACAGCTCCAGCTTAGAGGAAGGGAGGGAGGGACAAGAAGAGGCAGAAACCCTGTACCTTCCGTATGCACCTACTGACTTCTTTTCATCTGTTGATGTTGGCAGCTTTTGCATTTCGCCTATTTTTATTAGTGGTGTCCCTGATGGTTTGTTTTATTACACTTTTGTGCCATTTTTTGCCACTTACATGCCACTTAATAGCAGTGTGTATGCAAACAATGTAAAAGCAAGATTTTAACATTGTGTAAATATAAATTTTTTTTTGGGGGGGGGGGGGAACTGGCGCAAGGAAACACAAATTCCATCAATTCCTCAGAAGGAATATTTTGAGTCAAAGGTGTGTTTATTCCTGGACTTGATTTATATTGCACTCCCCTCCCCCCCCTCCGCTGAGGAGCCAAATCAGCTCCTGTCATTCTCCTCTCCTTACGTTTATGCTCCCAACACTCCTTTGTGATAGGGCAGGCGGAGGGAGAAAGATTAGCTCAAGGTCCCCTCCCAGCTTCCACAGCAAGGGGGATTCTAACCTGGGTCCTTTGTCAGATTGCCAGGTCCCGGGGCATTGTGGAGGTGGGTGGGGAGGAGAGAGATCTGGTCCCCGGCTGATGAACCCTCAAAAGCAGATTGTCAGTTTGCATTTGAAGTGCAAATGCCATTCTGCCATTTTACAGAAAGGTCTCCATAAAACCCACTTCTAAGATTATTCTCTAACTGCTCCACTGCTCTCTAGCTTTGGGAAGGGGGGGAATTTCACATGCTGCCACGTTCTGTCTGTGTAGCAGAGACAGACACAGGGCTAAGGTTCTGCCAGCACGGCTGCATTTGCCTGACCAAGGAGAAGCAGAGGGAACTGGGTTTCTCTTCCTGTTTTTCAGTGGGAATGTGAGGCACAAAAAGACAGCAGAGGCAAGACTGGCTGATCACTTTGCCCCCCCCCCACTCCCTCCCTGCAGAGCGTGAAAATGGAAGCCAGTGCTTAGTCTCCATAGCAGTGTTACAGGATGGTGCTCTCAGGTCCAGTTTCCCCCCCCCTCCTGCCTGCAAACCTGGGAGGGAGAAAAGGAGTGGTCAGGGTTAGCCTCTGTGCTAGTGCTGGGTGCTAATGGCAGCTTCCTCTTCTTCCTAACCTTTGGGAGATATGGTGGTGCCATGTGTTGTTGTCCTCTGAGAGCCAGTTTGGTGTAGTGGTTAAGTGTGCGGACTCTTATCTGGGAGAACCGGGTTTGATTCCCCACTCCTCCACTTGCAGCTGCTGGAATGGCCTTGGGTCAGCCATAGCTCTGGCAGAGGTTGTCCTTGAAAGGGCAGCTGTTGTGAGAGCCCTCTCCAGCACCACCCACCTCACAGGCTGTCTGTTGTGGGGGAGGAAGGGAAAGGAGTTTGTGAGCCGCTCTGAGACTCTTCAGAGTGGAGGGTGGGATACAAATCCAATATCATCATCTTCTTCTTCATCTTCTTCATCTTCTTTTTCACCTTCATCATCTTCATTTTCATCATCTTCTTCATCATCATTTTCATCATCATCTTCTTCTTCATCAACTTCTTCATCATCTTCTTCATCATCATCTTCTTAATCATCTTCTTCTTCTTCATCATCATCATCATCATCTTCATCTTCTTCTTCTTCATCATCTTCTTCTTCATCATCATCTTCTTCTTCGTCATCATCATCATCTTCTTCATCATCATCATCATCTTCTTCTTCTTCTTTATCTTCTTCTTCTTCATCATCTTCTTCTTCTTCTTTATCTTTATCTTTATCTTCTTCTTCTTTATCTTTATCTTCTTCATCATCATCATCATCATCATCATCATCATCATCTTCTTCTTCTTCGTGTGCCCCGTGTGGTCACCCAGAAAGGACATTTGGAAGGCCCAAGCAGAAGGGGTGTTGGACTCTCTCCTTTGTGCTTGTTTGCATTCAAGCAGAGCTGTGGGCCTTAAGGATTCAATAGTTCTTAGAAATTCCTAGCGTTGATCAAACTCTAGAGGCACTAGAACACAGTTTGAGTCCTGTGGCATCTTTAAGTCTAACGAAGTTTAATTCTGGGTATAAATTTTTGTGTGCATGCACACTACTTCAGAAACATTGGATTAGTTTTCATTTTGTGGCATCAAGGCACACAGACTCCTATATTGTCATGAAATGTTTCTGTTGCGATATGTTAACTAGCAAGGGTCAGTTTTGAATTGGATGACCTTTCTGGTGCGGTACACATTTTGCTATCCGATCAAAGTCTGCCATTCTGTGACAATATTCTGCCGAAGGAGGAGAGACCCCTCTCTCACACACACACACAAACACACACATCCCAAGCAGGTTTCCACCCCTATGATTTTCTTCAATACTATGCCATGTGATCAACTGCTTTTGAAACAGAGATCTTTTTAAAAGCCACATGGGATGAATTAGAGGGCTCTGGGGAAAGGGTGAAAATCCTACATGAAGGGCTACACTTTCCTAGAATGGTTCTTTGGATTGTGGCCATTCTTCAATTCGATTTATAGCAGTCTTTTCCCGCAGAACAGACTCAGGACAGATCTAGCATAGGATGCTAGAAAAGAAACTCCCTCCCCTCCCCAGATTAAGCAGGAGGATAGTTGTCCATATAATTCTTAAAATACAAAACAAAAAGCCCTCCTCCCCAAAAATCAGTAGAGTGAGTAGAGGACGTCACATTTGGTGGAAAGTACCCTCAAGTTGCAACTGACAAGTCAGCTCTCCCTAGTGACTGCCTTTTCCATTGTTCTTTCATATTTTGGAAACTAAGATCTGACCCCGGAAGCAGTATCTTCCATGTCATGCATTAGATAGTTTTTCTTCACATGCTGATCAAGTAAAACATGATTTGGTGACTACTAGATTGAGTTTCTTTGAACTATAGTGGGATGAGAGGGATTAGTGGGGAAGGAGAGGCTGGGCAGAGGCTGGGATCCCAACCTTGAGATGGAAAGGCTGTGTCTGATGGAACGCCACTTCCTTGGTGTTCATAGTGGGAACAGCAGTGCACCTCTCTTCAATGTCTGTTGCTTTCTCAAAACATCTGGCTAGAAGAAGAAGATGATGATGATATTGGATTTATATCCCGCCCTCCACTCTGAAGAGTCTCAGAGCGGCTCACAATCTCCTTTACCTTCCTCCCCCACAGCAGACACCCTGTGAGGTAGATGAAGATATTGGGTTTATATCCCGTCCTCCACTCCGAAGAGTCTCAGAGCAGCTCACAATCTCCTTTACCTTCCTCCCCCACAACAGACACCCTGTGAGGTAGATGGAGATATTGGATTTATATCCCGCCCTCCACTCCGAAGAGTCTCAGAGCAGCTCACAATCTCCTTTACCTTCCTCCCCCACAAGACACCCTGTGAGGTAGATGAAGATATTGGATTTATATCCCGTCCTCCACTCCGAAGAGTCTCAGAGCAGCTCACAATCTCCTTTACCTTCCTCCCCCACAACAGACACCCTGTGAGGTAGATGAAGATATTGGATTTATATCCCGCTCTCCACTCTGAAGAGTCTCCGAGCGGCTCACAATCTCCTTTACCTCCCCCCCCCCCCACAACAGACACCCTGTGAGGTAGATGAAGACATTGGATTTATATCCCGCCCTCCACTCCGAAGAGTCTCAGAGCGGCTCACAATCTCCATTACCTTCTTCCCCCACAACAGACACCCTGTGAGGTGGGTGGGGCTGGAGAGGGCTCTCACAGCACCTGCCCTTTCAAGGACAACCCGTGCCAGAGCTATGGCTGACCCAAGGCCATTCCAACAGGTGCAAGTGGAGGAGTGGGGAATCAAACCCATTTCTCCCAGATAAGAGTCCATGCACTTAACCACTACACCAAACTGGCTCTCCACTGTAGAAAATGGAATGCTGAGCTAGATGGATGCAAGGTCATAGTTTGCCTAGGCTGTAAAAAACAAAACAAAACTTGGCCCAGCCTTGAATGGGTCACCATACTGAGTAAATTGGGAGTTGTGGGTCACTACATTGAGAAAGCTGGGAATCACTGCCATTGGGTTTGCAAAGTAAGAGACAAACTGAGGTGGTTTGTTGTTTCCGGCCTCCTTGGTGGCCTCCCATCCAAGTACTAGCAGGGCCAACCCTGATTAGCTTCCAAGATCCGATGAGATAAGTCCAGAGAGGGCCATCAAATTGTAAATATATTTTGGCCAAGGAGCAGTCAATCACCTTGAATATCAAACTTTCAAAACATTCTTCTTTAATCTTCATAATCTTGTCAAACTATCATTTCAAATCCATTTCCATTTTGCCTTCAGGGAGAGAAGTACTTCTGTTTCCCCATCTGTTTTGAAAAGTATTTACATTATTATCCAGTGAAATCAATTTTTTCTCTCTCTGTAGACTAAAAGTCTCTTGAACCAATTCTCCTGAATTAACAAGAGATTTCTAATAGTGAGCACACTCTTTACCGATGATAAGTTCTCAACAGTACTCTTAAAGCAACCTTAATTTGGAAATGCTGCATGGTTTTGTTTCTTGTTCAAATGACACAATTATTTTGTCCTACTACTTATGCCATCAGTTCAAACAGGTTATTACTTGTATGTATTTTTGGGATTTCCAGGCTGCCTGATCAGGCAGTCCAATGTTACGTTCAGAAAAAAATGCAACGTATTTTTAAAAACCCCTATTTAAGCCATGTACCAATTAAAACACAGGTGTTAATATATAATTATTCACAGCTTTGACAACCAAAGGGCAGAAACTGGAGAATAACAGCCTAAAAAGCTTGCTTAAACACAAATTTGTGGGTTCCTCATAATGGCTGAAAGGATGAAACATGTTAGATTTCATGGACTGTTCCAGGATGATCACGAGGTGGCATATGGGGGCTAATCTGGCCGCCTTGTGAGTTAGGACATGCGAAAGTCCACCAATCTTAAATCCCATCAGGGAGGGCCACATGGGAGTAGGTGCCAGCAGCAACACAGCTCATGGCTTTAGAGACCAAAACCAGCACCTTGATTTTTGGCTTAGGAATGGCTCCATTTTGGTGGAACCAGCTGCCGGAGGAGGTAAGGGCCCTGCGGGATCTCACCCAATTCCGCAGGGCCTGTAAGACAGTCCTCTTCCGGCTGGCCCACAACTAACGGCCCTGTATACCGACTACTGAATGCTGTATATTGTATACTGAATTTTTATCTGAAGCTGAATAGAGTGTAGCTCCACGACTGCTGGCTGTTTTAATGATGTATAGTTATAACAAATGTTTGATTTTAATTATATATTGTGAAATGTTAATTTAAAGTGTAATTTTATACTTTTATGTTAGTCTTATATATGTTGTAAGCCGCCCTGAGCCACTCGGTGGGAAGGGCGGGATATAAATCCCAGATAAATAAAAATAAATAAATAAATAAATAAGAAGCTCCTGTAAAGTGAGTGTGTGTGTGGAGGGTGGTTTCCTCTCCAGTAGGTATAAAGTTACCCTACCTATTAATGCTAGATAACAATCTAACTGTTGCATTTTGGACTTGATGAACTTTTTGAATTGTGTTCAAGGGCAGCTTCATGCAGAGTGTTTTGCAGAAGTCCAGAGCAGAGGTGGATGACCATGGTGAGATCTTGATCATCCAGCAGTGATCCACAGGTGGCAAATTAGACCAAGGTGTTTTTTGGGGGGTGGACATGAGTTCCAGACTGTTGCAGACGTGCAAGTTCTAGAACAAAGCAGAGTTCACAATCCTGTTGCAATCCTGACCTTTTAAGGAAAGTGTGACTCTATCAGGGACAGCACTGTTTCTCTTTATAGCAAATCCCTTAAATCACATTGGGACTAATTCTGCACTCACCCTATGCTGCTCTCACAGTCGTCTTCTCAGCTTGGCGTCCTTTTGATTTCCTGCTATCTGACCTGGGGCTGCAGCAAAGGTCAGCATTTAAATGCAGCAAACAAACTGGTTTTTTTGCTGTTTCTGTTTGCTGCACTTAAATGCTGATCTTTGCTGCAGCCCTGGGGCAGATAGTGGGAAATCAGAAGGACGCAGACTGAGAAGACGACCGTGAGAGCGGCGTAGGGTGAGTGTGAAATCAGTCAGGGTCATTTAAGTTTTTTCTGGATTGAGTTTGACTGTATGCAGCCTTTTCACTAAGGAAAGAGGGACAATGTCATCTACCTTGGGGGGAAAGAGAGATGTCTGGCTGTCATTTGCATCCTGGTGGCATGGCACAGAGCTACATAACCCTGCTTGGCTTTTCTCTTGAAGCTGTCTATGCTTATAGCTGTCACTACTTCCTGTGGCAGTGAATTTCGCATGTTAATTACTCTTTGATCTGTTCTAAGCCTACTGCTCCTTATGGTCATTGAGTGCCCACATGTTCTTGTATTGTGAAATAGATAGAAAAGTCTTTGCCTTCTTTATCTCATTTTGTAAACCGCTATCATGTCACTATGAGATAGGAGGTCCAGATTGAGAGAACTAATACTGGAAGCACCAAGGGCTTTCTGCATCATTCAGAACTGGGATCAGGGGAAACTGAACTATCAGCCATTTTTCCCCTCAGGGAAAAGCTCAGTTTAAAGGGAGTCTGATTCTAAATTGGGCATGGAATAGATTGTCCCTCTCTGCATTTCTTTTTGTTACCATCTTGGAAATCTTTATTGCCAACTCTTCTACACTACATATTTTACAGATATTGCAAAGTAAGTCTATTTATGTTACTTAACTTTCTCTTCACATAAAATCTAATCTTTGGAACAGTCAAATTGGGAGAGAGATCTGAACGCAAAAAAAGTTGAGCAGGGTTGAACTTTTCTTCCTCCTCCTGGTTTGTTCCCAAGGGGAGCGATGGATTGTGTTTGAGTAGGAGGTGAAAGAGGCGAAGGGTGAGGACAAGGTTCACTAGACAAATGAGAAGTATCTGGCTGAACAAATCTCTTTGGGATTTAGATTGGATTGAACCAATGTCAAGGTTTTCATAGAAGGGGAGGCTTATGTTACAGCAGGAGAAAAGCCATGGCACAAAGACAAGGAGAATATTCTCTGAACAGTATGTAACAGGGATCACTAGGTATGTTCAAGCTTCTCAAGATATCTGAAAGCATCAGCTCCTCTGCAGCCACCAATGGATAGTGCTTTTTGTAGTGCTCTGATTTTCAAATTGGGACACGTGCTGACCTATTTGGCAGTAAGACCCTAAGGGTAGCATGAAAACAGATGACTAAATCCTTAAGCATCCATACTAGGAATTTCTGGCAAGTTGAATCAGAGAGGGGAAGTGGAGCACACAGCTGAGTGGCCCAATCTGCTGGAGGGGGCGGGAGGCAAGGTGCTGTGGGCCAGTCACTGTGCTGCCCAGCTAAGGGGGAAGCCAGGGAGGGAAGCGGGCCAGTGAGATTCATGTGGGGAGTGTCCAGTTCACCCCCTGAAGGCCCCAGCGCCCTATTTCGCCTGGTGGCAGAGCTGGTCCTGGTTAAAAGATATCAATTAGCTGGTGTTGGGGCCTTGGAGATCCACTTTCAGGCATTGTAGACAGTAGTAAGCAAGGTGAACCAGTGGGCAGACACTCTGTATAAGGCAATATTATATGGTTGCATAATGGTGGTGTCAAGTTGGCTGGATTCAATAACGAGTCTTTGGTTGAAACAAAGTTGCTAGTTTATTGAAAGCAGAACTGAAGACCATGATAGAGATTGAAGGACTGGGGTGCATAGACATTAACCAAGCATTTAAGGTATAGATCAAAGGATTCCTACGGGCGGGGCACTCTATGCAGTATATTTTCGCACTGGGATGTTACTCCCTCGTTCCCAAGCCAAGGCCTTGGCGCTTCACACTCCCACAGACACCCGGCTTGAGAAGGCTCCACTATCTTGTTCACATATCAAAGCAGACTACACAACAAAGGCATAGCTAAGCGGAGGGGGGGGGGAGGAGAGGCAGCTAGCAGCATTCGATGTTCAGTATGAGCCCAGAATCCCTTGCTTCTGAACCAGAGTTAGAAAACATGTTAATAAAAATACAGCAGACTTGACAGGTGGAGCTGTCCTGGAGGTGGGAAACCAACGTCTTCCTCTGATTCCTTTATGCTGTCTTCGTGCGGTCTTTCTGTAAAGGATGCCATTGCACAAGCCTTGGTTTAGGAGACAATTTGGTGGTGAGCGTTGGGTGATTTCACTCTATTCCAAGGACGCTGGTTTTGGTTCAGACTCTATTCTGTACCAACATACAGGTTAATCCAGACCTGCAGGAGGGATCTCTGCTATTTTGTCTTGCTTACAATTCAGAATTTGTTACACAAAGCCAGGTACCAGTCACATTAACGCAATTGCCACGGACTCTATTTACGGTTACATCTAAGAAAACTCTTAATGTGCCTAATGGAAATCCCTGACCCTGGATAAGGAGAAATGTCTCTTAGAAAAAATCAAAGCGCTTTCAGAGCCACCTTTCCTCCCCTCAATTGCCATAGAGCTGTGAGGCAAGGGTAGCGAACCTGTGTTTTTATTATAAATGTGGAACAAATGGAGAAGGCGGGACTGTGGAATGAAACTTTCATTTAATTTCCATGGGACCCTTAACAAACAATGCAGGGCTGTGTGCAATGTCCTTGTCTGAATAAAAAAAGAAAGAAAAAACCCTGTAACTACACTTGGCTTAATTTGTAGCAAGATCAACTCTGGTACTTCAGCTTCAGGCAATGAAATCGGGTATGAGGAAAAGAAACCTTCACGCTTCCCACATCGGTGGGGTTGCCTTGTCCCATCTTCTCCCTGGCAGGAAGACTTGGGGGGCATTCGGAGAGGAGGTGGGGTCATCCCATCACGATGACATTACACCAAGTGACATCACTGTGTTGTGGACTCAGTGCTGGGTGTGCCTGCCCCGCAAGCTACAAACGCATGGCCCCTGCTTTAAAAGAGTGGGTGCCCCACACATCTGCCCTGCAACCTATGCCTTTGCTGCTTGCAGGGCAGGCAATCCGCACTTGAAATGAGCTGCCACCCCATGTGCCTGCCTTAGAAGTGGCGAATGTGCAGCCTGCAGGGCAGGGACATGTGACCGTTGCTTGTAACGAGCAGGCAGTCACGTTGCTTGTAAAGAGCAGGCAAGTGACAGATTCACCATTTGCAGGGCAGGAATGGGAGCCGTGCATGGCTGTTGGGGGCAAGGTTTCTTTTCATTTGATTTGATTTATATCCCGCCCTACCCCACCGAGGCGGGCTCAGGGCGGCTCACGCCATAACAATTCTAACAATAAGGTTTAAAAAAATTAAAATACAATAATAATTGACATAATTAAAAACAACCATTTTTTATTGTCTTATTGTCTTCCTTCAGAATATTTCAATGCCGGTCAGTTACAAGCCAACCGGAAGAGGACTGTCTTACAGGCCCTGCGGAACTGTCCAAAGTCCCGCAGGGCCCTGACCTCTTCCGGTAGCTGGTTCCACCAGCAAGGGGCTGGGATCGAGAAGGCCCTGTCCCTAGTTGACTTCAACCGGGCCTCCTTTGGCCCAGGGATTACAAGCAGATTTCGAGAGCCGGATCGCAGCACTCTCTGGGGAGCATATGGGAAGAGACGGTTCCTAAGGTAGGCAGGTCCTAAGCCATCTGGGGGGAGCCAAAAAATCAGGTGATCCCCTGCCCCCACATGGGGTCTGGCATCCCTACTATCTATTACCTTATGGCTCAGGTTCTAAAATATTGTGCTAAAACACCCCATGACATCTCAAAAATAGATGGTGATTTTTCAGGATATCTAATCTTTTATTGTATTCTAGTTACATATAAGTGAACAATACTAAAAAAAAAATGTAGACTATTCCCTCATCACTGCAGATTATCATTGCCAAAAGTAGCAACAAAGACTGAACAGGAAGGGTATTCTCCCCCCCCCGTGCCCACCCCCCGTTTGCTGTGTATAAGAACTGACTCTGTTTCTTACCCAAGGCTATAGTCCTAAACATACTTAACATGGAAATGTGGCCTTCAAACTGTAGGACTTGTATTTGAGTAAATGCAGAGCAGATCATGCTGAAATTGCTTTAGAAGGTGTCATGCCTTGGGCCTAGGCCATGAGGGCTAGAGGGCCTGGAGAAACCTACTTGGATGTTACTAGTGGGCCTACATCTCCCAGGAGCCCTTCTGTCCCTCTGATTCAGTGGGCAGACATTTTGGAGGGGAAACTTGCCCAGTGGAGACCAGATGGGGGGGCAGGGGGGGGACCTGGGAGGAAAGAATAAAAGGCCTAGCTGGAGAGGGAGGAGTGTTCTCTCTGGAAAGGCTCAGCTTGGAAGAGGCTGCAGCTCATCCTTCATCCAAAGCAGGGTGAGTTATTGGAACCAGAAGGGAATGTATCGTTAGTTACATCAGGGCTTTTAACTTCCTTTGTACCTCCTTTACTGCTTTTTCCTCCCCCCCCCCCCTAGTATTCCACTAAACATTTTACAACCCACCTGTTTGTTCTTGAGCACTTACAATAAACTTGTCTTTGTTATACTGCCTGCACACCTCTTCAATCACAGACAAAAGGAGCTTGCTGAGAAGGCAGATGGGTGGGTGCTCTGGGCCCTCCCAGGCAGACCAGTACCAGGGTGGCGGCAGCAGCCTGCAGAGGCCCTCCCTCACCTGTTTGTGACAGAAGGAAAAGCAACTAATTGGGCGCAGCCCCAGAATTCAGAGTGCAACCTAAGCACCAAATGCAAGTGTAATGGCCAGGCTAGGTGCCGCCTCTCCCTTAATGTGACCATGAAAGCTGACAGAATGTTGGAGAGTGTCAGTTGGCTTAATTTCCACTATCAGGATGTTTTATGGTGCACTTAATGAAGACTTATACTTTTTTAACATTTTTGTTATCTCTTAGAATCATGTTGGAAGGGACCTCCAGGGTCATCTAGTCCAACCCCTTCACAATGCAGGGAAATCATAAGTACTTCTCTCTGCACTCCTTCTCATGAACTGTCTAAGTTAATAGAATCAGCATTGCTGTCAGAGGGCCATCTGCCTTGGCTTAAAAACCTCCAAGGAAAGAGAGCCCACCACCTCCTAAGTAAGCCTGTTCCACTGAGGAACCACTTTAAAGTAACAGGAAGTTGTTCCTAATGTTTAAGCAGAAACTCTTTTGATTTAATTTCAACCGGTTGGTTCTGGTCCACCCTTCACGGGCAACAGAAAACAACTCTGCACCATCGTCTATATGGCAACCCTTCAAGTACTTGAAGATGGTGATCATATCACCTCTCAGTCATCTCCTCTCCAGGCTTAACATACCTTCACCCTTCCTTCATTTTTCCTCATAGGACTTGGTCTCCAGACCCCTCACGATCTTCATTGCCCTCCTCCGGACATGTTCCAGTTTGTCTATATCCTTCTTAGAATGTGGTGCCCAGAACTGAACACAATACTCTAGGTGAGCAGAGTAAAGCAATACCATAACTTCATGTGATCTTCTTTTGATACAACCCAAAACTTCATTTGCCTTTTTATTTACTGCATTACACTACAGACTCATGTTCAGTGTATGGTCCAGTAAGACCCCAAACTACTGCCAAGCCAAGTCTCTCCAATCCTATAATTATTTTCCTGCCCCAATGCAGAACTTTACATTTCTTTTGGTTAAAATTCATTTTGTTTTAGCCTTCCAGCCTGTCAAGATCATTCTGTATCTTGACACTGTCTTCTGCTGTATTTACTATCCCTCTCAAGTGAATATCATTTGCAGATTTAATAAGCATTCCCTCTTTTGCTTCATCCAAATCATTTATGAAGATATTAAACAAAACAGGTCCCAGGACAGATCCTTGAGGCACGCCACTTGTCACTTCTCTCCAAGAAGATGAGGAACCATTCACAAGCACTCTTTGGGTGCAGTCTTCCTAAATGGTGGATTGGATCTAATGATTTGTCTGTGAATAGAGCTGAAGAATGTGAACCTTTCCCTAGCTTCCCATCTTCCTGACAGTCTGTCCTAACCCTTGAAAAGTTGATGAACCTAGTATGGCAGTTCGTATATACATGAGCAGCCATGAGGATCGCTTTGGTTAACTAAAACATGGAGCATCTTTTTTGCGGAAAATGTTGAATATTCCCTGGTGTGTAGCTTGTGTGGCTTGTTGTTCTGAATTATGTCAACTTTCCCTTGAGGCAAGGCCTTGGTTGGAAGCATTCAGACTATTTATTAGGCTATACTTGAGTAGTAAGGCCTATTTGGTGTGCTTAAAAGAGGATTCTTAGGTCTGTCTGGTTTAGGACTAAGATGAGTCTGTCTGTAGCGGTAGAAAGGAGCCAGACTCCAGGAGCACCTTGTGTCAAGTCAGCTGGATTCAATAACGAGTCCTTGGCTGAACCAAAGCTTTTAGTTTATTGAAAGCAGAAACGAAGACTATGATAACAATTGAAGACTATGATAACAATTGAAAGACTAAGGTACAAGAACATTAACCAAGCATTTTAAGGTATAGATCAAAGGATTCCTACGGGCGGGGTACTCTAGGCAGTATATTTTCACACTAGGATGTTAATCTCTCGTTCCCATACCAAGGCCGTGGCGCTTCGCACTCCCACAGACCCTCGGCTTGAGAAGGCTCCAAAATCTCGTTCCCATATCAGCATTTCAAAGCAGACTACACAACAAAGGCATAGCTAAGAGTTAGCTAGCAGCATTCGGTGTTCAGTATCCAGAATCCCTTGCTTCTGAACCAGCGTTAGAAAACATATTAATAAAAATACAGCAGACTTGACACCTTGAAGACTATCAGAATGTGTAGCAAGGGAGGAGCTTTTGTGAATCACTGCTCACTTCTGCTCACTTTAGCACTGAAGTGAGCAATAACTCACACAAGTTCATGCCCTGGCATAGATGTCACTATGTCAGACATTGTAACTTAGACCTAGCTGTGCCTTAAGTATATGTGTTCACTTGCCCTAACTAACGCCATCTTGTATGCTATTACTAACCCTGGGAACAGAGATCTGCATTTCAAACAGAAAGAGACAGTTGCTGACCGCAAAGGGAGGAACTATCCAACTGGCACCAGCAATCGCCTTGAGTCTTTGAAGCTGGTATGCCCCAAGGTGACCAGCGGGGTTCCTTCCTTGGGAAAGAGATAAGGGAGTATGGGAACAGACAACTGTCTCTCGAGGTGTGAGAATGGTTTTATTGTTTTGCTTTCATGTACTCTACAAAACACCAAGCATAGCCTTGGAATGTATCAGACTCAACCTGCTTCTATCCCAGACCACTTGTACTCAAATAAATGGATTAATTTTGAAACAAAATGATTCGTTTTCATTTGAAGTTCCAACGTCTGACACACTAGCCTTTAAGGAGTTGCTGGACTCTTGCTTTTTTCTACTGGCTTAAGACTGTCCCTGAGAAACTTTTGGCTGTCAATGTTACTTTGAACACAATTCAGGAATTAGGTTCTCATGCAATATTTGCTTTGGTGAGAAGACGTATAGAATGAATTGATTACCAAAGCTTTCCTTCTAGAGCCCACCACTCTTGTTTATCTCAATTCTTCCACATTTGTCCTCTGAAATCTTTGCCCTCTTATACTTATCTGCTGACCTCTTTAAGTCTTTCAGGAGTTTCTTTCTTTTCTTTTTTCTTTTTACTGGCCAGATCAAATGCCCACCCTTTGGCAGCCACGATGGGCAGGTTTTTGCGCTCACTTTACTCAGAACAAATTTGCTCTCTTTTTTTGCAAGATTGATACCACTGTATGTATTCCTCTGGGGGGTCCTATGTAAATTAACCTTTGGAGACACTCTGTTTCACCTGGCTTGTCAGGCTGCTCTGTTTATGTCCCTATGAGGTAGTTAGATCTTTACGACCCAAAACCCCCAGCAGTTGCAGAATTTTTTAAAACTCCTTTTGCCCTTCTCTTACAGTTCTGGCCCAAACGGTTACATTTTCAAAGGAATGGGGGAAGCAGCAGTCCCCCCCTTCCCCCCAAGTCTTTCTCAGGCCCCTTCGCAGGGGTGCGCATAATCAGGCAAGAGCGACCTTGGTAACTCTTGAGACCAGGCAGAAAATAATGTTTTAACTGTTACATAGAGATAGCAGCAAGCAAAGCGGAGAGACTGGAAAGTGAAAGTACTTTGAGATAACCTTGGCAAGAGCCCTCTTGACACTAAGAAGGGTCAGCCCTGATTAGTACTTACTTGGACAGGAGACCATCAAGGAAGTCCAGAGTTGCTAGGCAAAGGCAGGCAGTGATTGTCTCTTGCCTTGAAAACACTATGGGGTCACCATAAGTCAGCCGTGACAACAGGGAAAAAATCTTGGATTGATGTCACATGGAAGAATGTTATTTGTTGGATGAAATAGCTGTTACAAATTTTGTATCGATTCAGCTGGGCAGCCATATTGGAACAACAATAAACAATAGAACAAAGTTTGTGTCCAGTTGTCAAGTCTGTCTATAACTCTGGCTCAAGCATAGAGCATGCTGGATAGAACCAAAGTATAACCAAATGCTGCTAGCTCATGCTGTCTTCCTTGCCCCTCCCTTTAGAGATCTGGTCCTGCTTTGAAATGGTAATGTGTGAAAGTCTTATCTGTGCCTTCTCAGCCCAGGCCTGGGGGAGAGGAAGGAGCCTGGGAGTATCAAGGCCAAATGGGCCTCTAATCAACATGAGAATGTATTTGTAACATCTATGTGTGAATGTCCTCTGCACAATCCTCCCTCCCCTTAGGAATCCCTTTGAAGTGTACCTTACATGCAATGTATCTACTGTATGTACTTTAGTCTTTTCAAGACCTGGCCTAGGCCACAAGTATCAGTATCAATAAAATAGAGTCATTGGATCCACACCGACTCATCATTGAATCTGCAGACTTGACATCAGTGGCACCTTTGAGAGCAACAAGGTTTGAGTTCAGTGGAGCCTTTAAGACCAATGATTTTTTTTTGTTCTGGGTGTAAGCTTTCAGGTATCTGAAGAAGTGTGCAGGAACACAAAAGGCACACCCAGAATAAAACTTTGTTGGTCTTAAAGATGTCAGTGGACTCAGACTTTGTTCTACAGTGAAGAGGAGATCATTGCAAACTACTTTGGGTCCCCATAAGGAGAAAAGAAGTGTATAAATGAAGTAAGTAAATAAATCTTTGTTTTGTATAGTTACTTTACAGAAGTTATATGGGCTTGAATCCAAACCATGTCCACCAAGGAAACTGTATAAGGGACTGACTTTTGAGGAACAAGGAAACTGATAATATCCTACGAGACTGGAAGGATATATCTGTCTCAAAGTGATAACAAAACACATATACCTGTATGGTGCACACTAAAATGTTCCAGAGAATTTTAGTCACAGGTATTACAAGTTGCTTATATATGGAGAATAAACTGGTTTTGGATATGAATCAGACACAGTACAGTGAAAACAAGCCCAAAAGACTTTGGAGTGTAGAATTTGTCAGAAATACTTTGGTGTGTAGAATCCGTTTACCTGAAGTACAGTTTTTTTTTTCTAGAGTCATGAAACTCAATACCTGTTGTCAATACAATCAGAATCGACTCTCTGAAGCTTGTGATTCTAATAATAAAAATCAATTTGCGCTCCTCATGACCTCTCTATGGGAACAGAACAAATAAATACGTGCAATTATCTCTCTTCTTTCTAATTTTTGTTACCATCGCCAAAGAAAGCTAATGTCAGGAGCTTTTTTGTGAGGTTATCTGTACTTATAAAAGGAAAAAAGACTATGGTAAAGCAAAAGAAACTTTTCTTGTTTTTTCTTTCAAGGACAGATCTGCAGATGTTTATGGTGTCTGCTTCCTTATAAAAAAGAAAGAAATGACAGTATTTGACCCAGATACAATCACGCGCAATAAGTAGTGGATAGTATAAGGGCAGTGATGATGAAGCCTCAACTATACTGCAGTGCAGAAGGCAGTATAGTTGCCAACCTCCAGGTGGCAGCTGGAGATCTCCTGGGATATCAACTGATCTTCAGTCGACAGAGATCAATTCATTTAAAGGAAATGGCCACTTTGGATGTGGACTCTATGTCATTGTACCCCATTAAAGTCCTTTGGCTCCTCAAACCCCAATCTCCTAGGGCTCCACTCCAAAAAATCTTCAGGTATTTCCTGACCCAGAGATGGCAGCTCTAAGTGCATCGCTTCATGCACATCATTTATTGTGAAATGCAGCCCTGTAAGATCCATCTTGGTGTCAGGATCTGCGCTCCTGCCAGAGAACAGGAGCAGAGAACATCTCTTTGTGGTTTAGGGCTGTAGTTTAGTGCAAGTCATAAAAGGTTATATATATATTTTTGGGGAATGTGGGCATCGCCAGCCCCTCCATGGAGTCATCCTGGCCAGATGATTTCACACCTTCCAGATAAACAACCAGACTCTTCCAGGAATTTTGAAGCATCTTTTGAAAACAGGAAAAGGAGCAGAGGGGAGAGATGGGGGTGTGCTTGGGAACGTGTACGTATTGAACTCTGTAACAGCCTTTTGGCACTCTGGCAATGTCCTCAATGGTAGAAAGATGGTAGAGTCCTGTAATGACTCAATAAACTTTACCTATATTTTCAAACAAGAAAGTAGTTTGAACATTACTCAGCAAACCTTACACTTGAATCTGATTCCAATACTTACTGATATGTTGATTGATGGACTGAATCTTGGAAATGTGTATGGTGTGCTTCAAGACCTTTTTTCCCTTTCTTTTAGAAATGTGTGACTGTAGCTTATGTATCCCACTGTGATGGTCTGCACTTTTAAGAGCTTAGAAGCGCTGTGTAAACTGATAAAGCACTGTGAAAGGCAAATTCTTCACAGAGCCAGAGAGGTTTGAGTGACAGGCTGTCCAAGGGATCTGATTGGTTAGCATCAACTGAGCAGAGAAAGAGCTGAGAAGAGCTGAGTACTGACAATTTTGGAATTCAGCCTGGACTGAGAGCAGTTTAACACAGACAGGAGAAATTGAGGGGGGCGGGATTGGTAAGGAAGTCTGGGAAGTAGGAGAACATAAGAGAAGCCATGTTGGATCAGGCCAATGGCTCATCCAGTCCAACACTCTGTGTCACACAGTGGCCTATACACACACACACACTGTGGTTAATAGCCACTGATGGACCTCTTCTCCATATTTTTACCTAATCCCCTCTTGAAGCTGGCTATGCTTGTAGCCGCTACCACCTCCTGTGGCAGTGAATTCCACATGTTAATCACCCTTTGGATGAAGACGTACTTCCTTCTATCCGTTTTAACCTGACTGCTCAACAATTTCATTGAATGCCCATGAGTTCTTGTATTGTGAGAAAGGGAGAAAAGGACTTCTTTCTCTACTTTCTCCATCCCATGCATAATCTTGTAAACCTCTATGATGTCACCCCACAGTCGACGTTTCTCCAAGCTAAAGAGCCCCAAGCATTTTAACCTTTCTTCATAGGGAAAGTGTTCCAAAGCTTTAATCATTCTAGTTGCCCTTTAAAGATTCCTATTTGGGCCAAAGATAGGGGATAGATTTTCTAGAGAGAGAAAAAAATTCCCTACTCGGTCTAAACAGGAAGATAGCTCTGAAGAGTGCAGAAATCCCTGGTTTGGTGTAGTTAGAAGCTGCCTGTAGGAACCTAAAGTTAAAAACTCGAGATAAATCCTGGCATTTCAAGAGAAGGGGTTTGGGTATGGGAAAGACTGCACCAGGCTTCTGGAAACCAAAAGCATTAGAGATTACTCAAAGAAAGTGTAATGGGGTATTAGGGAAAAACACTGGAACAAAAGCCTCTCAACATAAAGAATTAAGTCACTGGGAATAGCCGAAAAAACTCTCATTAGTCTGAAATACAAGAACTCATTAGCCTGAAACATAAGAACTAAGTGCATGTACTGATTTTACTTCAGAGTTATCTATGCTGAGTTAGCTGATTTCACCTGACCTTTCCCCTCTATGTTGAATAAAAATATTTTGTTAATTTGGAATATAAACACTTAAGTGCCATTTAAGTTGTGTAAGTTCCTTCACTCCGGTCCCAGGGCTGAGCCAACAACCAAAATATCATACTGTGACAGGGTGGGACAGCCAGAATGTGTCAGGAAAGAAAACAGATGCTTGGGTGACTCAGTCACAGAAGGGAAAGAAAAAGAGAGGGGAAATCTTGCCTCTGAGGGAAGGAAGTGGGACATGACTGCACCTCTGTTGAGAAAGGAGGAACCTCAAAGCTGTTTGCCCAAGACAGGCTGCTCAGCTGCTGGATTCTTCCATTCCTGGAAGAAAGAATGAAAAAAGAGGGGCAAGGAAGGGGACAGATGATGGAACAACCAAATAAGGGTTCCTGCACCCAAGTGGTTTCTTTTGTTGCTTTCTGTCTTGCTCCCTCACTGCCAGCTCCTTCCACCCTCCAATTGATGTGGTTGGGAATGGACACATCCTGCTACCAACAGATGGAGATGGAACTGGCCTGATGTAGCAAGCCAGCTGTGGAGTGCCTTACGGGCAGATAGAGATACAGGAAGAAGAAGAGCGGCCCTTTATATCCCACTCTTCTCTACCCAAAGTCATCTCAAAGCAGCTTATAATTGCCTTCCCTTCCTCTAGCCGCAGCAGGCACCTTGTGAGGTAGGTGGGACTGAGAGAGTTCTCAGAACTGGGAATGGCCCAAGGTCACCCCTCAGGCTTCGTGTGGAAGAGGAGTTAGAAATCAAACCTGGTTGGTTCTTAAGATCCGAGTCCTCTACTCATAACCACGACATCACTGGCACTTAACCCTAAGGCAACCATAGCGATGTGCAGGGCTTTTTCCATAGCAGGAACTCCTTTGCATATTAGGCCACACCCCCTTGATGTAGCCAATCCTCCAAGAGCTTACAGGGCTCTTCTTACAGGGCCTACTGTAAGCTCTTGGAGGATTGGCTACATCAAGGGGGTGTGTCCTAATATGCAAAGGAGTTCCTGCTACAAAAAAAAGCTCTGGGTGGTGTTCAGATATTAAAGAATCAAATAACAGAAGGAAAAAGCAAAAGACATTAATGCTAGAAATGTGTTCTTATTTTAATTCCTCCTAAAATTCCGTTTATGTGATGCTGGCAAAGACAAGCCCTTGTGCAATTAGCCTAGTCTCAGAAAATGCCATTGGAATTGAATAGAAAGCAAATATGTTACAGTTTCTGTTTAAGCTAATGAAGAGGAAAACAAATGGGATCAATTAATATGCTTTGATTCCTAGTCATTTTCCATTCGAAACTAACAAATGTAAATGGGCCTTTTTCTGTTCATTTTAAAATTATTTTTAAATATGTCTTTATCGCTGTTGCAGACATGCCCAACTTGTGATCCACCTAGCCAAATATGGCCCATCATCTATTTTGGGCAGCCAGGAAGTATGCCGTGGAACAAAAAAATGTTTTCCTACACGTTTCTTAGTTTCGTGATTCTTGATGTCAGATTCATCCCCAACTGCCACCCTCTGTCCCCGATCCTGGAGGAAGGAGGAAAGCCACTTCAAGGCCAACCCCTGGATTCCAGCGTCAGCAAGGTGATGGGTCAGTAGCAGATGACTGACCATGTTGAATGCCACTGACAGGTCTAATAGCATCAGCACCGCCAAGCTGCCTCTATCCTGGTGCCTCTGGAGGTCATTTGTGAGGGCGACCAGAACTGTCTCCGTCCCATGACCTGGATGAAAGCTGGATTGATGTGGGTTAAGCACGGAAGCATCATCCAGAAAACTCTGAAGCTTCACTGTCACCACCCTTTCAATAATCTTGCCCAGAAATGGCAAGTTAGACACCAGCCGATGATTTGCCAATTCAGCCAGGTGCAGAGATGGCTTTTTTAAAAACGGGGCGAACCACTGCCTCCTTAAGAGGCTGGGGAAAGGTTCCTTGATGAAGGGACCTTTTGACAATTTCCTGCAGGGGAATAAGTAGCTCTTCCCGGCTGACTTTTATTATCCAGGAGGGGCACGGGTCCAACCTACAGGTAGTTGGGCGTGCGGTGGAGAGTACTCTGTCAACTTCCTCCAGGCTGAGTGGAGTGAAATAATCCAAAGCCTGACTAGAAGATGTGCATGAGGCCTCGAGTTCATTTACTGTTTCCATGGTGGCAATCATAGCCGTAAGATATATTTTCTTAGCGGCCTTGACTGCCACCTCATAGGTTCTCATATGCGACCTATAAGCTGTTCTTGCCACTTTGTCGCAGGCTCGCCACCACTGCCTCTTTAGCCATCTGAGCCTCTATTTCATCTGCCGTAGCCCTGGCATATACCAGGGTGCCAACTTTGTATGGGGGCACAGAGGACGCCTGGGAGCGATCTGATCGATGGCCTTGGTGAGCCTGTTATGCCAGGTCTCCACTAGCTCATCTAGAGAATTGCCAGGGGGCCAAGGATCCCGGAGAGCCGTCTGGAACCGCGTAGGGTCCATTAGGCTCCACGGGCAAGCTAAAATATGCTTGTCGCCCACACAGGGTTGGAGCAGAATATTCAAACGGGCCTTTAGAGCGTAGTGGTCCGACCACGGCACTGCCTCAGCAGTAATACGGTCCACTGTCATTCCCGCAGCAAAGATCAAATCCAGAATGTGTCTGACCTGATGAATGGGAGTTGTTACATACTGAGAGAGTCCCAGCGCCGCCATGGATGACACCAGGATCGATGCCAATGTGGAGCCCACGTCATTGGCATGGACATTGAAGTCACCCGTAATATATCTCAAGCTGCCATAAGATCAAGGTCAAGCAGCTTTTTATCATCACTTTCTCACGTTTGGAGGTTCTCCAAGTCTTGAGTTATTTTTGACATTTTCCATATGTATGAAAGCAGGTTAGGCAATATTGTGTTCTCCCAGGCTGACATTCTGTCCACTGCACCAAGCTCTTCAGGGAATCATTCCACAACAACTGGAACTTCAGTTTCACACCTGAATTCTTCAGGGGTAGGATTCTCCCAGCTGTGGCTAGTTTAATGAAAGGAGCTCTCCAGGGTCTCAGGCAGAGGTCTTTCACATCACCTCCTGCCAGATCTTTTAACTGGAGACACCAGGATCAAGCCTGGGACCTTCTGCATGCTAAGTACATGCACTACCTCTGACCCCACAGCCTGTTCAACAGCAAATCCATTTCTTAACCTTCTATATCGGAGCTGATATTCAGTTAGAGTTTTTGAAAGCAGTACTGGAATTATGAAAAAATGGGGGCAGTAGGCTACAGTTAGAGGTTACCTTTTCATTTTGGTAATAACTAACCGGGGTTACCCAGATATTTATTCAGGTATTACAGTACTTCTGTAATAGCTTTAATAAAGTTACGATAATGTGTGAAGAGTTTAGGATTAAATTCTGGTGTAGCAGTAATTAGAAAACATGATCACTAATGCAAAATTCTGAAGGAAGGACTTTCAAATACTATTTTTAAAAATTCAAATAATATTTAATACATAATAAATTAATGAATTGTTGTGTCTTGCTTCTGAATTTTTGGGCTGGCTCCTACAGCCAACACAATTTTTTCAAGGCCTGTTTTAGAGCTTTATCATATATTAACAGAGGGTTAAGTGAAGCTTACTTTATGGTTGCTTACTGTGACCCGTGCACTCATTTGCGTTAGGTTTAATTTATGTTTTCAGCCCTCTGAATGCATTTATTGATAAGGATTCACACGGTGCTTCTCAGTTTGTTGCTTTCGGTTCCTTTCCGTGATTCAATTTCATTAAATTCAGTATTAAAGCTATTCATTTTAGTTATTAAATTTGATTTCCATTCCTGTTGACTTCAGCAGGGAGAACGTTTCTGGCTTGTAAGAGTTTTCTTCATCCTGTCGGAATAAATTTCCCTGGGACACACAGGAAGAAATCATCCCAGTTTTTTAGATAATTAATTTTAAATTGGTAATGCGAGTAGGCTCAATTTTCAAATAATGTTTAATACATAATAAATTGAAGAGTCCCCTGATATGGGAATATGCCTGTTCAGTGTCTAAAGCAGGGGAGGGCATGGAAAATACTGTGTACTAGCAACGGGATCGAAACTCTGATCTCCTCTGATGATACTTCTGGTATAAGTGGGAGAAAAGTTACTTTAATCACCGGGAGTGGCTTTTATTTCAGGTTTTCTTTAGTTAATATTTGAATGTGCATCTATACATTGCATTTCCTGATATTAAGAACATAAGAAGAGCCCTGCTGGATCAGACCAGTGAGGGTCCATCTAGTCCAGCCTCCTGTCTCACACAGCAGCCAGCCAGTTCCTCTGGAGGGCCAACAACAGGGCAGAGAGGCCGAGGCCTTCCCCTGAGAAGAACCTCAGAAGAGCCCTGCTGGGTCAGACCAGTGAGGGTCAATCTAACCCAGCCTCCTGTCTCACACAGGAGCCAACCAGTTCCTCTGGAGGGCCAACAAAAGGGCAGAGAGGCTGAGGCCTTCCCCTGAGAAGAACATCGGAAGAGACCTGCTGGATCAGACCAGGGAGGGTCCATCTAGTCCAGCCTCCTGTCTCACACAGTGGCCAGCCAGTTCCTCTGGAGGGCCAACAACAGGGCAGAGAGGCCGAGGTCTTCCCCTTAGAAGAACATCAGAAGAGCCCTGCTGGATCAGACCAATGAGGGTCCATCTAGTCCAGCCTCCTGTCTCACACACTGGCCAACCAGTTCCTCTGGAGGGTCAATAACAGGACATAAGAGACTGGGGCCTTCCCCTGATGTCGCTGCCTGGCTCTGGGATTCACAGGATTAGTGCCTCTGAATGTGGTTCCCTTCAGTCATCATGGGTAGTAGCCATTGATAGATTTGTCTTCCATGAATCTATCTAATCCCCTTTTAAAACTGTTGGTTTTATGGTTGCTGCTAGCCTAGCATGAATACTGACTGCACCAGATATTGATGCATTTTGGCTTTGCGGGCAAAACCAATACTTTCTTAAAGGCTCTAAAACAGGGCATACATGCAAACATACGGCCCGCGGGCCAGATCAGGCCCACAGAGGGCTCCAATCAGGCCCTCCAGCAACTGGCTGTCATCTGCTTCATTTTACCTTGCCTGCTTTTGTTGGTCACCATTTTGTGTTTCTCCCCAGATAAGCCAGAGCAGCAAAGAAGCCTTTCCCTTTCCCCCCTCCCTTTTCCCAAAGGGAGGAGGAGGGAGGAGCAGCCTCAGCCAATGGGGGAACTTGGCTCTATAGCTCTGCTGTGTGATTAAGTTTGCCAGGCTCAATTAATCACCCTGCAGAGCTACTGAGACAAGCTTCTTTTCCTTCTAATGAATGGCTGAGGCTCCTCCCCCCTCCTTATGGCCCAGGAAAGGAAAGAAAGCGCCAGAGCTTCCTTTGCCAATCCCCACCATCAGGAGAGCTACAAAGAGTGCTTTTAAGACTAGCAACGTTTTAGGGAAGGTATGAGCTTTTTGCCTTGCAAGAGAGAGAGAGAGAGTTTTGTTGGGCTTGTAACTGGGTTCCCCTCCTCTTTTTCACTGTACTCCTGCCCTCCAGTCTTTCTCAATAGGAAAGTATGTGAACTATTTAGAAGAGAAATATCAGCATTATGCTGAGAGTGTGTTCCACTCCAGGGTTACCCAGCAAATTTTCCTAATTTTTTTTTTCTTTCACATTTTCCTTTGATTGGATTTAGACTTCCCAGATAGTAGGCTGACACTGACCACTGTACATGGCTGTCTCTCTGTTCTTGTAGTTGTTTTTTTTTTTGGGGGGGAGGGGTTTTTTTAGTTGTCATTTTCCTGGAGGAAGTTATACTTTTGTAGACAAGCACATAGCCCTCAGTCTGTGCCATGGTGCCTTCACATGCTCTTGACTAGTACGTGAAGCAATTTCTGTACAAAAGCTCACAGTGCCCAGCTGCTTCATGTTCCTCTGGGTCCTAGGCTCAAAGCATTGACCAGGAGATGTTCTGTAATGAATGTCAGTGAATCTAAAGTAGGTTTGCAACTTACAGATGTGCACACCTGAACAGCACATATTAGGCTTCCCAATCCCCAGGTCCCAGCGGGGGATCCCCCGGTTTTACAGGCTTCCCCCCTCCCCCAGCCAGCTGGCCGGCGGGGGAAGCCTCGCCCCCACAACCATTACGCACCTCCATGAACAATTCCCATAGGGAATGATGGGGAATTGATCCACAGATATCGGGGGCTCTGGGGGGGGCTGTATTTTGAGGTAGAGGCACCAAATTTTCAGTATAGCATCTAGTGCCTCTCCCCAAAATACCTCCCAAGTTTCAAAAGGATTGGACCAGGGGGTCCAATTCTATGAGCCTCAAAAGAAGGTGCCCCTATCCTTTATTATTTTCTATGGAAGGAAGGCATTTAAAAAGGTGTGCTGTCCCTTTAAATGTGATGGCCAGAACTCCCTTGGAGTTCAATTATGCTTGTCACATCCTTGTTCCTGGCTCCACCCCCAAAGTCCCCACATAGTTCTTGAATTGGACTTGGCAACCCTAGCACATATTCAAGACTGGTACAGCACAGACATTGTCTGCAGTTTTTGATGCCATAATTCATAGCAAGAGGTGACATTTATCAGAGACTGTAAAACAAAATATTGCAAGCAGGCTAATATTTTAAGCATGTTTTATTTTAAGCAAAAAAATTGTGTGTCTGTGCCCTTTATAAAGTTTATATGTCCGCTACCTGGTATTACATTTTATGATACTCATGGCCCAGCCCGACAAGGTCTCATTTATATCAAATCCGCCCCTCATAACGAATGAGTTTGACACCTTTGCTCTAAAATGTTTGTTAAATAAAGCCCTTCTCTCAAAAGAGCCTTTTAAATGCATGTTCACAGGTTCTGTCCTGAAGATCTGCTTCTGCGCTGACTCCCCTTTTGCTCTTCCCTAAATGGTCCCAACCAGTTGGGAATTACATAGCACACATGTGACAGCGTAATGCTTCCACGTTGACTATATGAACATCTTACCAAAGGCAAACAGAGCTGAACTGAGACTAAAGGCAATAGGGCTCATCTCTTGCCCTTACTCTGACTAGGCAGATACTTCTACCTTCTCTTGTTGTGATTCCAGAAGAGATGCTGCTAGAAGTGTTTGGAAAATGTGTTTTGTTTCAGATCAATCATGGTTAGAAGAAGAAGAAGAAGATATTGGATTTATATCCCGCCCTCCACTCCGAAGAGTCTCAGAGCGGCTCACAATGTCCTTTACCTTCCTCCCCCACAACAGACACCCTGTGAGGTGGGTGGGGCTGGAGAGGGCTCTCACAGCAGCTGCCCTTTTAAGGACAACCTCTGCCAGAGCTATGGCTGACTGAAGGCCATTCCAGCAGCTGCAGGTGGAGGAGTGGGGAATCAAACCCGGTTCTCCCAGATAAGAGAGCTCTGGCTGACCCAAGGCCATTCCAGCAGGTGCACGTAGAGGAGTGGGGAATCAAACCCGGTTCTCCCAGATAAGAGAGCCCTGGCTGACCCAAGGCCATTCCAGCAGGTGCAAGTGGAGGAGTGGGGAATCAAACCCGGTTCTCCGAGATAAGAGAAGAGAGCTCTGGCTGACCCAAGGCCATTCCAGCAGGTGCAAGGGGAGGTGTGGGGAATCAAACCCAGTTCTCTCAGATAAGAGAGCTCTGGCTGACCCAGGGCCATTCCAGCAGTTGCAAGTGGAGGAGTGGGGAATCAAACCCGGTTCTCCCAGATAAGAGAGCTCTGGCTGACCCAGGGCCATTCCAGCAGGTGCAAGTGGAGGAGTGGGGAATCAAACCCGGTTCTCCCAGATAAGAGAGCTCTGGCTGACCCAAGGCCATTCCAGCAGGTGCAAGTGGAGGAGTGGGGAATCAAAGCCGGTTCTCCCAGATAAGAGAGCTCTGGCTGACCCAAGGCCATTCCAGCAGGTGCAAGTGGAGGAGTGGGGAATCAAACCCGGTTCTCCCAGATAAGAGAGCTCTGGCTGACCCATGGCCATTTCAGCAGGTGCAAGTGGAGGAGTGGGGAATCAAACCCGGTTCTCCCAGATAAGAGAGCTCTGGCTGACCCAAGGCCATTCCAGCAGGTGCAAGTGGAGGAGTGGGGAATCAAACCCGGTTCTCCGAGATAAGAGAAGAGAGCTCTGGCTGACCCAAGGCCATTCCAGCAGGTGCAAGGGGAGGTGTGGGGAATCAAAGCCGGTTCTCCCAGATAAGAGAGCTCTGGCTGACCCAAGGCCATTCCAGCAGGTGCAAGTGGAGGAGTGGGGAATCAAACCCGGTTCTCCCAGATAAGAGAGCTCTGGCTGACCCATGGCCATTTCAGCAGGTGCAAGTGGAGGAGTGGGGAATCAAACCCGGTTCTCCCAGATAAGAGAGCTCTGGCTGACCCAAGGCCATTCCAGCAGGTGCAAGTGGAGGAGTGGGGAATCAAACCCGGTTCTCCGAGATAAGAGAAGAGAGCTCTGGCTGACCCATGGCCATTTCAGCAGGTGCAAGTGGAGGAGTGGGGAATCAAACCTGGTTCTCCCAGATAAGAGAGCTCTGGCTGACCCAAGGCCATTCCAGCAGGTGCAAGTGGAGGAGTGGGGAATCAAACCCGGTTCTCCCAGATAAGAGTCCGCACACTTCACCACTACACCAAACTGGCTCTCCCTGAATATTCCCTGGTTAACCCTGGATATTTCCTTTAAACCTTTCCAAAAGCAGGGTTGTCCAGATCCTTTTGACTTGAGGCGCAAGGGAGCAGCTAAGAACAGGCAAGAGGTTTTTCTGACATACTCTGAACTTAAGTAGACTTACTTGAAGCTTTGGAAGGGGGGTGGGGGCTGATCTTAATCTAGAATGGCAGGTGTGCAGTGGGGGGGGGGCACAGCATATTACTAGTAACCTCTGCAAGTAAACAGTAGATTGGGTTATTAAATATCTTCCCCCCAGCTAAAGATGGGGAGGTGGATGTAGAAATAGGTATGTGGTCTGGAGTAGAATGATTGTGAATTTTTGACATTGGAACCTCAGTCTTTTCTTTCTGTTAGTTGCCATTTCCCACAAACCACTACTTCCCTGAGTGGTTCTGTCAAGCATTTGTTTTTCTCAAGCAACTAGTTTTCAAAGTATTGCATTTTCCTCATAATACCTAGTTCTGCCTTCAGTTTAAATGCACAGTCTCTCTTTGAATCTGTACTTGGCAGCGCTACCTTTGATGGCTGTAACTTTTGGTCAGAACTTTTTCCTTTCATCCTTGCTGTCCTTTATTGTGTTTCCATGGAAAACAGCATGGTTCTGTTTAGTTACCTACAACATTCCTCCATGGAAAGCCAGCATAGAGTGTCAGACTAGGATCTGGGAGACTCAAGTTAAAATCCCCTCCCCCTCTGCCGTGGAAGCTCACTGGGTGATCTTGGGCCACTTTCAGCTTTCACTTACCTCACAGGGCTCTTGTAAGCTGCTTTGGGTCACCACATAGTAAGGTATGAGTGAAGTATATAAGTAAATAAAATACTGATGGTGTGTCTCCCCCACCTGTGCACGGATGTTCTCCTACGTTCCTCTTGCGTTTCTGCAGCTCCATGGACCCCTGGAAAGGTAATTTGCGGGGCCAGTTTCGATAGATGTTCTCCTCTGCTCCTCTCTGTTCCCGCAGCTCTGCTGGCTGTGGTACCAGTTTGGATAAACAGATTTATTTATTTGTTTTGTTCATTTTATTTAATTTTTGATTGCCTTTCCTGATAGTTGGGCTCAGGTTGGTTTGCAAAAATAGATACAACCAAATTAAATAACTGTAAAAACATTTCAGTTCTCAAAAAAAACAGAGGGCGTCAGGTCCAGGTGGTGCCGCTATCTCATGGGGGAGTGAGAGCAGAAGTGGGAGGGGCAGATGTAAACTGTAGCTGTCGTCAACCAAATACCTGGTGGAATATCTCTGCTTTGCAGAGCTGGAAAAATGGTAGTAAGTAATCCTTATGGATCCTGGATGGAAACTGGCAGAGTTCCACCAGGTTGAGGCCAGGGCAGGAAAGGCCTGCTTGAGTTGAGGACAGCTACATCTCTCTTGGGCTGGAGACCACCAGCAGATGTTGGTCACTAGACTACAAGGCTCTCTTTGGGGTAGGGTTGCCAAGTCCCCTGCATCTCGGAGTGGGGGACTTTTGCGTTTGCAAAACGCAATGACGTCACCCAGAAATGGCATCATCGCACCAGTGATGTCGCACGCAGCCATTCTAGGTGTTTCTGGGAAAACTCTATGGTTTTCCTGGACACTCTAGCTATTGGGGAGGGAAAAAAACTCTATGGTACCTATTGTACCATAGAGTTTTCTCTCCCTAATGACTGGATTTGGGAGAAAACTATAGTTTTCCTGGAAACGCCTAGAGCGGGATGATGACGTCGCTTCTGAACGATGTCATTGTGCCGGCAACGTAGGGGGAGGTTCCCCCCGCCGGCCCAATGTGGGCTGGCTGGTTGGGAACCTCCCGGGTGGGGGAACCCCTGCCCATATTGGCAGCCCTACCTGGAGTATACCAGGAGATGTGGTGGGGTTGCAGTGGGTTTGCCCAGTGGATCTGCACCTGCAGAAGTGAAATGATTAGCAATTTCACACCCTTGTCTGCAACCGCCCCCAATCCCACACTGTTGTGCCTCTTCGTAAATCCTGTGATCCTCATAAAGATCTTTCTGGGGGTCAGAAGGGACTACGGGAGCAAAGAGTAACATGGGAAAACAACATATGTATTGAATAGTAGGATGCTGCCAAATGTATGAGCATCTGAAATATTTTTTAATCATGGGAGGGTTTTCCCATCCCTGTTCATCAATGCAAAATGTGTGTTGTGACCACTTTGTGAGTTTCTCTGCTTCAGCTGGTCTGCATCAGCTGCCTCTTGCTGGGAGAGGGTAACTTGCAGCATTGTGACGCTGTCTTAGTTATTTAGTATTACTGTACCTAACTCGGGGGTGGGGGTTGGGGGAGAAAGTACTAAGTGAGGCTGCAGTTTTGGGTAGCTGTCACTTTGCAGCTTGAAGACACACCAGATTTTCTTGGCTAATCTGACAGCAATCTTGTATTACTTGATAAACTGCTTGCAATCACAGTGCATTGGAAATCTTTTGGCTCTAACAGTAGTGAGTAACTGCGAAAGAGTTAGGAAGTGAAATGAACTCCAGAGGGATCATGTCTCCTCCTGTGTCATTAAGGATTCTCACCTCAGATGCTGTAGCTGCAGGCCACTGAGGTGCATCAAGGGAGCTAAACTGAGATGTTAAGTGGTACTGGTATCGCTGATCAAGTTGCCAAGGACTTGACTAAAATGAAAATGCCAGTCTTCGATGCTGATTTGAGCATCTAGCAGGGGAGATGTATTGCCCGTACCTAGGGACATCAGGTTCCAAAACCTTGACTCCTTTATGGCACACTGCAAGATCAAGTTCTTCTTCATTGGGATCTAGCGGAGGTCATCTTCTTTTGTTTCCACAGCTCTCTATAGGCTGATTTGATGGACAGTAGCTGGTCAGTGGACAAGCCCCCCTTTGGACAAGCCCCCCTTTTGGAACGAACTGACAAGATACCAGCATACCTTCTGTAAGTATCTTGTCAGTCTGTTCCTACATTGTCTATATTCCTGGTCAAACTAGCCAGTTGTGATAATAGCACAAGGGCTTGAAACATATTCTGGACTAAGTAAAGTCTAAGAAACGTTTAAATATCTTCATAATGTGTTCATCATTATTTGTTGCCACAAGGACCAGAGAGCTCCTCTGAAAATGTGCAGCTGAAGCTTTTCATAGCATGGAGATGAAGGACTTGGGTAAATAACATCTCACCTTGCCTCTGTTAAAGCGATAAGATAATTTCTCCATAGACAGTTGGCAACTGTGCTGAGTGCTCCTTCCCTTTTTTTCTCATTTGCTGTTGATTCACGCCCCAAATAAACCTTCAAGGTATGTCTGTCCAAATTATCCAAATAGGCCAAAAACAATGTTGAAACCATAGTTTTGAAAGAGTAGGTGAAGGCCTAGCATGGGCAGTGTGCGAGTTAAAATAAGACTTTTCTGCAAGACAGAAGATTATAGTGTTTTCTACTTTTCATTAACCAGCAGTTGGTGATCTGTCAAAGGGACGTACTTTTCACCTGGTTCTCCATAAAAGGACCCAAAATGACATTTCAGCAAACTGAGCTGACAGCCTGTGTTTTATTTCACATAAAAAGTAATGGCATGTAAAAAAAGAAAAAAGATGATCAAATCCATTACCTACCCAAGCGGGGTGGCATACTTACACGATGAAGCCCTCATCTATCAGCTATACTCTGGCATAATGGTGGGTGGGAGAATGGGATTTAAAGCAAGAGGAAACTAGCCATAGGTATAATATTTAGCACTGTTAAGAACTTGGATGGTTCTCTGGAAGAGAAAAAAATGAGGGGGGGGGGGTTTGGGGGGGGGAAGGGTGGAATCATGTTCCCAGTACTCTAGTCTCTCTTACGTTTCTTCAGGGGCAGTCATACAAACGATTATATTTTTCTTCTGGCTAATTAGAATGGCAGGCTTGGACTATTGGTAAAGAAGATATATTTTAAATTTTGTAAATAATTCTAACCGTGAAATATTTCCAGAAATAAATGCAAACAGATCAGTTTCTTCAGAAAGCATGATCTGGCCATGACGACCCAATGGAACGAGGGCCCCACAGTGGAATTCCCTTCCCAGAACACTGCTGCTTCTTCCAGGGGCTGTCATTCCACTCTGCACCCTGTCATTCCAGTCCCAGAACACAGGGACCGTCCTTCTACTCTGGGGGCTGTCATTCCAATCCTAGAACACTGTTTCCATTGCTAGAAACAGTCCCAGAGTAGTCTGTTTGGGCACAGAGACCTTAATGGAAAATCCATTCCACATTTTCTTTGTAGTTTTACAAGCCCCAAAGAGCTTCCAGCCAAAGCAAGAGGCAAAGACAAGGCCAAGGGAGCTGGGAGCAGCCTTGAACTTTGCAAGAGAGGGGGGAAGTAAAGAGCCATGGGATGGATTAGAGCTATGGGTGGGCCATAAATCTGACACCCCTTTTCTATCCAGTCCATGGGTATAGGTATCACAGTGGTTTGAATGAGAAGTGAAAATGCCAACCATGTCAGTTCAAATGGACAGCAGATGGCATGCAACTGTTGAGAAGCAGTGAATGCCTTGCATGCATCCCTCATGATGGTTAGGTATCCTTTTAGATGCAAAAACACATCTTGGATTTAAGAGCTGGGTATGCTATGTGCCGTGACGCAGAGTGGTAAAGCTGCAGTACTGCTGTCGGAGCCGTCTGCTCACGACCTGAGTTCGATCCCAGAGGAAGCTGGTTCAGGTAGCCGGCTCCAGGTGACTCAGCCTTCCATCCTTCTGAGGTCGCTAAAATGAGTCCCCAGCTTGCTGAGGGGGAAAGTGTAGAAGACTGGGGAAGGCAATGGCAAAGCACCCCATAAAAAATCTGCCGTGAAAACGTTGTGAAAGCAACATCACCCCAGAGTCGAAAACAACTGGTGCTTGCACAGGGGACTACCTTTACCTTTTTATGCTATGTCTACAGCATACCTAGCTTTTCTATAAAAGCATTTTACACATTTTAAAAATGACGTAAAAAAGATTTCATACAAGGTTTTTTTCCCCCAGTACTCCTCAAAAAAGGCCTTGGGGAAAACGGGGGAGGGATCTCTCCCCCTGGAATTTTCAAGTTTCCATCTGTGCTTTTGCATCTCTAAGTCAGAAGGTAAACAGAAGGGAGGGGCGGGAGGAAAGACTGTATGTGACTCTGGCTGATTTCATACGTGCTAAATAATACACTTCCAATCCACGCTCAGTGTACTTTGCAACTGGATTTCACTGTATGAAATGCTAAAATCTGATTGCAAACGGCAGCTGAAGGGGATTGAAACTGCAGTATTTAGCAGAAGTGAAAGTATCCAGAATGACAGAGAATCTGCCTGCTGGCCTGTCCAGCCTTTGAGCTCTTTCTGCTTTGGGTTTTTCTTGCTATGTGGCATAGCCAGGGCTTTTCCCCCCTGGGGAATGCAGTGGAATGGAGTTCCAGAACCTCTTTGTGGAAACAAAATTCTCAAAAGAAAAAAAGTTTAAAACTTCATGAGGGTACCCATGTGTTTCTCTTTCTTTTTCCTGTTGAGAATTCTGGCACCACTTTTTCCAGGGGGGAGGGGGGAAGCCCTGTTGGCTCACATTGTTTAGAGATCTGCTCTCCGTGGCTTTTGAATTCCTGGCTAAGAATTATCTCGACATCCTTAGCCTCAGTCTTTCTTATCTGTAAAATGGATGTATTGTTATTCAGGGATGTGTTCTAGATGCTTAATTCCCTTAAAATGTGTTGTGTGCATGCGTGTATGTTATATATGCAACTAAACACTTAAAAGAACTATCTGTGTTATTTTCTCATTTAGTTCTTACTTTGTGCTTGTGGCAGATTAGTAACTTGGTTCATTGCAGACTTGTCATGTGTGCGTGTGTTGATAGTGGGATTTGTAAACATGTGTGGCAGTGGCGTGCTGAAGCTGGCTTGTACTGGCTCGCGAGAACCGATTGTTAAATTTTCAGGAATTTTGTGAGCTGGTTGAAAACTTGTCAGGAGCTCTAGAATACCTCCCTATTGCAATCAGTAATGCTGAAGCTAAAAGAAGTTTCAGTTTAATCAATATAATTTGTATGAAGGTGAGATATAGTTCAACAGTAGATCACTTATTAGATGTAATAATAATAATGGTATTGAGAGAAGAATTAGCGGATTGGGATCCAACTCCATTTGTCAAACCATGATTGGTTTGTAACCATAAGTTGGCTACGGATCCAAAGTTTGGCAAAAATCAGCAAAAGCATCCTGTGAGAATTAATTGGCTTAATGGAATTTACAGTAAAGGATATTGTATGTTTTATTATTTTTTGTAAATTGTGTGCTACACACCCTTTATATCACTGAAATTTATAATAAAGTTATGTATGTATATGTATGCACTTCCCTCCAAGACCGTTGTTAAATATTTACCAGCACACTGGTGAGTGCAGTAACAGCACTTCAGAGAATCAGATTTTCTGTTAGCTCCTTTGAAATTGTAACACACAGACCCCTCCGAGGTGGGCAGGCACTGACCTGGGCGCTCGTATGCCTTCCAAGAACAGGCAACCCCCTGGCCTCTCTTGAGTCTTCACTTAGGGCTTGTTCAGTCTGCGTGAACACAGGATCTTCCTGCCTTTGGCTCTTTGGCACTTCCTATCCATAGGGCCCTCCTCAGGACATGGCAGTTTGAGGGAAAAGTTCAGGTAGGCTGACTGAAAACTGATGCTGGCACAGTTTGGTTGTGAACTGAGGGAAGCTTGTAAGAACCATCCTGGCGATGGTTTGCCAGACGAGGTGCTTATTATTGTCTCCTCATTTTCAGCCTCCCCCCCCCCCCCCGTCTCACCTCCAATTGCTGCCATGTTACAAGGAATTGTTTTCTGTCTGCTTCCTTAAAAGCATTTTATTTTAATGTGAATAGAGAAAAGGGCCTTCAGAGGTGGGTCTGAAGCGCATTCATTGAGCTCCCCATCCAGTCTTCAGCCATTTTCTACATCTTTTGTTCCCTCTCTCCCATAAGCTTTATATTTCCTCATGTGGGAATGTTTTTTTTCAAAAGCACAAAAACCCTACCCTAAAGGAAAGGATAGAATAAAGAAATGTTCACTTTCAAATCTCCTCTTTTTCAGTTCTTTGTACTTACTGTAACTTCTGCGTTATTCCCTGCCATGTTGGAAGCATCGGGAGCAGCCTCTATTAAGTGGATTCTGCAGTGTTCAGGGGAATGCGGGAGCCCCAGTAGAGTCTCAGGCTAACTTTATGGATGTCTGTTGGTTCCAGAGCTTAAAGCAAAATACCTGCTTGCAAATTAAAAGGAAATTCTATATGAGTAAAGCAAAGCAGCCGTGCTCCCTGTGGTTCTTTGACTGCATTCCCTTTTGAGTAGAGCCTGGGGGTCCACTGTCATTATACTTCCCAGTATGATAGAAATTACCACGAGTAACTTTCCTTGTTGTTTCTGGTTTCCTCGGAGAATGAAGACCCATGAAAGCGAAATATGATAATGCAAATGGCTTCCGTCAGTGTTGTAGGCATTCAGAGTCGGCATTCAGAGTTGCCTCAGTCTTCAAAGGAGATTTGTTCATCCAACTGGAGTCCATCCGTACTGATCAGAAGCACAGTTGTTGCACATTCACTTGAAGCTGTGAGTCAAAAGTGTGGCTAGGCATGTTGTTCACGCTACATGCTTTTGATTGGGGACGGAGTCTTCCATGCAGTCTGCCAAGTGAATGGAATCTCCTGTGTGTTGCTAGTACCATGTGGCATTGGCTCTCCGGTGGCCTTGCTTGTGAGAATGCTCTTTGAGACCATGGGTTGCTGAAAAGAGAAATAGATCTCTGTGGGTGATTACCGACCGACACTTTGAGCCAACTCAGAGACGGCTCTGAAACTGACCCAAAAGATCCTTCCACACACAGACATCTGCCGCTGTCTCCATCCCGAACTCACCCCATCTTCTGGCATCCACAGGTTGGCTCGAAAAGCTACCACTTCCAATTTCTGAGCTGGCAGCCAGTCACCCCGTCTGTGTCTGGAAGCGGCAGGGCAGATGCGAGGTGATTTGACTGTGTGAAAGTGCCAGGGGTTGTTTTGCAGAAAAATAGATGGTGGAGCTCATCCAGGGATGGTTATGCAGCTATTCAATGGACAAGGTAGGTGGGGACGAGGATGGGGAACCCTCAGAAAGGTTCAGGAGCTGTACTCCTGTGAGTTCCTGCTGAATTCAAGACCTGGAAAGTGCCAAGCCGCCCCAAGCCGCTTCCACCTCCCCCCCTCCCCTAAAAACTGTTGGGAGCACTTGAGTGCTTAATTTGTTGGGGGAAGAAAGAGCAATCCAGCTTCTGAGGTGCTTCCGTGTCTGGAGGTGTCTGGCCACCTGGCAGGTGAGATGCAGGTGCTTCACTGGGGAGCATGTGGAGGCTCCAGGATGGCTCTTTTTGAGCCAGCCCAATTTGGGATGCCTCCCATCCACCCCAAACTGCCTCCTCCCCCCGCTCTCTCTCCCTCTCCCTCCCCTTCTCCCCCTCCCTCCTTCAAGTGGGTCTCCTATGACTAGTGGGAACTCATATTCAAGTGCTCTGTGTCTCTTTCCAGCTGCTTCAGTAATGTTGCACATAAAAGATGATGTTCTTTTGTATTAGCATTACAAGGCTCTCAGGAAGGTTCATGCTGGCACTGGAAGAAAACAAATCATTTCCCCAGTCCTGCAAACTTGGTCCCTTTATTCATATTTTCCTACACTGCCACATGAAGAAGCCGTGTGGAAGTGGTTGTATGAATGTTTTTGCACCATCTGGTAAAACATTCTTGTAGGGAAGTGTTGAGATTCAGATCTAGGATGAGTGAACACATGTGCGGTTGGAAGGGCAAAAGGCTTTATACCACCTAGGTATGTTCATTTTGAACCAACTGCTTTGAGTCTGTGCCTGTTTGATGGCACATGCGGTGTTCTTTTCACACAGTCATGAACCCTGAAAAGGTAGTGTGCAAGATCTTGGGGGGAGAGAGCTTTAGACAGACAGACCACATGTAGACATTCTATTGACTGCTGATTCACACAGTCCGCAGTAAAATAAGAGGCAGCTTTGCACATGAACTTCCCTTATTCTTTACCTATCTCCTACTTATTCTGTTAGTACTCTTCTCCTCCCCTCCTCCTGTACTTTACTTTTCTGTGAACTTTTAACTGTGAAATCCTAAACAGGGTTGCACCCTTTTAATTCAGTGGAAGTCAATGGGTGTAGAAGGGTGTAACACTTGTTAGGATGAGGCTCTAAGCCACCTAAAATGTGTGTGTTTCTATGGCTTCTGGCATTATTCCTCCACTGTAGTTATGAACCCTACATTGTTTTCTTTGATATCCCTGTTGTCTTTCGATTAGTAGAGGCCAAAAGGTAGAGGAGCATCAATTGGGTACAGGAGTACACAATCACTGTTGTGTATGCAGACCTAAATGAAACTCTTGTGTGTGTGTTCCTTCCAGGCTCATTGGAGCCATAAGGACTGAGCTTGCGGACTCAGGAACGATGGACGGCAGGATCCAAATACCTGTTGCCTTGATCCAATCACAAGCCCCTGGCCTGTTTGAACGATCCAATCACGTGCTTGCACGGGAGCCCAGAGTTGTATAGAGTTGGCCCAGCTCTCCAGTCTTAGAGTGCAGCCCTTTACTATGCTGTGCCTAATAAAGAGCTATGATCACTACCACCTCACCTCTTCATTGCATTGAACCCACTATATTATAGTCACGACCCAAAATGATCCACTTGCTGCCCTTTGGGAGATCTCATGCAATTGGGTGGATTTCTTTAGTCTGACCATTCCTGGTAGATATCCCTGGGGATGAGCTGGTCACCAGCACTGCCATCTGCCTTCCTGCAGGTCTGAAACAAGATCTCAAGGGATTGTGCAGGGGGACAAGCTGACAAGGCTTGTGGTGATTTAAGCCTCTCTGTGCCTGCTGGAGTGAATTTTGACCCTGTATATTTAGTCTGAGGAATGTGTCAGTGCTGCAAAGCATCTCCACGAAAAGATCACAACCCCAGCATGAGTGTGACAAGATAAAATGAGACAAGATGTTACAGTGGCCACATGTCTACCCCAGAAAGCTCTGTGACATTGTGACATGGCTCTGTTAATAAAGGACTCCCTTTTGTGTGTCATATGCATAGTCCTTGGTATCTCTTGTCCAGATCCTGTCCTTCCAGATGTGAACTTTAGGGAAACTTACATGTCATTAATACACTTTTTACTATTTTGTACAAGCAAAGTGTTCAATTTTATTCTTAATCATTACTCCTATAAGTAGCATTAAGCGACTAGTGTCTTGTCTGTAATGGTAGTTCCAATATTCAGAGTGCTTTTTATGCTTGCTGCAGCAGGAATCTCTAAAGCAGCCATATAAGGAAGGCCTGTATTATCCTGATCAGATGGCTGGGGAAGTGGGGCTGATGCTGAGAGAACAGCCTGGTTTCCACAAGGCTACATAGTTAAATTCATGGCAGGGCAAAGTGGGGACCTCACCGCTGACAGGTGTAGCTACTCACATTATACAGAGCATACATGAAAAACATTCCTAGTTAGCACCTAAAATACTGCCAAAAATGGAAAATATGAGACGCAGCTAGGTTTTCTCCTATTGGTTAATCTAGTTAAAATCTGAGCTGCTGTGTATTGAGGAATTGGGAAGATTATTGGGAAAAGAACTACGAGTATGATTAATTGAAAGCACAGGATCTCTCCCCCCCCCCTGAATTCTGAAGAAGAAGAAATTGGATTTATATCCCACCGTGGCGCAGAGTGGCAAAATTGCAGTACTGCAGTCCTAAACTCTGCCACGACCTGAATTAAATCCCAGCGAAAGCTGGTTTAGGTAGCCAGCTTGAGGTGGACTCAGCCTTCCATCCTTCCAAGGTCGGTCAAATGAGTCCCCAGCATGCTGAGGGCAAACCACCCCATAAAAAGTCTGCCGTGAAAACGTTGTGAAAGCAACGTCACCCCAGAGTCGGAAACGACTGGTGCTTGCACGGGGGACCTTTCTTTTCCTATACTCTGAATCTCAGAGTCTCAGAGTGGTCACAATCTCCTTTACTTCCCCCCCCCCCCATACACACAACAGACACCCTGTGAGGTTGGTGGGGCTGAGAGAGCTTTTACAGCAGCTGCCATTTCAAGGACAACTCCTGTGAAAGCTATGGCTGACCCAAGGCCATTCCAGCAAGTGCAAGTGGAGGAGTGGAGAATCAAATTTGGTTCTCCCAGATAAGAGTCCATGCACTTAACCACTACACTAAACTGGCTCTCTGTAATGCAGCATAATCTGATAGTGGATGAAAAACCAAGTTCTCATAGAACTAAACAGCAGAGGCTCTGGAGAAGAGCAATGTAAAATCACCCTGTCTTTGCTTTATTTATTTATTTATTTATTGTAGTTCTGCATGTGATTTTTTTTTTAAACAGGGACCTCTGAACTTCCTTAGAATTATACTTTAAATAAAAGTAACTGGAAATTTAAAGATGGGATGATTTACACTTAGAACCTACCTTCCTTCCTTCCTTCCTTCCTTCCTTCCTTCCTTCCTTCCTTCCTTCCTTCCTTCCTTCCTTCCTTCCTCCCTTCCTCCCTTCCTCCCTTCCTTCCTTCCTTCCTCCCTTCCCTTCCCTTCCCTTCCCTTCCCTTCCCTTTCCTTTCCTTTCCCTTCCCTTCCCTTCCCTTCCCTTCCCTTCCCTTCCTTCCTTCCTTCCTTCCTTCCTTCCTTCCTTCCTTCCTTCCTTCCTTCCTTCCTTCCTTCCTTCCTTTTGGTACTTGCAACAAACCAAGATGCCAGCTTTGCTCTCATATTGATCCTACCAACCCCATCAGCGAACCCCATCCTACCAACCCCATCAGCGAACCCCATCCTACCAACCCCATCAGCGAACCCGGCAACATCAGCCAGGCCATTTGAGGTTCCTACTCTTCCTCTAATGTGATTTATGCCATCATGTGTCAGCGGTGCCCTTCCACGCCCTACACTGTACAAACAGACCAGTCACGTTGACAAAGCATTAATGGACATCAGAAACCACAATATTCTGACAGCAGAAACCACAATATTCAAAAAACAGCGGGCAAAAATTTTAACCTTCCAGGACTATCAGTTGCAGACCTAAAAGTGTTGTTGTTGTTAATGATATTTGATGGATTGCCAATCCTGGTTTACACCAGTCTCTGGGCAATGTACAACAGTTATCTTACAAAGGAATTTCAAAGGGAGATTAGAAAGAGAAATTGCTGAATTGCAACTGGTAATGAAGCTCAAAACAGTGCATCCAATTGAACTGAGTCGAGACCTAGGTTTCCTCTCTCATTATCAATGCTGATTTCTCCACCTCTACTACCCCTCTGCATATTACACCTAATCCTATCACATCTTCTGTTGTAATTTGCCAGCCAGAATCATTTGGCTTCTGAAATCACTCCACTTCCCTATAGAACAGATGGACTCATATTCTAGCTGTATTCAAAGAAGCTGTGACTCACAAAAGCTCAAACCTACTAGAAATTTTGTTAGGCCTTAAAATGATGGCCTAAAACTCTTACTCTTTTCTAAAGTTTAATTCTGGGTATATGTTTTTGTCATCAGATGTGTGAATGCACACAAAAGTTTAAACCCAGAATTAAACATTGTTGGTCTTAAAGGTGCCACTGGACTGAAACTTAGTTCTGTTGCTTCAGACCAAAATGGCTGCCCACATGAATCTGATTTACATTGTGTAATCCACACAGTGACCGATTTCCCACTCACCTTACGCTGCTCTCACGTTCCTCTTCTAGGCAGGGCTCCCTTCCGATTTCACACTCTCTGCCTGCAGCTAGCGTTGGCTTTTTCGCACAGCAAACAGAAACCGCTAAAAACCAGTTTCTGTTTGCTGCACGAAAACGCTGCCACTAGCTGCAGCCCCCAGGGCAGAGAGTGTGAAATCGGAAGGGAGCCCTGCCTAGAAGAGGAACGTGAGAGCGGCATAAGGTGAGTGGGAAATTGGCCTGAGTGGCAGTGAGAAGGGCAAACAAAAGAAAATAAATATTCATGTATACCATTGTTTAAAAAAAAAGTTTCCACAAGATCATTTCTTTAAGGTGATGGTATTTCATAAGAATAGACACTGAAAGAATTTCCCAAACTGAACTCGCTTTCAGCAGCTGTAAGGTTCTGCCGGTTATTGACCCAAACAACCAATTTTCATATTAAAAGAGTAAAAGGTTTATTGGAATCATATACAGAGCATAGTCTAGTGCAGGGGTGGCCAACGGTAGCTCTCCAGATGTTTTTGCCTGCAACTCCCATCAGCCCCAGCCAGCATGGCCAATGGCTGGGGCTGATGGGAGTTGTAGGCAAAAAAACATCTGGAGAGCTACCGTTGGCCACCCCTGCTCTAGACAGCCAAAGCCAGGAATGATGAAAGCAATAGGGTTACTTAAAATTGTCGTAAAAAAAGCGTGCACAAAACCTGCAGGTTTCCACGAGAGATGGTACTTAGACATATTTAGAGTATCAAGGTCAACTGTCAGAGCAATGTGATAGTGAACCTAGCCAAATCAGTTACAAAGTGGTCTTTCCCCCCATCCCTCCTGCACCTGGCTTAGCAGTTAGATATGTGTTTCTTCAAGCAGTTGCAGGAAAGGAAAGTTATAGAGTTCAGAGCAGGCAACGTCACCAGTCCGTGTCCAGTGCAAAGATTCATCCTGACAGCAGTTAACACCTATTCAAAAATGCAATCAAAGACGCTCCCTAGAAATGAAAGGCTTGCAACACTTATACACTCCTTTTTCTTTTCTTCTCGCCTTGTGGCTGTTTGACACGCTTTAGCTCGGGAAGTCTAATTTATCATTTTGCCTTTGTGTATGCACAATACTTTTCCTGTGTCAAATTTCAAGCTAAGTATAGAAACAAGAGCAGCACGCTGGGGAATTCAGTCACTTTGTGGACCTGAGATCTTCCTTCTACAATCCTAGCACTGGTATATAGTACCAGGATTATCGTACTGCTCCACTTTGGGGTGTGAAGAAGCCATGTGCAAAATGAACATATATGAACATATGAAGCTGCCTTATACTGAATCAGACGGTGGGTCCATCAAAGTCAGTCTTGTCTTCTCAGACTGGCAGCGACTCTCCAGGGTCTCAGGCTGAGGTTTTTAACACCTATTTGCCTGGACCCTTTTTTGGAGATGCCAGGGATTGAACCTGGGACCTTCCGCTTCCCAAGCAGATGCTCTACCACTGAGCCACCGTCTCTCCCCTGCTCTCCAGGGGTCTCAAGCTGAGGTTTTCCACACCTATTTGCCTGGACCCTTTTTTGGAGATGCCGGGGATTGAACCTGGGACCTTCTGCTTCCCAAGCAGATGCTCTACCACTGAGCCACCATTCCTCCCTATGTCACTTATGCCTTATTCCAAAGAGCTTCTAGAAAGTGTTTACGAGTGTGACTAGGGTCCAGTGCACCTTAAAGACCAACAAAGTTTTATTCCTGGTGTTCCAGGATCTGGACTTACCCCGGTCCCATCTGCAGTGCTGTGGGGAGGGTGGAGAGTGGGGCTAGCCATTGCTGCTTCATTGCAGGGCATGGAAGGGGAGGACCAGGGGCCTAGCATGGGAAGCTGGGTACCCACCCAGCCCCTCTCAGACCTGTGGGATCTCTTTAGAGGAGGGCAGAGGGCGAGGGAGCCTGGAATTACTTACGGTGCCATGCCACTGCTGCCTTCCCTCTTTGGCCACCTGGTCACTTGGCCCACCCACCGAGCCCTTTATGTAGGTGCTTTTGGGGTTATGGGCAGTTTCTGTGTCATATGTTCCATCTTGTCACCATGCGGCAGTATCATCATGGGGCTGGATCCATGCTCAAGAAAACCGCCCTGCATGCTCATTTCCTGAGTGTGGGATCTTGGCGTGAGGGGTAACTGAGGCACCCAGCTTGGGGACATGTCCGGGGATCACCCTTATGCTCAGGTGGCAGGGGAGACCACCTCTGGGCTTCCGCTGTAATGGGATTCAGAAATCTGCCACCCCAAGACAACCAGCTGACCATCGACTGGCAGGCGTAGCAGTTGATGTACAGGATCCTTACCCCATGCTGTGCCAAGGCTTCCGACAGCTGCAACCAATAAAAGTTGTGCCCAATTTTATTCCACTTTTTTGAAAAGTGCTTTGTTGTGTTATTTTAATTCAGCTATGTAATTTAAGTTAGAATATGTCGTTATAGAGGATTTGTTCTGGGGGCCCACCTCTGCCCCTCCCCTTGGTGCTGGAGCTGCAAAAGCTTCCATGTGCACAAAGTGGGCGTGCAGACAGAAGCGGCTGTGAGGGGAAAAACCTTTGCTGGTCTTAAAGGGGCCCCCAGACTCAGCCTTTCTTCTGCTTCTTCCGACTAACACGGCTGCTCACGTGAATCCGTCTTCTGGGGGCGACGCTGCACCCCACAATACAATTTGCTGTCTCTCACGTTGCGAGGTGGGGGTGGAGGTGGTTCTCAGCAAGAAATCGAAGGAGAAGACTATACCCCATTGTTATCCAGGACTGAAGCATAGCCTAGATCAGGGGTGTTGAACTCATCTGTTATGAGGGCCGAGTCTAACATAAATGAGATTTTGTTGGGCCGGGCCATGCGTGTACCTATTTAAAATTTGGTAGCAGAGATATAAAGTTTTTAAAGGACACAGACCCGGCCCCCTGCTGGTTCAAATGACTCAATGGCATCCTAGCATGGGAACTTCACACTATATATACCGGTAGTTGGCCCCATTGGCCCAGTTTGGCGGTCTTAGGTCTAATGTTGCTGTGCTGTAATCACGAATAAAGAGCTATTGATCACTGCCTCTCCATGCATTGAACCCACTATATTACACTCCTTGGATGGAATCCCTCTGTTTTTCTTAACCTGGGAGCTGCCCTCTGACTCTTCCTCTCTCTCACTTTGTCCTCTCACTCATTTCACATGGCCTTCCGTGTGAAGACAATGCCATCATACTCCCATGCATACTCCAGTCAAGCTCACTGTTTATGATAGGTGAAGTCCTCTTTAGATTAGGGTTCTCTCCTTTGGATTGCAACCTGAATGGTTCTACTTGAAAAAAATGGAAGTTTACGTCTTCTGCAATATCCTCCTTTGGAGATTTATTTACTGCACTGAGCATCACACATCTGTGACTGGACAAAACTCTGCTAGGGTGGCCAGACCGTCCCGGGCACCCGGGAAAGTCCCGGTTCTGGCCCGCTATTCCCGCCTCCTGGGCTGGCTATACCAGGACCATTAGAGGTCCCGGTTTAGCCAGCCAGAGAGCGAGGGAGGGAGGGAGTGAGGGAGGCCGCGGAGAGCCCAGTGCTGGTCCCTGGAGGCCCTCGTGAGACTCTGGAGGGCCTCCAGCGACCAGCGCCGACCAGCGGAGGCCGCGGAGAGGCCGGCGCTGGTCCCTGGAGGCCCTCCAGAGACCAGCGGAGGCCCTCCTCAGCTTCCGCAGCCACCGCCAGCCCCGCCAGCAGCACCAGCCGCCCGGAGGAGAGGCCGCCACCCGCCCTGGAAGAAGGTAAGCAGAAAGGGAGGGGGCCGAAAGCGGGGGGGGGGGCGGCCTTCCTTCCTTCCTTCCTTCCTTCCTTCCTTCCTTCGCTCCCTTCCCTCCCTCCCTTCCTTCCCCTCCTCCCTTCCTTCCCTCCCTCCCTCCTCCCTTCCTTCCCTCCTTCCTTCCTTTCTTCCTTCCTCCCTCCTTCCCTCCTTCCTTCCCTCCCTCCCTCCTTCCTTCCTTTCTTTCTTCCCTCCTCCCTTCCTTCCCCCCTCCCTCCCTCCTTCCTTCCTTCCTTCCCTCCCTCCTTCCTTCCCTCCTTCCCTATCTCCCTCCCCCTTCCTTCCCTTCCTTCCCTCCCTCCCTCCTTCCTTTCTTCCTTCCTTCCTTCCCTCCTTCCCTCCCTCCCTCCTCCCTTCCTTCCTTCCCTCCCTCCCTCCTTCCTTCCTTTCTTCCTTCCTTCCCTCCTTCCCTCCCTCCTTCCTTCCTTTCTTCCTTCCTTCCCTCCCTCCCTCCCTCCTCCCTTCCTTCCCTCCCTTCCTCCTCCCTCCCTCCTTCCTTTCTTCCTTCCTTCTCTCCTTCCCTCCCTCCCTCCCTCCTCCCTTCCTTCCTTCCCTCCCTCCCTCCTTCCTCCCTCCCTCCCTGTTTTGGTGGTTTGGTATATGGTTACTTTTGCATTTATTGGCATTTGCATTTATTGGCAATAGCTTGTGTAATACAGCATTTTGACTTTTTTTTTTTTTGCCATATAGATAGGGTGATCATTTTCCTATACTACTTGTGCTTTGCGTATTTTTCAAGTGCTTGTGTATTTATGTACATTGTTTTCATTGACTAAGGGAGGTATCTGGTGTTTTCTGGTTGCTGACCTAGCCAGACAGGACAGGAGACCAGCAGAGAATATCTCCCCTGTTTCCCTCCCTTCCTTCCTTCCTTCCTTCCTTCCTTCCTTCCTTCCTTCCTTCCTTCCTTCCTTCCTTCCTTCCTTCCTTCCTTCCTTCCTTCCTTCCTTCCTTCCTTCCTTCCTTCCTTCCGTGGCTCTCAAATATCCGATGTTCATGTCTTGCGGCTCTCAAACATCTGACCTTTATTCTGTGTTGCTCTTTTGTTAAGCAACTCTGGCCACCCCTGGAGTAGACAATACTGACTTTGGTGGACCCAAGCACTGATTCAGTGTAAGGGAGCTTTGTGTTTGTGTCTTCTGGTGCAATTTTGTTCTCAAATCCTGTATTTACTTCATCAGTATATGGGATAAGGCACTTTCTCAACTGTGCTGCATAATGCAGCCTATTTATTTTGTCCTGTTTGCTCTGTTGGCTCTATCTGCGCCACCTTCATCAATTTCGGGGTGTGGATCCCCCAGTGGGGTGGTCTCCCAACTCCCTCCGCCGGCTGTTTCTGATAGCCCTGTGCCCCCTCTTTCATTTGATATGTGTCCCGTGCGGGTGCCACCCTCCCGCCGGGAGATGCCGCAAAATGAGCCCCCTTGAGGCTTATGGCGGCAGGGCTCGGGGGAAGCGAGCTAGACTGCTGTTCTTTTGAGGGGTTATAGAGTGTTTCAAGCCCGTCCCTGTGGCATCGGTCCCATCGTTGTGGGGCCCAGGGGGCCGGCGCAACGGCACGCTGAAGCAGCCTGTCGGTCACTTCTGGGTTCCTGTCCTGCATCTCGACCTGTGTTATTAGTGACAGGCTGCTTCAGCGTGCCGCTGCGCTGCCCCCCTGGGCCCCACAATGATGGGACCGATGCCACAGGGACGGGCTCGAAACACTCTATAACCCCTCAAAAGAACAGCAGTCTAGCTCGCTTCCCCCGAGCCCTGCCGCCATAAGCCTCAAGGGGGCTCATTTTGCGGCATCTCCCGGCGGGAGGGTGGCACCCGCACGGGACACATATCAAATGAAAGAGGGGGCGCAGGGCTATCAGAAACAGCCGGCGGAGGGAGTCGGGAGACCACCCCACTGGGGGATCCACACCCCGAAAGTGATGAAGGTGGCGCAGATAGAGCCAACAGAGCAAACAGGACAAAATAAATAGGCTGCATTATGCAGCACAGTCTCACTGGAATCTCACTGGAATCTGACTGGCTTCTCAGCGTGGAACCCGTTCTCTCTAGTCTTCTCACTTTGAAAAAAGTAAAAAAAGAGTTTCATTTAACTTTACTTCCCCCTTTCCCTCTCTACAAATAATCTTGGTGTTTCCAGCGGTGATATTTGGGGGATTTTTGGGGACGTCACAGGAAGTGCTATGAAGTCACTTCCTGTTTCCGGCAGTGGCATTTGGGGGAAATGATGTCATTTGGGGGAAATGATGTCACAGGAATTGATGTCACTTCCTGCTTCCGGCAGGTGGCGCGGGGGAAATGATGTCACAGGAAGTGATGTCACTTCCTGTTTCCGGCGGCACGCGCGTGCTTCGCACGCACGCACCCCTACCTTCCCCCTCCCAAAGGTGTCCCTGGCTGGCCTTCAGACATTATGGCCACCCTACCTAGAGTAACTGAATATCGCAATAGAGAGAAACCACCTGGGCTTCTGATCAAACACACACACACAATTTGCTGGATCTCAACAAGTGTGGGAGGCTGCAAGGTTTTCAGATCAGGGAATCAGAAGAACCCCATTCCCACTTGAGAAAGTGGGAGATGGCTCCTGATCCCCCCTGCCAAAACAACTTCGCTTCATTCACCAGTTTCACAGAGGGAGGAATCCAAGAGCATGAAAGGTAAATTCATTTCCATTATCTATAGTCCACCTTCCTCACTGAGACACAACAGGATATGGGACGTTTGGATTACAGAAATCTGAGAACAAGACAAAATCTGAAGCAGGTGAAACAAAGCACAAGTTTATAAGGAAAGGAAAGGTCCCCTGTGCAAGCACCAGTCATTTCCGACTCTGGGGTGACGTTGCTTTCACAACGTTTTCACGGCAGACTTTTTACGGGGTGGTTTGCCATTGCCTTCCCCAGTCTTTTACACTTTCACCCCAGCAAGCTGGGTACTCATTTTACCCACCTCGGAAGGATGGAAGGCTGAGTCAACCTGGGGCCAGCTACCTGAATCCAGCTTCTGCTGGGATTGAACTCAGGTCGTGATCAGAGAGTTCAGACCACAGTACTGCAGTACTGCTGCTTTACCACTCTGCGTCACAGGGCCACTTGTATAAACATTTTTGTAACAAGTTTCTAAACGTGATGCTTAAAATGGTGGAGAAATTACATTGTAGGTACAGTTTTCTTTTGGATTCTGGAAACCAACATCTGACCCTGGAAAGCATAGCTTCTGTGGTGATTTTATCTTCACTTCTTATGCACGTTGATCAAGTAAAATATGTCCTGATGGTGACTAGAGTGAATTTCTTAGAATTTTAGTGTGGATTTGAGGGAGTCATGGAGAAGGAGAGGAGGGCAATCTAGCTGGAATGTCACCTCCACATGCAAAGGCTTTTTGTGTGTTGCAATATCACTTGCTTGGGGTTCATAGTGGGGGAAACTGTGCCCATTCTGTGAGGTTGGTTTCTCAAAAACCTCTCGTTGGCCCCTATAGAAAATGGAATGCTGAGCTAGTTGGGTACCAAGGGCAGAGTTTGCCTAGGGTGCCATATTTGGCCTAGGGTCAGCCTTAGATGGGTTACCATACTAAGGAATTTTGGACTTGTGGGTTGCTGCACTGAAATCACTGGGACTGATTTCACACACAGCTTACCCCGCGGTCATGTTCCTGTTTGTTGCGCAGCGTCCGTCGGATTTCCCACTATCTGCGTCGGAGTTACAGGAAGTGCCGCGGCTTTTGCATAGCAAACGTAAACTGGGTTTTAGCGGTTTACGTTTGCTACGCGGAAGCCGCGACACTTCCTGTAACTCCGGCGCAGATAGTGGAAAATCTGACGGACGCTGCACAGAGAACAGGAACGTGACCACGTGGTAAGCTGTGTGCGAAATCGGTATGGGTGTAGTCCACAGTTCCTACCTATCCCTTTACTAACTTTCTGAACTTTTTTATTACCGTATAGCATCTATCTGAAACATTTTATTTCAGTATAACTTTATTATATGTATTTTTTTAAAAAAACAAAAACAAAACAGCAGATGGTTGACTTCCAGGGAGTTCTATTTGGAATGTGGGATTACCTGAATTTGAGGTTCCCTTCAAACTGTGAATCATATAGACTTTCAAGTAAGTTAAAAGGTTATTTCAGTAAACACCCTTCACACAACCTTGGGTTTAGGTCTGTAAACCGCTATAGGCTGTGTATTGTCACATTAGCACTATTGATTATTCAGAGGGAAGATAAGGTGAATTTCATTTGGTTGAGAACAAAACTCCCCTACTTCTCGGGCGAAGACACAAAGAAAACAATAACTCCAGAGCGCTTCAATGTTTCATATGCTTTCAAGGAGCAATAACCTGAAAGAAGCTAATAAAAAGTAATATTAGAAACCTTTCTCTGAATTATTTTTTACCTCTTTTTCCTCCCCAAAGATATCTCTTTCTTGAATGCGGCACAAAATAAAATTATTGGATCTTATTATTAAGCCTATAAGGGGTAAAAAAAAATAAATCGGATTTAATTGCAATTTTCTGTTTTCCTTATGAAGATATTTATGTAATTAGCCTTTTGTAGTACGAGGAAGAGAGTTGATGGAATACCCTCCCCATGTCTTGTCACCAGACAAGACATCAAATGACACCAAGTACAGTGTCTTTTTTTTAGTGCCATATATAGGGTTGGACCCAGCCTGCATTTTCACTAAGAAGATAAAGGTAAGTCCCCCGTGCAAGCACCAGTCATTTCTGACTCTGGGGTGACGTTGCATCATGACGTTTTCACTACATCTCGCCTATTTCCCCTTTTTACTATAATCTTGTCCCTGATGGTTTTTATTCACTCAGGTCTTATGATCCTCAGCACAGTTTCTGTTACTAGGGGATACCTGCCTCTTTCCCACCCAAATAAAGCCTAGTTGGAACCAACCCTAAGCCCTTTTGGTGGACTAAAGTGTTTTCAGATTGCTGAGGGGAGGACTATTTCTCTTCCCCCTCACACTGGTCTTGCTTACTTGAATGAGTTTTACTGCTTTTCTTGGGCAATCTTTAGATCTATTTTGTACTGTTCTACTCGGGTTTGGCCAGTGTTTTTAAATCATTTTAGCTGATAGGGAAGCCAGTTTCCTGATGGTAGTGCCCTGGAATTCGAGCTCATCTCCAGACTACAGAGATCAGTTCCCCTGGAGAAAATGGATACTTTGAAGGGTGGATTCTAGGCAGGCCCCCAGCCAGAAATTCTTCATTCAGGGACACTGGGGAAGTTGTGCCCCTCCCCCCCCAAAAACCAAAAAAGCCCAGGCAAGTGCGCTGACATCATACAAATAAAAAATACGCAGCTGCAGCTGACTGAAATCTTGCACACAGGCAGAGAGATACTGGGGTGGGGTTGGGGTTAAGATACTCAGGAATGTCTAACAAGTCAAGCCGTCAGTAACTTCATTGAGGACAGTTAAAAGTTTTGCAGATTTGAGGCAAAAATTCTGGATGAAGGGGACGGGGAATTTAAAAATGAACCTGGGCCCCAGTTGGAAGGGGGAAGGAAGAAAGAATGAAAGATGCCAACTGGTTGGTTTGGATATACATTCTCTTTCTTGGATTTGTCCTGCCGGAGGGGGTTGCAGTGGGCCAGAGGGGTACAAAAAATACAGCAAAAGTCAGAAAGATGCCTGAATGATCTGGCAAGATTTTACTCCCCCATAAATTCAGCTCTGAGCCTTTGCCAGGAAAACTAATGGCCATGGATGACATTTGAGCTCTCCCCAGGCCTAAACTAGCTGCTTCTGGGTTGCCCCCCGTTTCAGGGTACAGCGCCTGCAGCCCTCTTGCTTGAGCTCCTTGTCCTTGCCCATCTCCGGGGATGACCAGAAGAGTGGCAGCAGGAGTTAGAGTGAGGGAGCCATTGCTGCTGGTGTTTTAACATTCCGTAGTTAAAACGCTTGGGGCTCTTTAGCTTGGAGAAACGTTGACTGCGGGGTGACATGATAGAGGTTTACAAGATTATGCATGGGATAAAAAAGAAAGAGAAAGGAGTACTTTTCTCCCTTCCTCACAATACAAAAACTCATGGGCATTCAATGAAATTGCTGAGCAGTCGGGTTAGAACGGATAAAAGGAAGTACTTCTTCACCCAAAGGGTGATTAACTTGTGAAATTCACTGCCACAGGAGGTGGTGGCGGCTACAAGCATAGACAGCTTCAAGAGGGGGTTAGATAAAAATATGGAGCAGAGGTCCATCAGTGGCTATTAGCCACAGTGTGTATATATACCGTATATATAATATTTTTTTGGCCACTGTGTGACACAGTGTTGGACTGGATGGGCCATTGGCCTGATCCAACATGGCTTCTCTTATGTTCTTATGTGACTCAGAGTGTTGGACTGGATGGGCCACTGGCCTAATCCAACATGGCTTCTCTTATGTTCTTATGTGACACGGAGTGTTGGACTGGATGGCCCACTGGCCTGATCCAACATGGCTTCTCTTATGTTCTTATGTGACACGGAATGTTGGACTGGATGGGCCTTGGCCTGATCCAACATGGCTTCTCTTATGTTCTTATGTGACACAGAGTGTTGGACTGGATGGGTCACTGGCCTGATCCAACGTGGCTTCTCTTATGTGACTCAGAGTGTTGGACTGGATGGGCCACTGGCCTGATCCAACATGGCTTCTCTTATGTTCTTATGTGACACGGAGTGTTGGACTGGATGGGCCATTGGCCTGGTCCAACATGGCTTCTCTTATGTTCTTATGTGACACGGAGTGTTGGACTGGTGGGGCCATTGGCCTGATCCAACATGGCTTCTCTTATGTTCTTATGTGACACAGAGTGTTGGACTGGAGGGGCCACTGGCCTGATCCAACATGGCTTCTCTTATGTTCTTATGTGACTCAGAGTGTTGGACTGGATGGGCAACTGGCCTGATCCAACATGGCTTCTCTTATGTTCTTATGTGACACGGAGTGTTGGACTGGAGGGGCCATTGGCCTGATCCAACATGGCTTCTCTTATGTTCTTATGTGACACGGAGTGTTGGACTGGTGGGGCAACTGGCCTGATCCAACAGGGCTTCTCTTATCTTCTTATGTGACACGGAGTGTTGGACTGGATGGGCCACTGGCCTGATCCAACAGGGCTTCTCTTATGTTCTTATGTGACACAGAGTGTTGGACTGGATGGGCCACTGGCCTGATCCAACAGGGCTTCTCTTATGTGACACAGAGTCTTGGACTGGATGGGCCATTGGCCTGATCCAACATGGCTTCTCTTATGTTTTTATGTTATGTTCTCATGCTGGCAGTGTGTCCTGCCTCAGTCCACTGCTTTTTAGGGCCAGCCCCTGCACTGACTCCATGCTGGGTGGAGAGGAGGAGCACAGTGGGGCTGCCTCTGCCATTGCACAGGAGGTGCTGTGCCCAACAGGGAGCCATCTATGCCCAGCAGACAGGCAAGGGCAGCCCCATGCCCTCCTGCTCATCCCACTGCCCCTCAGCCACCACCTGTGTACTTTTCACCCTTCCTCCCCAATGGGAAGTTGGGGACAGGGGCTGGATGGGAACTCCAGGGGCCTTGGCAGGAAGTCAGGGGGTCCAGGTCCGAGGGGCCCACCATAGCTGACTCTAGGGCATTGTACCCCACTGAGGTCCCTGCCTTCCCCAGGCTCCATCCCCAAATCTCCACAGGTCCCCCAACCTGGATCTGGCAATCCTGCCAACCCCAATTCCCTGCCAGTACTCAGTGGGGACTCGGCAACCCTATTTTAGAGCACTTTTTTTTTTTAGCTCCACCCCTTTCATTCTACTTATTATTACCTTGGAAATATCCATAGAAAGTGGTATGTAATCAGATAGTTGATTTGTAGACATCTGTTGCCAGCCACGTGGACTCCCTCTGGTGGCTTGTTTATTCTAAGGGTTGTTTGCCTGTCTTCAGTAAAATAGTCCATGAAGCACGAAGGCTTGTTGGAGTTGCTCAGGTGGGGCCCAATTTGAACTTTCAATAGTTTACAATATTCACATAAATACAGTTTGGAATTAAAAGGTTCACATAATAAAAAAGGGGAACTGGGACATTTTAAAAGGTAGCTAAAAATCAGTATTTGTTTGTTTCAATTAGAAAGTCCCCAGTGCCCAGTCAGTCAAAATAGTTCCAGGACTTTGTCATGGTATTATAGTGTCCATGAGATAAATTGTACTGCTGTTTCTGTAGTCCTTTTATCAGATCTCTCATGGAGATTTAGCAGATGGTAATCCCCAAAGTGGGCTGGAAAACTAAGTGGAGCTAACGTATTAATTCTTTAGCAGTAGAAAGGAGCCAAAATCCAGTTGCACCTTAAAAGACTAATAAAATTTGTGGCAGGCGAAAAGCTTTCTGACAGTAATACGGATCCTGTGAAGAAGAAGAAGAAGGCTGCAGATTTATACCCCGCCCTTCTCTCTGAATCAGAGACTCAGAGCGGCTTACAATCTCTTATACCTTCTCCCCCTACAACAGACACCCTGTGAGGTGGGTCGGGCTGAGAAGGCTCTCACAGCAGCTGCCCTTTCAAGGACAACTCCTGCGATAGCTATGGCTGACCCAAGGCCATTCCAGCAGTTGCAAGTGGAGGAGTGGGGAATCAAACCCGGTTCTCCCACATAAGAGTCCGCGCACTTAACCACTACACCAAACTGGCTCTACACTACACCAAACTGAATTTAGGGGGAGGTATTTGTGAATTTCCTGCATTGTGCAGGGGGTTGGTCTAGATGACCCTGGAGATCCCTTCCAACTCTATGATTCTATGAATCACTGCTCATTTCTTCAGGTATCTGAAAGATCTCATGTCAGGTATCTGAAGCAGTGAGCCGTGACTGGATTGGAGACTTGGCTTGCTTTCTTTCCTATGCAAAGCAGGAAATAGGAGAGACTGGCCAAAAGGAGCTACGATGCGAGAAACAGGAAGTAGAAAGCAGCAGAGGGCCAGTTGCTCATGGATCAGATAGGAGCCCTGCAGGGCTCCAACCCAACACCCATATCTTTGACATTCTTGACCTGTGGGTCATTCCCCACAGGGTACAATTGAGCCGAATACATTAGGCAATACCGAGCATTCCAGAACCCCAGTATCCTCTCCTGCAGCCACAAATTTTGTTAGTCTTGGAGGTGCCCCTGGACTCTGGCTCTTTTCTATAGATTAATATGGCTCCTCAGCTTGATATTAGCTCTTGATATATCTTGCTCCAGGAAATGTGAGTGACAAAGTAAATAAAGGAGTTAAAATCCAGGTATATTTTGCAAGTTGCTGCTGAGTAAATGTTGACCTGGGGGAAAAAAAAATTAGTGTTATTTAGAATATGATCCCCCCATCACCACCATCTGGTTTCATACTAGTCTGAGCCTTCCAAATATATAAGCAAGTACATTGAATCTGCTTTTTGGAAAAGCAAAACGTTTGTGTGCTGTCACATGTTCTGATGCTTCAAAGGATTCCCTTTCAGCCTTTGTGGAAAACTCCGGGTGTATTTAGTTTAGCAATAATACCTTTCCATTGCCTTACTAATTTTGGAGCTGATGTTTGATCCTGCACTTTAAGGCTGAGACCTGATTTTCCCCTACGTTATTTAGAGGTTTGAAATGTGACGTGTTTCAAAATGTCACTGGTGAGAACTTTAAAGTCCACGCCAACTGGTTTCGGCATATTTATATGAAGATGGGTCACCAAAGCGACTTGTAGGTCTTGCCGAATCCTGTGATCTCTTGGGAGAGCTGTCATGTGCTCGGTAGCCCTGTTGGGCCCTCTCTGCTTCCCGCTGCAGTGACCCTTTCCTCCTTTCCACAAAGGAGAACTAAGCAAAATAGGAGAATTACCCACCCTTGCTTCTCCCTTCCTCTCTCTTGGCAAGCATGTGTACAGCGACAGAATTACCCTGTAAAACAGAGCGGCACAACTTGGTGGAAAGTTTTTCACTAGGAAAAGATCGACCCATGTTCCCTCTAAGTTGCAAAGTGTTGTGGGCAAAAAAATCTCCTTCGTGAGCCAACAGCACCATGCCATGAGCCCAAACTGCTCCAGTCTACTATGGGGGATGGGTAGACCTGGCCTCTAACTGCTCTGGTCCACTGTATATTGGTCAGCTTGGAGGACGTGTGCTTGCACACAAAGGCTTATACCTGGAATAAAACATTATTGGTTTGCTATTGTTTTCCCCCTCCCTCTCTCTTTCTGTCTCTTAACCTCCCCCTCCCTCCCCAGAGGAGGAGGGGTAGGAGCCCTCAGCCAACTGAGGGATTGGAGACTTGGCTTGCTTTCTTTCCTATGCAAAGCAGGAAATAGGAGAGACTGGCCCAAAGGAGCTGCGATGCAAGAAACAGGAAGTAGAAAGCAGCAGAGGGCCAGTTGCTCATGGATCAGATAGGAGTTCTGCAGGGCTCCAGCCCAACATCCATATGTTTGACATTCCTGACCTGTGGGTCATTCCCCACAGGGTACAATTGAGCCGAATACATTAGGCAATACCGAGCATTCCAGAAACCCAGTATCATACCGATGCTGGGATTCAGAAATATCAGCATATGCCAATATTTTTCAGATTTGGTATATCCAAGCCCAACAAATACAGATTTTATTGGTGCACATCCCTGCCATTAACCACATTCACCTGTTATCTCAAGAAAGGCCTCTGCAATAACTGTCCTCCTTAGCTGGGAAGCTTCTTTCATTCTGTTCCAGGAAACCCACCTGAGACCTCTGAATTCATGGTCCTCTTGGTTGCCAGATAAGCCTACAGTTCTGTGCAGATGCTTGTATACTGGTCTGTCCCCACGACGACCAGAAACTTGCCATTGTGACATCAGAGGCAGCGTCATAGACCACACTGCTGACTGGGAAGGGGCTGGGGGTGGAGGCAGTTTTCAGAGCAGCAGAGGGGAAGCAGAAAGGCAAAACGTGGATGGATGGATGAACACCCTACTCAGGCAGTGTGTTAACTGCTGTGGTTAAGCATTTCAGTCTAAATTTGCAAGAGGGGATCTTTAAACGAACCTCTGGGAATACCTCTCAGAAACAGAGAAACAACAGAGTCAGGAACCGTTAAATACATGGTCATTTATTCAGAAGTACTTGCCAGTACATAGTTCTAAGATCAGAATCCAATTACAATTCAGGAATTCCATGAAACAGTTACAATAAATGAACATATGAACATGTGAAGCTGCCTTCTACTGAATCAGACCCTCGGTCCATCAAAGTCAGTATTGTCTTCTCGGACTGGCAGCGGCTCTCCAGGGTCTCAAGCTGAGGTTTTTCACACCTATTTTGCCTGGACCCTTTTTTGGAGATGCCAGGGATTGAACCAGGGACCTTCTGCTTCCCAAGCAGATGCTCTACCACTGAGCCACCGTCCCTCCCCAATACATAGCTATAAGTCTAAGGTCCCATAATACCTATTGTCTTTAGCAAAGCAAAGCTTAAGTTAAGTATTTAGTTCATTTCTTACAAAGCATGGTAGCGCATCTCACCCTCTGATGTACGCCTTCACAGATGAGGTGGGGAATCAAGACCTTGGTCAGGCTTGTTCTGAATTACTGGTCTGCTTCCCCCTACTTTTATCCCAATCTTTGAGCAGCCTGACCACCCAATTCAGCCAATCTCGTGTGACAGAAGGCAAAAGAAGAAGGGGACGGCAAAAGATGAGATGGCTGGACAGCGTTACTGGCGTAACTAACACGAATTTGAGCAGACTCCAGAGGATGGTAGAAGGCAGGAGGGCTGGCGTGACTTTGTCCATGGGGTCGCAAAGAGTCGGACTCGACTGTGCGACTGAACAACAACAACAGCCCTGCTTCCCTTTTGGATTAACTGTGCATGATCACATGAGCTGTCCTCCAAGCCACACCCATTCTTGCCCCGTCTCCAGACGCCACCTATCTGGATTTAAAAGGCACCTGGATCTTCCCGGTAGTTTCCCCCAAATCACATTTAGGTTGCATATTCATTGGCCGTCTGAACACCCAGACATGGCTTATAAGTGGAAGAGCAGTGTGATCATGCCAAACTCTTTCCAGTGCATTTGGGATCCCCCAACCCTGCTCCGTGTGCTTCTCTGCTTGAGTGCACACGCCAAGGGACTTAAAGAAAAACACCTTTCCATGGTGGGCTCGTGGTTGAGGTGCGCTAGCAGTGTGAATGGGCAATCTATAAAGTAAATAAAACCAATCTGGTTCTTTTAATTTTTTTTCTTGTAAATAAGTATAAGTAGTTGAGAGATTAGCCCTGTGGCGCAGAGTGGTAAAGCTGCAGTACTGCAGTCGGAGCCCTCTGCTCATGACTAGGGATGTGCAAAAAAAAATAATTCGGAATTACACGGATTCGGAAGTACACAGGGGGAAAAAAAATGGATTCCCCATGTACTACTGAATACCGTATTCAGAATAGCGGCATATACGGTAATGCGCGGCTATTTCCGAATATACGGCCCTATTATACTCTATGGGCCATTGAAATCAATGGCAAATAGGGTATAATTGAAGCCGCCTGGAGGGGAGGGGGTTTGAGGGAGAGCTCCCAAATTTTCAGGGGACCTGCAGGGGACTCTTCCCCCCAACCCCCCCAAGTCCCCAAAAGATTGGGCCAGGGGATCCCATTCCAGGGGCACCCAAAGAGGGTGCCCCTATTCCATCATTATACCCTATGGGCCATTGAAATCAATGGCAACATAGGGCATAATTAGAGGCTACTGGGGGGCAGGGGGTTTGAGGGAGAGCCCCCAAATTTTCAGGAGACCTGCAGGGGACTCTCCCCTCCAACCCCCCCAAGTCCCAAAAAGATTGGGCCAGGGGGTCCCTGTCTTTGGGCTCCCCAAAAGTCCCATTGCTAACAATGATGGGGAAAGCCCAATTAGCCACTTCCTCACTGTAATTGTCGTGGGAAAAGTGGCTCTGGGGAGCAGGGGGTTTTGAGGAGAGCCCCCCAAACTGCTGTGCAGCTTCAGGGCACTGTCCCACACAAAACCCACAAGGCCAAAAAAAATTGGACCAAGGGGTCCAATTCCTGGGGCACCCAAAGCCAAACCTAACCACATCAGAGAATCTCTATAGGACCCAAATGCACTACATCCCTCTACTCTATGAACCCTGCAGGCCTGGAAGCAATATAAACCCAGTTGCCAACGTCACTGCCACACAAAACACAATCTGCTCAAGGTCTGCTCTGCAGACCTGGCTGAAGCAAACCCAGATGCCAGCTCTCCAGCCCTGCCCCAAACAACACGGGGAGAGCTGGCCAACAACAAAAAGCCTGCTGTTTCTGGGTCTCTCACCCAGGTGCCAGCTTCCCTGCCACAGAACACACAATCTACAGATGCCAGCTCTCCAGCCCTGCCCCAAACAACACGGGGAGAGCTGGCCAACCACAACAAACCTGCTGGTTCTGGGTCTCTCACCCAGGTGCCAGCTTCCCTGCCACAGAACACACAATGTACTCTATAAAAACAAGAAAGTGACCCAGCCCACACACACCCTCGCCAACCCCCACACCAACCAGAGGTAATTTAAAAAAACCAAAACAAAACTAGCAGAATCACAAAAGGCCAAGTGTTAAAAAAGTGGCCTTTTCACCAACAATAAAGCTCAGGCCAAATCAGTCAACAACACCCCCCCCCCCCCAATAACCTGAAGAGAAAAGTAACACAGCAGCAACACAACACAGCAGCAACAAATCAAACACTGAAACAGTAAAAAACTCAACTTTTAACAATACAGGAACTTTTCCCGCCCCCCCCCCCCCAAAAAAAAACCCCTTCACCCTAACCCCAAGAAATCGAAGCCACCCAAATCAGGAGAAGTAAAAGGACACTGCACTTTTAAAAGTCCTCTCACTAAATTAAGATATGGGCAAATTAGCAAACCCCCCCACCCCCGGCCCCCACCCCCAGCAGAACCTAACCCCAACCCCAAATAGGCTACCCACCCAGTACTCACCCACCCAAATCTGGACAAGTAAAGGGACTCTAGTCCTTTTACCAACAAAAACTAAAACAAGAACCCCAAAACTGTCTTACCTTGTCTTCTCTGAGTCCAGGGAAGTAAGGCTGAGTGAGAGAGCAGCAGGCAGCAGCAGGCTGAAGCCAAGGGCCAGCCACCAGCAGCAGCACAATCTCTCTCACCCACACCAAGCCACACACCAACACAGCAATGGAGGAGTCCAGCAGGAAGACTCCTTAAGCAAGAGATCAAAATAACAACAATGTAGCTGATGGCTGGGCCATCAGCTACACAAAAGCCCTGCAAAGCATGCATTTGCAATGCATTTTGCAAATGCATGCTTTGGATTGGTTGCTGGGGCTCCTCTTCCCCCTCCCCCCTCCCTAATCCCAGGAAGGCTATGGAAGAGGCGGGAAGAGGCCACTAAAGGCGGGAAAGCAGCTCCTTTGAGGCTGCAGAAGCCATTCCCGCCTTTTGCTTTGACAGCCGTATACTTCCGAATAGCTATTCGGAAGCATACGGCGAGCCGTATTCGGCTATCGCATAATAGGCGGCAATGGGAATCGGCTACAGCTGATTCTGAATACAGCCGAATCAGTGGTGATTCGGCTGTATATACGGCTTGGCCGAACCGAATGCACATCCCTACTCATGACCTGAGTTCGATCCCAGCGGAAGCTGGTTCAGGTAGCCGGCTCAAGGTTGACTCAGCCTTCCATCCTTCCGAGGTCGGTAAAATGAGTACCCAGCTTGCTGGGGGGAAAGCGTAGATGACTGGGGAAGGCAATGGCAAACCACCCCATAAAAAGACTGCTGTGAAAATGTTGTGAAAGCAACGTCACCCCAGAGTTGAAAACAACTTGTGCTTGCACAGGGGACTACCTTTACCTTTTTAGCTGAGAGATTAAGAAACAAAACAGAAAGGAAACGACAATTGTGTTGAGCAGTGGCTGGGATTTCTTCTGCTGGAAGTTCGAGAATCAAAATTGCAAGGCAACAGGATTTGTGTCATATAGACAAGGCATCTGCTTCTCTTATTGCTTCACTGATGTGTTAAATTGAGTGTTGGGAAGGGGTGTGAATACTGGAATAATAACTGCAAGGCTTTTTTATTTTCTTCTTAGATCCTTAGTGTGGGTGACATGCTGGTACTTGACGTACTTGAGCAAAGTACAGTGGTCTAAGGAAATAAAGCTTGTTGAGGGTTGAGAATCATTGTCTGTTTACAAAGAATAAAGCAAAGAAGGTCAGAGCCTGAGCTCCCACACCAAGTGAGAACATGTGCTTTGTAGAAGAAAGCTCCGATGCAAAGACTGGGAATAAATGCTCTTTTGAAGTACACCTTTGGGCAGTCTTGCTGATAGGCTCTTGCCTGGTCACTGGTGGAGAATGTGAATAGTCTCTAGGTCTTGCTGATAGTCTCTTGCCTGGTCACTGGTGGAGAATGTGAATAATCTCTAGGTAACCAACATCAGGTGGTACTTTTAGTGCAGTTGTGTGCAAGACTGGCCTGCACACTTCAGATATTACTTTGGCTTTCTTCTAAGAATACTTAGGTAGCTAGATGCATGCAGTACATATTACAAAATTGCTGAAAAGGTAAAGGTAGTCTCCTGTGCAAGCACTAGTCATTTCCAACTCTGGGGTGACGTTACATCACAACATTTTCATGGCAGACTTTTTACGGGGTGGTTTGGCATTGCCTTCCCCAGTCAGCTATACTTTCCCCCCAGCAAGCTGGGGACTTATTTTACCAGCCTCGGAAGGGTGGAAGGCTGAGTCAACCTTGAGCTGGCTACCTGAACCCAGCTTCCACCGGGATCAAACTCAAGTTGTGAGCAGAGCTTAGGACTGCAGTACTGCAGCTTTACCACTCTGTGCCACAGCACCATTGCAAAATTGCTAGGTTGATGGAAATAGGTTTTCCTCAGTCTTCCATGTCATTAGATTCAGGTGGGAAGCTGTGTTGGTCTCTGAAACAAGAAAACATTAATTTGTGTTAACGTTTAGTTCATGCAGGCTTTTTTCTTCATTCCCTCTTCTGAGTTTTATTTGCTGTCTTTTGTGGATTGTTGGCTTTGTTTTAATGTTGCTCTTTTGAACTGTTGCCTTGCAATTTTGATTCTTGCACTCCCAGCAGAAGAAATCCATCCTTCCTTCCTTCCTTCCTTCCTTCCTTCCTTCCTTCCTTCCTTCCTTCCTTCCTTCCTTCCTTCCTTCCTTCCTACCTACCTACCTACCTACCTACCTACACCTGATGTTCATGTCTTGCAGTTCTCAAACATCTGACATTTATTCTCTGTGGCTCTTATGTTAAGCAAGCTTAGCCACCCCTGTTTTAGAGGGACAGTAGACAGTAACATGATGGGGAAGGTTGGAGCACATTCCCTGTGAGGAAAGGCTGACAGTAGGCAGAGAGCAACATTGCCCATGGTGGTTTCTTGGCATGCTGTGTTGGGGATATTATCATTCCGTGCAGGATTTTTTAAAAAATGATGCATTACTTTACATGATGGTATGGAAAATGAGGCATTAACCGATTGCTGATATTCATATAATGTTCAATAATAAAACTGTCATATGAATCAAGCTCAATTTGTTATTTCTGCTACATTAACTGTGCACAGTGTTTTATTATTTTGTGCCAATACAACTGTGCCAATTGACCAGTAAATACAGGAATAAAGCATAGCCTTTAAAGAACTGTATGAGAAAATAAATAACTTTCTGGCTCACAAAATGGCTGTGCAGGATTTCTGGCAGGGAACGTAGCACAAGGTAAAAATGAAGACCTTTTGTGAATAGTGGAATTGTTGAAAATGTATAACAGGATGGCGGGGGGGAGGGTTCTGAGGTATTAGAAGTTGTCCCCATGAACTGGCAGAATTTAAAGGGAATTAAGGGACAGAAATGGAAATCTGGTATATTCATTGCATAGAGCTTGATGAGCATGTTGAGAAGTTGGCCCTTGGAGGCTTTCTAAGTGGGAATGGAGATGTGGGTTCTTTATTCTTGACCCTGAAATCATTCTTGATGCTGCATGGCATATAATTTGTGAAGCTTATCCATGACCTAATCCACTCCTTCCCTCGTTCTCTGTGCTTAGTTCTTTTCTATAAAGCAGTAATGGAATGATGTATTTTAGACCTTCAAATAACTTAGTATGAGGAGCTGAAGGCCTGGAGGGGAAATGTTCCACCAGTGGAGGGGGAGGGGGGGGAGAGATGCTTTTTCCTCCTCCTCCAGCACTGAAGGATGGTTTTCAGTTTTCCCGCTGGTGAAAAACATGGAAATTTGGGGGAGCACTGGGAGGAAAACCCCACAAAATATTTTCTCTCTCCCTCTTTTGGAATAATTAAATAAAAAATTTACTCAGAATATGAAGTATGATATTTGTAATGTGAAATAATCTCTAACTTTCGGTAATGATGCTTCGTGGTTATATGTGCGACACATTTTTGTATTTTATTGTTTTATAGAATCGTAGAGTTGGAAGGGACCTCCAGGGTCATCTAGTCCAACACCCTTCACAACGCTGGAAACTCACAAATACCCCCCACACACACACACACCAGAAGATGGTGAAAACAAACAAACAAACCCTCCACGATCCCTGGCAAAAATGGTCTCTAGAGAAAATTGCTTCCTGATCCTAAAGTGGGGGACAGCATTTCCCTGGGTGTGCAAAAAAGGGCTGCAAGAACTCAGCACTGACGCAACCCTTATTTATTTGATATGCTGTAAAGTACATGATGAGACTATGCTTTTGTTCCAGTATTTTCAGTGTAATTTCTTCGTTGTTACTGTTATTGTTCATCTTCATCTTCTATAGAGATGCAGGCAAAGTGTGACAAGTGTGATGAAGCCTCTTATAACAATATAAAAGATAGATCTGTCTTGACTTTCCACTTGCTTCTCAAATGGCTTGCATGTTGGGACACAGCAGCGTACCCAGAGAAAGGTGAGTGCCTTTTTCTCGCATATAGGCTAGAAATGTGGCTTGTGTGGTCACTCTGATTCCCCACAAAGGCAGTTTTAGAAACTTAAATCAGGAAGGAAGGCTTAGTGCAGTCAGGAGGAAAGCTGCAGCAATGCTGTGTGGTTAACCTTCATTATTGATGCCATTTTGTGTTCTCCCACTTTGTTCAAGAGAAAGGTGGCTGGTAGACAGGTAAAGGTGAAAAGAGGGCTCTGTCGAATTTGTTCAGTGGGAAGCGGAATGTATTTTTTTCTGTTGTTGTTTAGCCTGAAAGAGAACACGGAGCCTTGACCAAATACTGCTGTCATTTCATTTTTTTCAGATTTTTGTATCTAAAGTCTAGTAGCATCATGATGCTAGGCATAGTGAGGCTTACAGGCTCCAGGGAAGCTTGTGTTAGAGCAGCTACAGGGCCAACATTTCCCTCTGATTGGATGGGCAGCAGTTCTGGAGGGAAAACTTGCCCAGAGGGGTGGCACACTGGAAGGAAGAAAATAGAAGGCCAAGCTCGAGACGGGGAAGTGTTCTCTCTGGTAGCTGGAGTGTTCCCTCACCCAAGGAGTGGTGAGTCTGTTGCCATTACAGGAAGAGAATGTATATGGAGCTGTTATTTGTTTTATACCACCTTTACTGTTGAGCTAAAAGTTTTTACCACCCACTTGTTTCTTCTTGAATACCTACAATAAACTTGTTATACTGCTTGGGTCCTCACATCTCTTTGGTCATGGATAGAAGGTGTTTATTAAGAAGGGAGACCTAGGGGTCAGGTGGGTGCTCTGGGCCCTCCCAGGCAAACCCTTACCAGAGTGGTGACAGCCAATAGAAGGCCCTTCCTGGTCTCCTGCTTGTGATAGAGCCCAACAAAATTTGTAAGCATTCAAGACTCAAAGATCCCTTTGTCAGGTATCTTCATCAGATATCTGACCAAGGGAGCTTGACTTTTAAGCACTTACAGCCCCCCGAATCTTATTGGTCTTGGAGATACTGCTGAACTCAAATGTAGTTCCTTCCTTTCCAAATGTAGCTGCTGGGACTGATTTTCAGTGGGTGGGAATAGTGTGGGAAGAGTGGTCTCTTTAAATCTTTGTTCCCTTACTTCCACACTGGAAAATGCCGTTAACCATTAAGTCATGTCTGACCTTTGGCATCTCTAGGGGCCAGCTCTCTACACATTTTCCGACTTAGTACTGCTTCTTTGAGTAGTTCTGTGCTCAGTCCAGTGTTGACTTTTATGGTGCCTAGCCTAGTATTCTTTGGTGGCCTGATTTCCTTTAGTCTCTAACCAATCCAAACATAATTGCTTTTTCTAGCGAGGAAAATGCTGCCTTGAAACATTTTACCCCACTAAAAAGGTATTTAATGCAATCCCACCCTTTGCCAGTAGGTCGTCTTTGGCAAGTCGTATTCTCTTTCAGCCTCAGTTTCGCACCTGCATTCTGGGGTTATTCACACTAGTCTACCTTATAAAGTTGTTGGAAGAATGGCTGTGAGAATACATTTGAAGTGCCATAAGTTCTTCAAATGTTTGTTTTCATCCCCCCCCCCCCAATTGTCCTTTTGTCTAAGCATTCAGAAAGACAGCTTTAAAGAGGAATTGGACAGATTAATGGGGGATAGGTCTATCATTGGCTACTAGCCATGAAAAGGGGAACTTCTACATTCAGAGACACTAATCCCAGTCATTTTTTGCATTAAACTGCAAATCAGGGTGTGTGGGAGGGGGCAGTATAGCAAAGACCAGTCACCACCATCTTAAAAGGGTAAAGGTAGTTCCCTGTGCAAGCACTGAGTTGTTACGAACCCTATTCAATGGACAAGGTGGAACTCTCCGAAGGAGGAGGTGGAACTCTCAGAAAGGTTCAGGAGCTGTGCTCCTGTGAGCTCCCACCGAATCTGAGGCCTGATCACCACCATTTTAGGTAATTTTTAAAAATGCAGCATTCACTACTTTGGACTGTACTACCTCCTCCTCCCCACCCCTCGGTCAAGCTACTACATAATTTGCTGTTTCTTCTATCAAATTTTAAATCAGGGATTTCTTTTCCCTACCAATTATTTCTCCTCTACCATGTCTTCAGAACCCTTAGAGTTGGTGCACGTGAGTCAGGTGAGGGACATAGTTGCATATGGAAAGGCAAAGATATGAAATTCTACTGCCAGTCAGGGCTCCCCAGTGTTGTGCTTGCCAATACCTTTCCTGGTGCCCACCAAGTATTTTTAGAAAGCACCTGTAAGGGAGATTATTCATTGCAGGGAAGCCATTTTCAGGAATATCCCCATGGCAACCAAACCGTCCTTTCCCCAGTATTGTGATTTCAGATGTCTGTGGCTGCACAAATGACTAACTCCTGAGATGTAACATCAGCTCATAGTGTGTTAGATGATGGAGGCTGCAGTTTACAAAAGCACATGCCCCGGTATGTTTATTTGTTTCTGAGGAGCTGTAGTCTCTAACTTTTGGAACTCTTGTGAGTTATCTGACCAAAATTAAAGGGAAAACCTCTGTCTATCATGGTATTGGCTTGTCCCCAGCAACATGCATATGCCAAGGGAGATTTGGGCCCCGGCCCCAGTGTCCTGACCAGTATTCATTTCAGGATATCTTTAAGTGGGAGTTTTGAATAGGGTTCCCAAGTCCAACCCCAAAAATATCTGGGGACTTTGGGGGTGGAGCCAGGAGACTTTAGGGGTGGAGCCAGGAGACACTGGGGTGGAGCTAGGGGGGAGGGGGGGAAACGGCGAGCCGCCCCGTCTCGGAGTGTGCGACGCCGCTGTGCAGCAGACGCCTCTTCTCTGCTCATCGTGGCTGCTCCTCCGAGATGGGCTCAGCCTGGGCTCATATCGGAGGAGCAGCTGCGGTGGGAGGGGGCAGTAGCAGCGCGGCGCGGCGGCCTTGCTGGCTCCGGGATGCGGCGGCTGGCCATGCTCCCCTGAGTCGTTTCCACTCCCTCCCCCCGCTTCCGTTTTTTGGGGGAGCGGGGGAAGAGGGTGGAAATCCTGGGGTCCCCCGCCAGGGCGGGAGGGTTGGGAAGCCTAGTTTTGAAGGCTGCTGGTATCAGTGCTTAGGATGTCTCATGAGGCCGAATTCCTATAAGTTTTTAAAGTAACCAAGTTTTTCAGAGAATTCCTGTTAACTTAAACCAGGTTTTGGGTAATAGAGCTAGACTACAACCACTTCCATCTGCTATGATGAAGACTGGCATAGGTCTGCCATTGGAGAGAAGCAATAGATTCTAAGATAACGTCTTAAAAAGGCAAATGACTTTGCAAACTGGAGGTCAAAATAGACTATTTCTGTCCTCTGTGTCTGTGTGATTTGAGTGCCTTATATCTTTTAGGGGACCCCAGCGTGTTGCCTGTGGGTGCCATAATGCCTGCCAACACTTTTCCTGGTGTCCGCCAAGTACTTTTAGAAAGTGGGTGGGACTAGGTGGGGCTTTTTCCCCAGCAGGGCTTCTTATTTAAAAGGAACTTATGCCTGAAATATAGAAGAGTTATGTGATGGACTGTCAAAGGTGAATGCCTTTCAGAGTCTGAAAACCTTTGAGTGACAGGCTGTTCAAACAGGATTCTGTGGAGAGAGTTAAAGAATGACAGTTGGGAACTGACGGATGAAGAAGAGACCGCTGAGCACTGACTGTGGACTGGGAAGGCTTCTTGTATGCCATTTCAGAAGTTAAATACAAGAAGGTGTATCCCTCAGTTCCCTAGGCTGGGCCGGCATCAAAGTGTGTATATGTATAAAAGGGACAGCCATAGGCAAATGAATAAGAAGAAAATAGATACAGGGGCTGCTCAGCAAGAAAGAAGAAGAGGAAAGGCGAAATCCTGTGCATGAGAGAGGGAAAAGGGCGAGATTGCCATGTCACTATTTTACATAACCTTGATCCCTGACAGTTTATGGTTGATCCTGCATCCTGTGGCAGCCAATTTGTGGTTGGCCCTGCCTCTTATGGCAGCCATCTAGTGACTGGGCTCACTGCCCTTTGTCAGGAATCCATAGGTCCTCACAGGCACAAAAGGTTGAGGAACCCTGTTTTAGTGGATAAAACCATCTTCAGCAGAGCATTTGGTTTCAGAATTGTGCCGTGGCTGGTACCTATTTATAGGGTAATGAACAAAAGCTGCAGAATTGCCTGTCTTTTGCAGTGTAGGATTCTTTTAAATAATTCATCACACACTTTTCTGACATTTAACCGAAGTGGTTGTGATGTTTCCTGTGTCTTGGAATTGGTGATTAATCTGTGCCAGGATACTGAATAACGCTGACAAGAGTTATATGTTATCTGGAAGCGTATGCCGCTGTGCTCCACAGTTAACATCACAACCATCTTTCGTCTTTATCAGTTCAGGAATAGTGACTGATCAGAAGTCTTGTCAGAATATCCCTTGCTCACATTTGCTTCTAGGAGAACGATGGATCAGCTGCAAAAGAGGTACCTGGAATCTGAAAGGCTCAGAGATGTCATTCTGTCCTTGAAGGTAAGGAAAAAGTTCCCAAAACCATTTCTCAAAAATAAATTAAAAAAAAAAAACAGATTTGGGAGGATTCCTTGTTCAGAAAAAATATGAGTGGTGGCGAGGTGTATGATCAAGGCTTATAAAATAGCATTGGGAAGAATATGGCTAGAAAGAAACTTTCCTTCTCTTATTTGGAATCACCTGCTAAAGCCCAATGTCCATAACATCAGGACAGAGAGATTGAGTAGATTTTCCCAGGTTTGTTTCTTTCATTGTTCTGGGTATCGACTCTGCCCTAATTAGGAGATCTAAAATTGATTCTGAATCTGGAGCCAATTTAGTTTGCCGTTTCATTCAGTTCCTGCTGTTTGTTTGGAGCTGTATTCATATGGAAATGGGTAAAACAATGCAAAATACCATCATCATCTGACTGTATACAGGATTTTGTTAAAATTCTTTCAGTGACCAGTGTTTTCTCTGTGTAAAGTAGTCATATTCAAAATAATTCTGTTTTTTTTTTTTAAATCTGCACATATGGATTAGTGATTGGAAAGAGGACAGAAAGTTCTGAAAAAAAGCAGGAAACTGCACATTCTCAGCACTTTGATTTTTTTTTAAAGGCTGTACTGTAATACAGTAATTCCACTTCAGACAGAAGACCAGTAAATATGCCAGAATGCAGAGACATTCTAGATGAGGAGACCTTCAGATGTATGCTCAGGTCAGAACAAAACAAGTACTTTTTCCATATAATATATAATTAAATAATTGGCTACCACAAGATGTCATGATGACCAGAAGATGGCTTTAAATAATAATAATAAGATATTGGATTTATATCCTACCCTCCACTCCGAAGAGTCACAGAGCGGCTCACAATCTCCTTGACCTTCCTCCCCCACAACAGACACCCTGTGAGGTAGATGAAGATATTGGATTTATATCCCGCCCTCCACTCCGAAGAGTCCCAGAGTGGCCCACAACCTCCTTTCCCTTCCTCCCCCACAACAGACACCCTGTGAGGTGGGTGGGGCTGGAGAGGGCTCTCACAGCAGCTGCCCTTTCAAGGACAACCTCTGCCAGAGCTTTGGCTGACCCAAGGCCATTCCAGCAGGTGCAAGTGGAGGAGTGGGGAATCAAACCCGGTGCTCCCAGATAAGAGTCCGCACACTTCACCACTACACCAGACTGGCTCTCATAAAATGTTAGACAATGCAGCTTTTAGCAATGGTAGCGAAGTTTTCACAGGCTGTATACTTCCCAATACAGATGTTGGAGTCAATCCATATGGAAGGGCAATCACTGGTTCTGTGCTCCAAGAACCCTCAGACCTCTGGAAACAGACCTCTGAAATGCTGGGTTACATGGACCTCAGTCCATACCTGGTTACACAAGTCTCATTCTCTTGACACAAGATCTTCTGTCTAGGAGCAGCGCAGGAAATAACTAGTGGCTTTGAGTCATCTTTCTTTTTGGCACCTGGTTGGAGCCCCTTTTTCTCTCTGGCCGTTTTCCCACTCACGTTTTACTGGCGCCACGACCATCCTGACGCCGGCGAATCTGCCTGGATTTCGCAACAGAAGCGCCGGCGCTCCCAGAAGTGCCGGCGCTTTCCGTCGCTAAGCCAGCGCAAACGTTTTCCTGCATCTTTGCGATTTCCGTTTGCGCTGGCTTAGCGACGGAAGTAGCCGGCGCTTCTGGGAGCGCCGGAGCTTCTGATGCGAAATCCAGGCAGATTCGCCGGCGTCAGGATGGTCGTGGCGCCAGTAAAACGTGAGTGGGAAAACGGCCTCTGTCTCTTTGGCTGGCTTTGGTACTGCTCTCTTTTCTTTGCCTGGTTAGAAATACCTGTCCAGATGGAGGCCCAGGGGACCACACTAGTTTAGAATCAGAGGTACACCTCTGTAGCAAGTGGCCACATTTCCAGATGTCTGCTTCCCTAGGTGGATTTTCCTTGGTGAATCTGGGCAAAAATGGTTGGGTCTTCGAGTGGAATGGTCTGTGTGTTGCCGGCCTCTGCAGTATTTTAATGCTTCATTGTCCAGCCTTGGCAGGTAGGGTTGAAAAGTAATGGAGAGGGAAGGAGAGTTTAAGCAATCATTTACAACCATCAGAAGAGGTTTAGTATTCTTGGTGCCCAAGACTGGCTTGAAGGTTCAGATCTTTGTTTACCCTCAACTATTAACTGGCTGAAAAGGAGAAAAAAAGAAAAAAAAGGTGAAGGATGAATCTCGGTCTTAAGTAGTAGGGGTTATTTTTTCCCTCCAGCAGCTGAAGGGTTAAAGTGGACCCATCAACTGTGAAGCAGCAGGCTTTTGAGAAATCAGCTTTAAGAAGACAGCTAAAGTTAGATTAAGGGATTTATTGCTTAAGCTGCCCTCTTAATATGCACTTGAGTGAGATGTGGCGGCTTTTGCCAATCATTCTTTTCTGTCACACACATGGCATAGCAATTAGGGATCTATTTACATGTTAGTTATGTCCCTAAATGTTATACCTGAGATCTGGAGAAGGAACACTTAACTAGCACCTTGGCCAGTCCCACATTGTGATCCATTGTGAGCCAGTTTGGTGTAGTGGTGAAGTGTGCGGACTCCTATCTGGGAGAACCGGATTTGATTCCCCACTCCTCCACTTGCACCTACTGGAATGGCCTTGGGTCAGCCATAGCTCTGGCAGAGGTTGTCTTTGACAGGGCAGCTGCTGTGAGAGCCCTCTCCAGCCCCACCCACCTCACAGGGTGTCTGTTGTGGGGGAGGAAGGTAAAGGAGATTGTGAGCCACTCTGAGACTCTAGAGTGGAGGGCGGAATATAAATCCAATGTCGTCGTCTTCTTCTTCTCACTGCTACCATTGTTTATTAACTTCATTTGCACTTCTCTCCCCCAACCCAAAGCAATTTACCTTGGACTCCTCTCCTTCATTGTACGCTCTCAGCAACCCTGTCAGGTAGGCCAGGCTGACAGTAGGTCGCTGGCCCAAGATCACCTAGCAAGTTTCCAAGGCACACTGGATCTGGGGGGGGGGGGGGGGTAGCCATGTTGGTCTGAAGCAGTGGAACACAGTTTGAGTCCATTGGTTTAAGACTGACAAAGTTAAATTCTGGGTATATGCTTTTGTTGCATGCACACTTCTTCAGAGACCACACTAGTTCAGTGATGCGCAAAAAACTTCTGCATATTGTTTTCTGAGGTATGTTCACACCCAAAGCAAAATGCTGGTGTATCTTGGGGTAGGAAGAGGAGCCACAAAAATATATGTTTGTGGCTGCAGAGGACATTGTGTTTTACAAAATTTAAACATCCAGAGCCTAAAAACAAACAGGATAGAAAACATCTAACAATGATTATGAACAGTGTTAGTGTCTGGGATATTTTTGCTACCTAAAAAAAGTCTTATTTATTTACTTAAAATATTTCTACGTTGGCTTTCCATGCAAATACAGTCACCAAGACAGTAAATATAAGAGCATTAAAACATTTAAAAGAGCATTTCAAATGTGTCTGTGGGAAGGAAGGCAGAATGATACAGCTGTTGAAGTGAGTGATTCAGCACGCCTGGGCACTGGGGGGTGCCACAACGCACTGTGTTACCTCCTTGAATGGGACACCTCGCTTTGTCTTAATCTGGGAGCTGACCTCTGAACCCCTCCCCTCTATCTTTGACCTCTCACTCACTCCTCATGGCCATCATTGGAAACTAGGGTTGCCAATCCCCAGGTGGGGGCAGGGGATCCCCTGGTTTGGAGACCCTCCCCCCGCTTCAGGGTCATCAGAAAGCGGGGGGAGGGGAGGAAAATGTCTGCAGGGAACTCCATTATTCCCTATGGAGATTTATTCCCATAGAAAAAAAATGGAGAATTGATCTGCGGGTATCTGGGCTCTGAGGGGGCTGTTTTTTGGGGTAGAGGCACCACATTTTCAGTATAGCACCCAGTGCCTCTTCCCAAAATACCCTCCAAGTTTCAAAAATATTGGACCAGGGTGTCCAATTCTATGAGCCCCAAAAGAAGGTGCCCCTATCCATTATTTCCTATGGAAGGAAGGAATTGAAAAGGTGTGCTGTCTCTTTAAATGTGATGGCCAGAACTCCCTTTGGAGTTCATTTATGCTTGTCACACCCTTGCTCCTGGCTCTGCCCCTAATATCTCCTGGCTGCACCCCCAAAGTCCCCAGATATTTCATGAATTGGACTCTGTAGGTCTTTCCTGTAGAGACATATGGGTGGGATCACACTGGGAATTTGGTGCAGCAGTGTCCCGACTTTGAAAAAGCTGGTGCTCTTGGATGTGTGCTGCAGCAATCACACAGCCCCCACCCTGCTGCCAGGAGAGGCATGGGCTGCACGTGCTCCTGCGCATGCAGGCCTGGTGCTTTGCACACCCTGGCTATTGAGAAAGCCAGGAAACGCAGCCTGCATGCATTTTAGAGAGTTGCTACCAAGAAGTTCTTGGTAGCTACTTAATCTGATCCCAGCCCGTCCTAAGACAAGATCAGTACCGGCAGGACTTGGGGGCAGGTCATGTGTGCGTGTGATTGTGCATATTAAATCTGGAGGGGGAAGTGTGGCTAGATGAGGCCAAATCTCTTGTGTGATCTCACCCAAAGAGAGTTTAGGCACGGTCTTGTGAGGGAAATGTTCTTCAGTTATCAGGTGGGACTTTGAATCTCTAGGGTGCCTGAAAATGCTTCTGTGGACCAGTATGTTCTCGAAGGGCTGAAACTTGTGGGGTCTTTATTTTAATTTTTTTACCCCAATACCTTTAAGGGTTTAGGCTAACAAAAAGAAGAAGAAAAGGTAAAGGCAATAGATTTCTGGTATTATTTTATATCCCAAATTATTTTTGTTTGTTTTTGCTTTGGGACATTATTTATTAACTAGAAATAAGGCCTGTTGTGCAAATAAATACAACAGGCTCTAGAAAGAGGCTCTGGGCAAGTGCCAGGTGCCCCCCCCCATCAAGTCAAAGGGGAAGGAAGAATTCATCTCAGTTCCCACCCACCCCACACTTGCCGTCTTCCCAGCCATTCCACACCCCTTGGCATTCACTCCTGCTGTCTTCCCACCCCCCAGCCCTTGGCATTCACCCTCCACCTTTGCCATCCTCCAACCTCTCCAAGGTTTTGGCATTCAGTCACACACTCCCACTCTTGCAGTCTTTCCACCCCCAACCCCTGGCATTCGACCCCCTCTGACCTTCCTGGCTTCCCATCCACCCCTTGGCACATGCTTTGCCCCAACCTTGCTGTTCTCCCACCCCCACTTGGCATTAACCCTGACCCTTGCTCTCCTCCCACCCACCCCATCCCATGCAGTTAACTCCCCCCTTGCTTACCTGAGAGCCGCCACCGCTGGGTCCCTGCTACAGTGTCCTGAGGCCTCCACAATGCCCCAGGAGCTGCCACTGCTGGGGCCCTCCTGAGGCCTTCACAACATGCCGGGAGGCCCCAGGAGGGCCCCGATAGCAGTGGTGACTCCCAGGACATGACGGAGGCTAGGGGAGGCGATGGGAGGGCCGCAGCTGTGGCGGCTCCTGGGTGTCACAGAGGCTGGGGGAGGCAGCAAGAGGGCCCCACTGGTGGAACAGGACAATAGGACCAGAAGACACATTCCCCAGTGAGTGAGTCATGACCATTACGTTTGGGGTTTTATATTATAAAAGGATAAGTGGGTGACAGGGGAAAGGATGGGGAAAAAACTCTAGAGCCACTTATTGATGGATTTTGCAGTTTTGATAGATGTTCATCTGTATTGACTTTAGCCTCCCCTACATTCCTCCCCTGTGTGTTTTGTATCCCTCTGTTTACTGATATTTGCTATGCTGTGGTACCAAACTGGGCCTGAGGCATGCCTGTGTGGCCTTTTGCTTGGAAGCGGAGGAGCCATGGATCAGGGGGTAGCGCATCTGCTTGGCATGCCAAAGGTCCCAGGTGCAGTCCCCAGTATCTCCAGTCAAAAAGGACCAGGTGGTTGGTGATGTGAAGAGCCTGGAGAGCTGCTGCCAGTCTGAGGAGACAATCCTGACCTTGATAGACCAATGGTATGATTCAATATAAGGTGTATTTTCTTTTTGATGGCACATTAAGGGTTTTTTTTGGAGGGGAGAAGAATCAAATAGGCTTTGTAGGGAAGCAGACCCCACTCTTTCAGGTGAATGGGAAGATTTGGTAGGTGTCTGGTGATGCATTCTGTGCCACTGCTATATGGAAATGCCAGCAGATGGCAAGAGATATTTGCATTGTATGATTAAGAGCTTGTCTGGATGGTTCTTAAGAAACTCTGTTATGAATTGGTACTGAAACGTTCCTGGGTGTGCTACCAGAAACTTTGCTCCAGTTGAGGCTCCAGAACAAGAACCACCTGGACTCTGGGAGGTGGCCAGTCCAGAGTCAATGGGCCAGTACTTGTACCTATAGTTAAGAGTTGATGGGTTTAGGGTGGGTCCATTTGCATGCATTTAAGTACGGCCATTGGCCCTGGGTTCCAGTCTTAGTTTAGCCTTTGCAATGCTGTAATCACTAATAAAGAGCTGTAATCACTCTAGTATGAGCCTGCTCATGCGTAGAACCCAGTATTTTATAAACTCTATGGGATTACATCTCTGCTGAACACCCCCCCCCACACACACACACAAACACTATACCCTCCCAGCCTCTGCCCCCAAATCTCCAGGAATTTCCCAACCCGGATATGACTCCATGGGCCAAAGTTGGTTCCTTATCAATATGTCCATGGCCTCATATAGGAAAGCTTTATGAGAACTCGAGAGGAATGTCATCTCCACCCTCCCTGGCACTCCTTAGCCATTCAGTTTCTGTTTGATAGTGTCATTTTAAAAACTGGTTTGGCTGCTTTTCAGAGGAGCTTCTTCCTCCTGCTACTTTTGTTTGTCTTTCTTACCCCTCTTCCCCAAATACTCGCTTCTGAACTCTGTTGTTCATCCCCTCCCTCTCCCCCACCTGTGAGAAGTTTGCTGGACTCTTAAGATTTGACAAACTTTCTAACATTTCCCTCTACAAAAATGGGGAAATGACCAAAACATATAAAGCAGACAGATGGAAATCTTCATCATGCCACTGTGGCCGTTTCAGAGAAAGTGATTTAAAAAGTATGATGGGAGCAAGGCTTTATTATGACAATTATAATTCAAGAAACTTTTTAAGGCAGATGCTGAGCTGATATGATTCAGTCCACCTTCTGGTGATGTCAGGGGGTGTGGCATATGCAAATGAGTTGTGCTAATGAGCTCCACCACATCTTTTTCTTCTAAATGACCCCTGATACTGAGCTTGACAGACAGATAAGGCAGCTGTGTGTGTGTTCATGCATGGAGTTGGCCTCGTTTTAGGGAAGAGCTGTGGTTCAGTGGCAGAGCCTCTGCTTTGCATGCAGAAGGTCTCAGGTTCAATCCCTGGCATCTCCAGATAGAAAGCACCAGGCAGTAAGTGATGTAAAAGACCTCCACCTGATGCCCCAGAGAGCCACTACCAGTCTGAGTAGACAGTACTGACTCGGGTGGACTTATTCGGTATAAGTCAACTTTGTATGTTCCTATGTTCCTGGTTCAGCCTGGTTGGTCTTCCTGTAGTTTGCTTCATATAGAGCTGGGAGGTTTCTTCACCACTGGCTTTCCTTAGGTTACAAATTCAAGACCCACTTTGGGCTTGGATCCTGGTACCCTCTCACTGAAATAACTTATAACGAATGCAGCTGGCTTATATGTCCATACCCGTCCAGCTGTTTCACATATTATGTAACCTTTTGTTGTTGTTGTTGTTGTTGCGGGGGGTGGGGGAGGCTCTGTTTCCTGGAATGATGAGAGATTCAGCTTTCCTTTTGTATAACCAGGGCTTTTTTTCTAGCAGGAACGCACAGGAACACAGTTCCGGCTGGCTTGGTGTCAGGGGAAGTAGCCTAATATGCAAATGAGCTCTTGCTGGGCATTCCCTACAACATGGTGATGTCAGGGGGTGTGGCCTAATATGCAAATGAGTTCCTGCTGGACTTTTCCTACCCCAAACCCCATGTATAACACAAATGTAATTAATTGCAAGGAGGGGGGGGGATACCTTTGAAGTGTGATTACATTGCTTTTTAAGGAACTCTCTGAGCATTATAAGAACCCCGTGGCGCAGAGTGTTAGAGCTGCAGTACTGCAGTCCTAAGCTCTGCTCATGACCTGAGTTCGATCCCCGGTGGAAGCTGGGTTTTCAGGTAGCCAGCTCGAGGTTGACTCAACATTCCATCCTTCCGAGGTCGGTAAAATGAGTACCCAGCTTGCTTGACTGGAGAAGGCAATGGCAAACCACCCTGTAAAAAGTCTGCCATGAAAGCGTTATGAAAGCAGTGTCACCCCAGTGATGGAAATGACTGCTGCTTGCACAGGGGACCTTTCCTTTCCTTTCCTTTCCTGAGCATTATGGTTGTTGGGGGGTAGTAACAGAACAGCTTGCCCCTTTAATCTACTTTATTTCTGTAACCAAGGAAGTCATTCTGAAATGGTGTTTGATATTGCCTGCAAAGTTATTTTAATTTAACAACTTGATGACGGAAACCTGCAAGAAGTAAACACACATCTATGCTAGGTGTGTTGTGACTGTTTATTCAATATGGTCAATTGGGAGCAGCTGTGATGGAATAATAGCAGCTATCCCAGAATACTCCAGCTCTTTGTATGTTTCATTGCATAAAGTGTGTGTGTGGTGGTGGTGGGGGGTTGTCTCTCCAAGTTGTCTTCAGTGTGCAGGTGCCTCCTTTGTTAAATGTTTTCTGAATCTGGCTGCCCGATTGTTGTCTGTTGTTAGCTGATGAGTCCACATTTTCCCTGTGTTGAAGCTACTGCACTGCTTGCCTGTTTGTTTCTGCGCTCAGCTTAAAATATTGGCCTGTATCCAACCACATATTCCAAATACAGTTTTAAAAGAAGATTTTCATGGATTCCTTCCTTCTCCTGTAGGGTTTTGGTCTTCTGTGGTGTCTTCTGTGCTTGGCCTCCAGGAACAGCATTTGGAGGGCTCAGAGGTATTACTTTTCATGAAGAAGGTCCCAGCTTTAATCCTTGGCATCTCCAGCTTTAAATATTTTGAAAGTTAGGGAATGTGAGACTCTGGAGAGCTGCTGCTAGCCAGAATAGACAATACTGACCTTGAGAGGCCAATGGTCTGACTCAGTTAAGGCAGTTTCAGTCTGTCACCAGTGTGGCCCGGAATACAGGGGGACAGTTGCTGGGCTTGGTGAAAAAGAGGATATTTCTGCACACCAGAAGCTGAGCAGGTCTAATTGTCAAGTTCTGTGCAGCAATCACTACATCCACCTCTTTGATGTAAATCAGATTAGATTTTATTTAAACGATGAGTCAACAGTAAAGACAAGTCTTGCTAAAACTGATCTGTGCTGAACAGGTGACACTTATATAGATTACAAAAGACTGTTAATTACATAGGCCTTAGGCACCTAAATTCTGGCAGGCTTAATATTCAAAGACAGACACTTTCAGTCTTCCCCACACATGTACACACAATTCGCACAGCTTTTTTAAAAGTGAAAGTTAAGATTCTCGAGCTGCGTAGATGACTCACTTCACCACTTAGAGAAGGGATGCATGTAGCCAGCTAGGGTAGAACAGTTACTTATACAAAGTTACAAAGAATGCAGACAGAATCAAAGCAAAGCATACAAATACTCCAGATATGACAACATGTCCATATAATTCTACTCTAATTCTGCCTACTTAAGGAATACAATCATGGCAAGACACAATTTTCAACACTAATCTCTTAGCTAAATGTGCCAGAGTGGAGTTTAGAAACCCAGAATAGAATAGCCTTGGTGAAGAACAAGAAACAAAAGGAATTAACACAGTTACAGCCTTGTGCCAATTAGAAGCTGTCTAACCCATATCATTATATATATATATCTTAGGATGATGAGGCTCAGGTGTAGAAGAGGCTGGGAAGGAAACGTCTAACTTCACAGACATGAAGACAGGTTTCCACGATGGAATGTATTGTTTGAGGGCTAACCGCTACTTATATGTATGAGAAATTTGTAATCACTATATTTAAATAGCCTTTGTAATGATAGAAGGTAGCAAGAATTAACAGTTTTTATAGATAAGTATAGATTATTTTGTATGCTGTGTGAAGTTATAAGAGAATGCATTAGCCACGAATGTGATGTTTAGCAAACAGGACAGCTAGTTGTTAGGAGATGATTTCAAAAACTTATAAATATGGGTAGCTGAATTGATTGGGAGTTTTGTCTTAGAAGAGGTTCCAGCTTATCTTTGGTAAGATAATTTTATGGACTCATGTAATTGCTTTTCTTTAATTATCTTCGTAGCAGTAATGCATGGTATATCTTTCCATTGAGCTAGTCAGTGTTAAACATATAAAACAGTTACGATGCAATAACATGAGGAAACAGAAGCAAAGATTCTTGAATAGCATCACGTGTTGACTGTACTCATAACCAACCTAAAACGCTGAGGTGTACCTCTAACCAGGAATTAAATGATCTGACATAGGAAAGCTAACTAGATGCCTAAAGCTTGTTACATGGACTCCTGTGTGTGTCTCCAATATGCAGATGACACCCGTCTTGATCTGTTGATGGGCAGATGGATGGATTCCACCTCAGATAGCGTGGACTGGGCATTAGGGCCCATGGTTGGATGACAGTTCCTACAACAGAGCTGGCTGAATGTAGCAGGGGAGAATCAGCTGAAATTGGTCCCCCTTGTTAAGATGACTTAGTTGTCCTTCAATCTTTGGGACTGTGTGGTTGGATAAATGTGCTTGGTTCTTAACTGCACAGCCTGGTGCCCACATATCTGAAGTACTGTCTCTCTGTGAGAACCTGTGTGCCAGCTGCATTCCTTGATACACCACATTTCAGGCTGTCCGTGAAATCTTTTCTTGTAAATGTTCTACTCTGTATTTCAGATGCGTCCTGTTGACATCTAAGTGCTGGTTTGGCTCCGGTAGCGGTTCCTATGAATTCTTTTGCAAAGTACAGCATTTACACTTGAGTGGTTTTCCCCCCTCCCTCCTTCCTGTTTTGCTTTTGCAAATCGATGTCTTAGTCTCAGCCAGTTTCTGTATCCTCGTTTTACCCCAGAGAACATATACCCCTTCCCCCCTTTTCTGAAATATCGCCAGTATGTTTTCTTGAGTGTCTTTCCTGGGTGTTTCCCCCCACCATCTACTGTGAATTTATTCAGTTTATTTATTCTGAAACACATCTGGTTCAGATGCTCTCGATGGGTTCTGAAATGTTGAAATACTTTGGAAAAGAGCTTGAGCCCAGTTCAGTGAAAGTGACCTGGCTGTAGGCTGCTGTGCTATACATTGTTACCTGGATGAAATCCCACTGAAGCCAGAGAAATTTACTTCCAAGCAGACATTTACAGAAATGGGTCGAACACCCTATTTGATCCAGTGGCAGGCCTGTAGCTATGGGGGGCCCCAGGAGGGGCCAGGCCGCTCTGTTTAACCCCCTTTCTTTTGTGGGGTCTCTCCATTGGAACCGAGGAAAAGTGAGGGAGAGAGAGTGCAAGAGAGAGAGAGAGAGAGTGACAGAGAAAGCAACTGCAAGAGGGATAGTGAGAGAGCAGCAGAGAGAGAGCGAAACAGCGAGAGAGCGGCAGCGAGAACGACAGCAAGAGAGCGACAGCAAGGGGGAGAGCAAGAGAGCAGTACACAGAGAGAGAAAAACTGTGAAGGAGTGGCAATGAGAGAGAGAGAGACAGAGTGAGAGAGAGAGCACGTGACAGCGGGGGGGGGGAGAGAGAGCAGCTGCAAGAGAGGAACAGCGAGAGAGAGAGAAAAAGCCTGGGGCCTGATCAGAAATGAACAGTCCACAGGAGAGAAGACACACTGTAAAATAACCCCCGCAGGCCCAGCTCCACCCCCTCACCCCATTTTTTATTTATTAAGATGTCAAGCAGGCAACAGGAACTCTCCCCCTTCCCCCTTTTTTCCTTTGTTGGGCAAGAGAAAGAGCTGGGACTGGGAGGGCTGGCCGCTGGAGGAAGGAACCAGCCAAGCCATGCGCCCCCCCCAACAAAATTTTTATCTCCCGGGCCCCTCTACCCAAAATTTTCTAGCTATGGGGCTGTCATGAACATATGAAGCTGCCTTATACTGAATCAGACCTCCTTGGGTCCATCAAAGTCAGTATTGTCTTCTCAGACTGGCAGCAGCTCTCCAGGGTCTCAAGCTGAGGTTTTTCACACCTATTTGCCTGGACCCTTTTTTGGAGATGCCAGGGATTGAACCTGGGACCTCCTGCTTACCAAGCAGATGCTCTACCACTGAGCCACTGTCCCTCCCCTTTAGTGGCTCTCCAGGGTCTCAAGCTGAGGTTTTTCACACCTATTTGCCTGGGCCCTTTTTTGGAGATGCCAGGGATTGAACCTGGGACCTCCTGCTTACCAAGCAGATGCTCTACCACTGAGCCACCGTCCACTTGTATTTGCTTGTCATGACTAATGCTTCAGTCATTTTCATAGGACAATGTATAACATATGTTGACAACATCTGGTGGCACCTTTAAGGCTGACCAAGTTTAATTCTGGGCATGAGCTCTCACATGAAAGCTTCTACCCAGAATTGCAATTAATTGGTCTTCAAGGTGCCCCGGACTCAAACTTTGGTCTGTTGCTTCAGAACAACATGGCTACCCACCGGAATTGAATACAGTTTAACTTCTTTTCATTCTGTATTGTTTCTAGCTTTTTGCGAACACATTCTAAATGAAGTTCACTTTAGACATCTAGTGCGCATATGTGCGTGTAGACACACACACCGAGGTCTTCTCAAGTGAACTGTATTGAGAGAACTGACGATGTGATGGCCTTGCTAAATACATTACAGTGCTTGGACAGGGGTGATCCGTTTTTTCAGTCATCTAGAGATCTGGAAGAGTACCTAAAATATAAAGCGTATGTAGGTAGCTAATAAAATTTGGAGGCATGTTGTTTTTAACATCTGGAGAATAATATTGTGTTGGTTGTTCTAAGAGATAACATCTGTGTGTTGAAAACACAAGTCCTGATTAGCTTTCTCCTGGATTCATTTTTTTTTTCATTGGAAACATTTCGCTATAGCAGCAAAATGACCAGCGTGAAACAGCGTGTATCCTGAGGAAGTCTGACCAGAATCTGACCAGGCATTCGTCTTGGGTTTAAGTTCTGCTGTTTGGCTTTGCCCACGAATATCCCTGGTAGTGAGAATTCAGCTTGTATCAGGAGGATGACAGAGCTGGTCCTTGAGGGCTCCTTAGAAGCTGCTGCCACACGAGGCAGCAGCCGGCTATCCTAATGAGTTTCAGCAGCCGTTTCTCCCTCCGCTCCTCCTCTGCTCCTCCACTTCTTTAATTGTTTATTTTAATTTCACCCTATGGTGAGAGCCTCTTGAGAGATATGACTCATTTTGCCTGGGAGGGGCAGAGGGGGTCTCAAGAGATCACAGTACAGAAGTCGGCTCAGTGAGGGCATATGCTGTTATCACTTCTGGGGAGGTGGGGAGAAGATACAGGTTTCTTTTCTACAGTTGGAGCTAGTGTTCTGAAGGCAGAATTGGTAAGATCATTTCATGCCTTTTAAGAGATAACGAGGCATGGAGACTGGAGTTAGAGTGTCAGACTAGGAGACCCAGGTTCGACTCTCCAATTTGCCATTGAAGTTCATTTTGTGACCTTGGACCAATCTCTCTCTCTCTCTGTGCCTATGTCAGAAGGTTGCTTTTGGGAAGATAAAATGGAGGAGCTGCTTTGAGTTCCCGTGCGGGGGGGGGGGGGCGTGCAGAGCAAAGTACCAATGTCTAAATCAGGGCTTTTTTTTGAGCAGGAGCACAGTTCCAACTGGCTTGGTGTCAGGGGGTGTGGCCTAATATGCAAATGAGGCCCTGCTGGGCTTTTTCTTCAAAAAAGCCCTGTGTGAAACAATGGTGGCATCAGAGGGCGTGGCCTAATATGCAAATGAGTCTTTACTGGACCTTTTCTTTAAAAAAAGCCCTGGTCTAAATAAATAAATAACGACTGGGAAACGTGTGCAGTCTGAACATTATCCAGCACTTCTGCAGAACACAGTTTGAAACTTGCTCACAGATACTGTCCAAGATCAGGCACTCATCAGATTATACACAAAATAAACATAGAAGTAAATCTAGATTTGAAGAATTGTATGAAGCCTTGCAAAAAATATAATTGTGAAAATATAACAGCAGGGGGTATTGTCTAGCACAGGGGTGTCAAACTCATTTTTTAAAGAGGGCTGGATTTGACACAAATGGGACTTCGGGGGGGGGGGGTTGAGCCAGGCAAGTCATAAAATGTAATGTGAGGTAGTGGAGATAAAAACTTTATAAAGGATACAAGCAAACACAATTAAAGATATTATGTATTAAAATACAAACATGCTTTAAACTCTTGCAATATTTTGTTTAAAATTGAAAGATGGGGGAATAGTGGGATTTGGCAATGCAGTTTTTAAAGTAAAACATGAAGAAAAAGCAAGAGGATCACAGCAGAAACTAAAAATATAGAATGCTCTAAGCTTGGGAAAATAATGAAACAGCATTGCAAGTTTCTCCCCTGCACCCTGGGATCTACTCAGATTGGCAATGGTTCTCCAGTATAATATCCCCCTTTGGCTGTGGGTTCCCAGGTTAGAGTACTCACTAGGTCAAGTCCATTTAGCAGAGACAAGCTGGCTCAAAGCATCAACCCTTTATTTGCAAGGGCACAGCTCCAGAAAGCATGAGCTTCAGCTGTATATATAGAATGCTGAAAGTTAAAACAATCTCCACTCCATCAAAACACATTGCAGCCCAGACAGAGTTGCAAGGAAAATGTGAAAGGGATATTCCATTAAGCTCTCTGGGCCCTGTCTATCTGGGCACAGAGACCTTAATGGAAAATTCATTCTATGTTTTCTTTGCAGCATTGCTTCCTGCTGTAGCCTGCAGAGACAAGGCAGAAAAGGCAAGGAACTGAAGAGCTGGGAACATCGGCAGCCTTGGAGCTTCAAATGGTGAGGACAGGAGGGGGAGAAAAGAGCCCGGGGCCTGATTAAAGCCCTAGGTGGGCCAGACACTTGGCAGCCCTGATCTACTGAGTGACTCATTTTAAAAAATCTGGTATGTTGATACACAGTTGAAGGAATTCCTGTGTGTGAAAAAGATGCATCTTTGCTGTTGAGAGAAACAAAAGAATATCAAGATCATTTTCATGCATAATGACATTGAGCACAAAGGCAAGAAGCCTGAAGCTCAAGTTTTATTAGGTGCAGAACCTTCACAAGGGCATTTCTCTCCCCCCCCCAAGATATAATGGGCTGGATCCAAGCTACATTTTCCAATGGCAGAGTGGAGTTTCCTTCAGTCACCATAGTTACTATAGCCATTTAAACCCCTTTTAAAGCTATTTTATCATGTGGCCATTATTAGGGGTTTGCATTCAGTTTATCTGAACTGAAACCCCTCACCCCCCCCCCAAAAAAAAAAAGAATATACCTTACCAGTATTTTTTGGATATTTTTAAGCCAGACACGAATTAGAGAATGTTTTTGGCTATCAATATATAGAGGATGTTCTTGACTATCAATATATTATTTGACTTTTATTCAGGCATGGCTTGGAGAAGGCATTTAAAGAGACTGTGGTATCTTTAAATACCTTCTGAGTTTACTCACTGAATCACACTGCTTCAAGTTAATGTAGACACCTATAATGTGTTTCCCTCTCCAGATCTTAGGGGACCTTAAAGTATTGCAGGCCGGGGGGAAAGGAAATCAGTGATAATTGCAGATTTAGGCTGGATCCAACCAAATGGAAATCACAAGAAGTTGCACAGGTAAACTCTGTTGCCTGGATTCTGAACCACGATCAAGAGATCAGGTGTAAGCATCTCTACTCAGAATCTCACTCAGTTCTGTCCAGTGGGGCTTACTCCTGAGAAAAGTGCACTGCAAGAGTCTTTGCACTATTAAGGATATTAACAACACAGTCAGAATGATGAGTAGGCCTTGTGATTGCTTTTGAAATTCATTCTGCAGATGAAGAGGAGCTGTGCTCGAAACAAACTAAGATGATTTCACCAAACAGACACTGGGATGCCACCTGCTTCAAGAATTTATGTCACTGTTGTTCTGTTGGAGTTTTCTTTTGTGGGATGGGTAGATGCTCAAAACAGCCTAAAAGGATGCCTGCTCCAATCTAGAAGATGGTTAAAAAAGTGTATTACTTATTTGCACAGCTGTGCATGTAATTTATGCAATGCAGCACCCGCATTAAGAATAAATAAATGAAATAGAAAAGAACAAACCTACACAGGAGGAGGTGAACAACAAGTGGGGAGCTTAGAAGAATTAATGAACACTGAACAAACTTCTCTACTGAAGAATAGAATGCATCAGCCCTGAAGCATTTTGGGGGAGAAAATATACTTCTTGACAAGTTTCCTGTTTCACAACTTGGAACGTGTGAATCTGAAACTGCCAGTCATGGATTTAGGTAGGCATTTATTTAACTGCAGAGCCTCAGTGGAATTTGAGAAGGCATGCCTGAAAACCTGAAGCACTTAATGAGGAGGCTGAATGTCCTTCCTTGTTGTAACTCACCCTTGCTAATTAGGACCAGGTGTTTCTCATGGTAAGGAAGAAGGAAGGTGACACATATATTGTCTGCTCTCAGAATCCACTTTCTTTTTTGTTCTAACTTTTGTGAGAAGAACAAGGCATATTTTGTCTTGGATGATGGGGAAGATTGCTTTAATGGGCCTCTTCCACCCCAGAGGCGAATTTTCCCATGCTGTTGCATATTGGATGGGCCAGGCTACTCCCTCAACAGATCTGAGAAGCTAAGCACTGTCAGTCCTAGTTAGTACTTGGATGTGAGACTGCCAAGGAAGTCCAGGCAAGCAACAGCAAATAATCTCTGTTGGTCTCTTGCTTTGGAAATCCTGTGGAATTGCATCCATTGCCTGCACCTTGACCACATTTTCCACCTCCACTGCAGGCGTCCTTATGGTTTCACTTAAAATCGCTAAGAGGTAAAGAGATATTTATGTTAAAATGATCTTTGTTGAAAGGGTGTCGATAGTTTTTCTGATTAATGTTTATATTCTTTCCAAATGCAGAATTCTCTATCATTGCTTTCTTTGGGATTGACCACTGATAACACAGAGTATAGTTCATATAATTTGTGCTGTTTTGCAAGCCTCATGTTTGAAACAAAATCTGGATGTGCTTTCTGGACTTACAATTTGCTGTTTAAAGTTTTATTCATCTATCTTCTATCTATCTACTCTCTCTCTCTCTCTCTCTCTCACTCACACACACACACACAGACACGGAACACACATATGGAACTCTTTAGAGTCTACTTGTGGAATGATTTGTTGACAGAATTTTTGTTCATTTCATTATGTTTTATTGGGTTTGTTGATTCTATATGAGTCATATAAGGATTGGTGGTATAATATAATTAAAGGAAATTGCTGAATTACTATTATGAAACTTGGAACAAACACCTCCCCAGGACGGAACAGGGATATTGATTTCTTATTTCATTACATACACTAACCCCCTTTTCACCAAGTAGACCTAAACATCCACTGTATTGCACTCTTTTAGAATAGTTTATCAAAATAATGTCTGTGATATTATACAATATAACAGAGTAGAAATCTCTCCGACAGAATTACTCTTAGAAAAGGATGTTGATAGTTTAACTCATATTTGAGAGGTATACATCCTCTGTATACTAATGTATTTTTGTATTAGTATGTGAACAGAATAGACTTTAGCTTTGTTCTGCAGGAAGATGTTATTTTAACCTAGCCTTTAGATGAGGCCAATGGAACATTACAACAGAATTCATTACTCTTCACAAGAGACCTAATGACATGGATTTCAATCTCCAATTGACGTGTATTGCCTTTGCTATTTTTCCCCCAAACTGTCTTCCCAAACTGACGATTACCAGACTCCAATTTGTCATTCTTTTAATCTGCTAAAAACATTTTCATTATTTTGCATGCTAATTCACTATACATAGGACTACAAATTCCATCCCATGCTGTTTTCTTATGAAGTGTTCTTTCAGCACACAAGAGTTTACATTCTCAATAAAACTTTGTTGGTCTTAAAGATGCTTCTGGGCTCTAACTTTGCTCTAATTACCCCACTACTGAAAAGAGCAGTTCACATTTTAAGCAGAACAGAACTACCGTAATCTTTAAATGGGCGATGGATGGTACAAGACCCTGTGCAGCTCTTTTCTGTGTTAATGAGTGGCTGCTCAGGCACACAATTTAGAAGGAACTCTCCATGGTGGTAGCTGAATTTGAGTGTCTTTGTGGTTTGAAAGGTTTGAGAGAGAGCAAGTGGAGTGAGGGTATATGTGTAGGAACTATTACTCGGTGGAAAGGTCGAAACACCCTTATCTTTTGACAGGTCTCCTCTTTCAATTGTCCCTCCAGGGGAGGCTTTTCCAGTTTAAAGATTGCCTCCCAATTACCATTTTGGACGTTCACCTCTAGTGCCTCCAGTTCCTCCATCTTCCTTTTTTCTGTCATTAAACATCATGAGCTATACAGATTGGCAACCGAAAGCCTCGCCTTCTATAGTCCCCCTCTCAGTCCATAGACGAGAAGAAGATGAGACCTGAGGAAATCCTCTGAGGGTGGGGTCCTCGTTTGCTTTTTGGACCATCGTGGCCCAGTTTGTTTGAGAGTGTGATACTGGAAAAGTTCTCTTGACCATGTTGAATGAGTCTTATGCAAGGCCTCATTTTGGGCGGGAGCTCACCAGGAGTGGAGCTCTGGAACCTCTGAATTTTATTCTGCTCTTTATATATAATTTAGTCCACCTTCCAGTGATATCGGTGTGTGTGTGTGTGGCATATGCAAATGAGTTATGCAAATGAGTTGTGCTAATGAGCTCCAGCACCTCTTTTTCTACAAAATGGCCCTTGGTATGTGAAGTAATCCTCCTCTGGATTCTAATTCAATTGGCACGCACCCTTCTTCAGATACATTGTACACAGAAACTTATACCCCAAATTAAACTTTGTTGGTCTTAAAGGTGCCACTGGACTCAAACTTTGTCCTAATCCTTCCCCAGCTAATTTTGGTTGCTGGAATCTCAGTGGCACAATCTCCACAACCTAAATAGCTCCAGCTCCTGCATGACGACTTTCAAGAGGAGTTTACTTCCAAGATTCTGACGGCCTCAGATGCCTAATGGCTACCTGTCATTTCCCCAAATGGTACAAGCCAAAGAGTGGCCACCTCAGTGCCGTAGCCAGAATTTTTTTAAGCTTAGGGGGCTTTAAAATTTTTTAAAAGTGCCCCCACCTTTAAAAATCCCCACTATGCCCCCAGCTGATCTTCCCTCTTCACTGCCCACTCCCGCCATGGCTTGAGAGCCGCCCCTTCCCCCCACCATTTGCATCACACAGGAGTTGTGGCAGGAGCAGCCCCCAGCTGGCCGGCAGGGTCTTTAAAGCACTCCGGGAGGTGGGAGGTTGCTCCTGCCGGCCAGCCCAATTGGAATCACGGGGGCGGGGGGGCGGGGAGGGAGGGGTGGCTGCAGCCTCCTCCCTCCCCCACCATTCAAATGGCATGGGAGGTCCAGCAGGAGCAACCCCCAGCCTCCTTGTGTGATGTAAAGACCCCACTAACCAGCTGGGCAAAAGAAGGTTGGCAGCTGCTTCTACGGGATCTCCAGCACGATTTGAATTGCAGGGGGAGAGGGCAGCAGGAGAAGCCCCAGGGCTGGCTGGGGGTCTTGAGTTGGGGGGCCCACACAGAAGTTGGGGGTGGGACCCTCACAGTCCCTCCCCCCAATAGCTGTGGGCCTGGGCTACCTACAGGCTATTTAAAATGGAGCATACCCCTCTCCCCGCATGCTATGTTCTGGACAGGCCCTGCACATACGTGGCAATCAAGTCTCACACACGTCTGGTCAAAAGTAATGGGAATCAGCCCTGAGCAAAAGTTCATCTGGAACCCCCACCTTGAACTGTTGAACTCTTGGTCTTCTACTGCATGTTAGCGTCCTACGTTGAATGTGTACACGAACTGCTTCTGCCAAGTATCTGGATTGGCTGTCGGTTCTTGTTTGTTCAGCAGAATCAGAATTCAACACTGTTCCGTGCATGTTACTCGGTACGCTATCAAATATTTGTTATTGTACAAGTTGAATATTCGATATTGTTTACTCTTTATGTTGGTTGTGCAAAAAAGGGGTGGTGGTGGTGGTACTCTTGAATAATTAAAATCTGTTTATCCTTGTAGTGATGGAAGTCACTCATGCTCATAACACAACCAGCGACACTCTCACTTAGCAGGCAAATAATGTTGCATGGTCTCTTAATTGAAAAAGAAGAAGCTTGCAACTGAGCCCTTGTTCATCTGAATTAGGAAGATAATTAGGAAGATTTGCTTCCAAAAAAAGGTTAATACAGAAAATGTGCATTTCCTGGCAGGCAAGTCCTTCACCATCAGAATGGCTATGTCATTGTTAGCTTTTCTGTAGCTACAAGAGACCCCAGTGTGCCTCATCTGGATCTAGCTGGAGCACTCCTTTTGTGGCTGATTCTTTGGGCAGGAGCAATTTGAGGGGAAATAATTGAAGCTCTGGATGGAGGAACATGAATCCTGTTGTTGTTTTCTCCCCTTTTCTTTTGGCAGAAACACCTATGCCATACGTTTCACTGTTAGTTTGTGTTGGAAAATTATGTGCATCTCCAGGGGTGGTTTTTCCCCCCTCCCTGTTAATTAGCAGAAAAAGATTGGGCTGGTGTTTGCTCTCTGCCCTGGATGACGCCTGACGGAACTGTGCTTGGATAGAGTACAAAGATTGCCAAAGAGTGTCTGTTGTTCCAGTGGGAATCCTTCCTTCCTGAAGAGTATATTGAGAAAGAGAGAAAAATTCATAAACCCAGGCTGAAATGGGGGTTGGGAGTGTTTTGGATCTTCCATATTTCTTGTGACTTGCCTTCCTGTTTTTTTTCTTGTGGTGGGTCTTTGGAGGTTTTTCTTTTTTCCAGAGAACCTGACCAAGAGTATCCAGGGAAGGTGAATTTCTTGCAACTTTGCTCCAGTGGGCATTGAGTTTATTATATTATTCCCCTTCTTCTGTCACATTAGATTGTTAAACAATACACCGTGAAGGGCAAAGGTGTGATTACCATAAGATAATGGCACCCCTGGGTGTGGAAGGTCTGCTGATGAGGACTTGTTCCCTGCAGCAGCTGTGTTGTTACATTTTGAGATGGAGAATGTCTATGCATGTTCATGCTTGCCAGGAACAAAGCTGTCTTCTGCTCCTTTCTAACTCTGCAGCCTCTCCTAGGAATGTGACTTCCCTTTTTCCTTCTCAAAACACTTCCATAATTCTTAGAAAAATCTCTTTTCCTGTCAGCAATGACCAGATTAACCAAGCTGTCTGAGCCTGGTGCATTTGTGGTCTGCAGGAAAGAATAATTGATGCCCCGCCCCCCGGGAGTCAAGTTATTTGATCATTGTGTTCGTAGAAATACAAGCCAGTTTTGCTGTCTTTTGATAACCGGGGTCTGGGTTAGCCGTTTCCTTCATGTATTTTATTAAACACTAGGAATGGGCATGAACTGCATTTTTGCAGTCCAGTTCAGGGTTTCTGGGTAAATCACAAACTGAACTGCCTCATATTTGTTTGTGACCCCCTGTTGTCTGCTTTTCATGGGGAGCAGAAAGCAGGGGTTTCCCCACAAAAAGTGGCAAGGAGCAGAGAGGGGTTTAAATGGCTCCGAGCTTGGCGCTATTGCAATCCCTGCTTTCTGCTCTTTGTGAACCTCTATGAACTGCCTGAAAATTCATGGACGTTCATGGTGGTTCTTCAGTTCATGAACATGACTTTGTGAACCATGAACCAGCCAAATTCATCACAAACTTTTTTTTTTCCTGAGCTGGTTAGTGTTCATCCCTATTAAGCACACAATGGTGAAAAATATCTTCTGGGAGGTTCCAAGCCAAGTATCCTGCTGAGATGCGTCAAGACGGGATTTTCCTGCAGTCCTCCTGGACTGTTCTAAAGGACCTTTGACTCCAATGAAGTGGAAGAAAGTCAGAATTGGCTGTTTTGCGGAAGATGCAAGAGGGCACCATGTTGAGGTGCTGCTGACTGAGATTATTGAATGAAAATAGCAACTCTCTCTCTCTCTCTCTCTCATATATATATATGAGAGAGAGAGTTGCTTTTTTCATTCAATAATCTCAGTCAGCAGCACCTCGACATGGTGCCCTCTTGCATCTTCCGCAAAGCAGCCAGTTCTGACTTCTCATATATATGAAAAAGAGTTGCTTTTTTCCTATCTATGGTGACAGATTCAGATGCAGAAGTTGGGGGTAAAAGACCCTGTCCCCTTGCATAGATTTATTTATTGATTGTTTGTTATCCCATCCTTTCCCCAAGGACCTCAGTGTAATCTGTGTAGTACTTCTACCCCGTTGAACCTCATAGCACTCCTTGGTTAAGCTAAGAGAGAGTGACCAGTCCAAGGTCCCCATAGTGAGTTTTATGGAAGAGTGGACATTTAAATCCAAGTCTGCCCAGCTCTAGTCTACTTAGCATACCAGTATGACTCTTGGACCTATTCTGCATTAACCTTTGTCCCAGTCTCGTTCTTGGCTCTCAAGTTTGTGTGGGGCAGGGAGCAAGCAGGGAACACACAGCCCAGCTCCAGAGATGCCAGTGCAGGATCCAGGAAAAAGAGCCGCCACGAGGAGTCCCACACAAAGGGAGGGAAGTGCTAAATGCGGAAATGGCCTTGGTATATCTTGGTCAGAACAGTTGCTGTTGCCTCCAGGGAGCTATAATTCTCACGGAATGGAATAATGATGAAATCACCAAGGAGCTCACGTGCTGATAGAACAAAAAGAGGGTCAGTCTGCCTCGTTCAGACTACAAACCCCTCATACGTTCAATAAGAACATAAGAGAAGCCATGTTGGATCAGGCCAATCTAGTCCAACATATGGTGTCACATAGTGGCCAAAACCCAGGTGCCGTGAGGAGGTCTACCAGCCAGTCCAGAACTCCAGAAGCCCCCTCCTACTGTTACCCCCACAAGCACCAAGAATACAGCTCACCACTGCCCCAGACAGAGTGTTCCATCTGTATCCTGTGGCTAATAGCCACGTGTTGACCTCTGCTCCATATGGCCTCTTGAAGCTGCCTCTGCTTGTAGCCAGCACCACTTCATGGAGCAAGGAATTCCACGTGTTCATGACTCAGAAGAAGAATAGTCATTTCAGGTTTTCGTGTGCAGGTGCCTGCCATTGCTGCCTGCCTCCCCCCGCATGCCGGAGGTGAAAACCACCTAAATGGCTTATTGGTACAGCCTCAGGAAGCTTAACAATGGGAGGTGCTTGTTTGGCTGCTTTCTTACCAGCATTCACCCTGGGCTGTTCCCACTTACTTCTGCCCTTGCTCTCCATGGTCCCCACAAAATAAATTTACTTCATTATCAGCATAGTGTAATGGCTTAGAGTGGCAGATGCTAATCCAGAGATTCAGGTTCAGTCCCCCCACTCCTCCCCAGGAAGCCTGCCGGGTGACCTTGGGCCAGTCCCAGTTGTCTCAGAGCTCTCTCTGCTTCACAAGGTCCCTGTTGGAGTGAGAGGAAGGGAAGCCTTTAGCTGGTTTCTGGACTGGATGGTCCTTTTAAAAACTTGAGTGTCATAATGAAGACTATAACCAGGGTCTCCTGGACAACCTGGACCTTCCCTCCCTCGTCTTTGTGCCTCCCCCCCCCCAGAAATGTGAATCTCTTGAGATGGGGTGGTGTCAAGAGTCCTCACAGAAGCTGGATCATAAAGCCGCCTGCTTGACAAGGTCCTTGATGGATGCAGGGAATAAGGAAACGGTGTTACCTGGCCAGAGCCTCGGGGCTTTTGGATGGGTTGTAAGCCTTCATACATAAAACATAAAATGCATTTTCTATATCAAGACTTCACTTCATACTCTCTGTACAGCGAGCTGCGTGGGTTTTTCCATTTGTACATTTGGAAACACAAAACTTTTAAGATGCATTCCTTTGTAAAAGGAAAGCAGCACATTCCTTCCTACAATTTCTTTCTCCGGTTCTTTGAATGGGAATATCGGCTGCTGTCGACCATTCTCTTGACAGGATTTGTTAATGCAATAATAAGTATATTGTTACCTCAGGTCAAAAATCTGAAATTACTATTCCTGGCGATGTGTAAAGTGCTTTTTTTTTTGTTTCTGTTCTCTCTCTTCCCGCCTCTCCCCCCCCCCCCCTTAGGTATTAAAATGTGTGGCTCCAGCTGTCGATTGTGAAGATTCTGGAACAAAAAGCAGCCATTTCCACATTTCCACGTTTATGATGTAAATGGTGCTCTGGACAATGGGCGTTTGAACCATGGACAGGCTAAGAAAAACTGTCTGGACTGGGTTTTTACATCAGTTCTTTCCTTTCCCCATGGGAGCTTATTAGTGGATTACAGTGGGAAAGGAGGGAAAAAGAGGAGAAAGGGGAAGAAAATACCTCGAAGTGGAAAGCGATCCTACAATGAGAATTATGAGCACATCTTGCATCTGCCCAGTCCTCGTTTGTCTGTGTTTTGTGCAGAGGTGTTACGGAGCTGCACACCATGGCTCCATCAAGGTGACCAGAAACCAAACCAAACCCATCGAAGGGGAGACGGAAGTGCACCATCGCCCCAAACGTGGATGGGTGTGGAACCAGTTCTTTGTTTTAGAAGAGCACATGGGACCAGATCCACAGTATGTTGGAAAGGTAATAAGTGCCTCCTTCTGTGTTTTGCCTTCTGTGAGACAAGTCATGGCAAACATTTTTGGTTATGCATCTCTAGCAGAAGGTTGTGATGCCCCAAATAAGAATAACAGAAGAGCTACTTACTGCAAATATTATTAGTTAAAAATCATAAAATAGGCCTAATTTCTCTCTCTCTCTCTCTCTTTTGGTATTTGTGTGTGTGTGCACGCTCGTGTCTGGAAGTCATGGTGACTTCTGGTGACCTCTGCTGGGACATGGAGGAAGTGGATTATACAGCCTGCAGCAGGCATCATTTTTCAATTTAAAAAAACCAAACTCAAATACTTTGTCAATATCATATTGCACACATCGGTTTACTAGGTTCAGCTGAGTAGCAGATGCAAATCTGTGTTGCCAAATGAGTTCCAACCTGGTAGTGTCTCCTCCCTGCCCCCCCTCCCATACACAATGGCTTACATTTCTCTAGGACCTGCAGGATATTCATGGAAACTCATTTTTCGGCCTCTCAGAGGCAAAGCCAGGCAACTGGTAAAAGTGTTTTAGAGCCTTTTTTTGCTGCACATTCTGTTCCACTAAGAACTTGTAGGAATTTTCTTCACTGGCAATGTGTCTGTTTCACTGGGTGTATAGGAGCAGTTGTGGAGTTTTAAGATTCCAAAACCCTATCCATTTCCTGTTTGTTGTCTGATCTCTGCGATGTTCCATTTAGGGGAGGAATCTCCATTTAATGTGAAATGTTCTTGCCTTTCCCTTTCAGTTCCCTGTGTTAGGATGATGATGCATATCTCAGAATATGGTCCTGCATGTCAAGCGTCAGATCTCAAAATAACCAGCCGTTGATTTTGAAACAAAGTCTTGGTTTATTGATAATCCATTGTGCTTGGGTAGGCACCAAATTGGAAGTGATACAGTTTAACTCTAGAATGCTAGCTTTAAGGGGCACATCAACGATAGTTTAGAAATTCCTGCTCAGGCGTGTGAAATTCACACGCTTGCTACTTTATCTATTCTTGCGGTTTAGCAACATCCTGGGTCCAAGTCTGCGCCTGGGAAAGCGTCCCAGGAGGCCTTATCTTCAAAGAGGACATTCCTGCATTTGCTACTAGTGAGAACTAAGGAAGAGGTTACATGGCTTTGATGTGCAACATAGTAGAATCACAGTTAACAACACAGGCATACTAATAAAGAAACAAGATGCTTGACATTGCAGTATGCAGAAAAATGGCATTGAATTGACAATACTCTAGCCATAATGCAACTCCCAGCACTTAACTTGGAGCCATCTACTGTGGCTTTCCACCCTGAATGTACTCAGAAATGCCTTTCCGTTCATTGCAGAACTCCTGTTCATAAGCTGCTGCTTATAGCACCACTGTTGGGGTGGAATGCAACCCTGTATAGCTTGCTTTTATTGCTGAGAGTAGAACTGTATTGTCTTATGGACCTTGCTTAAATATCAGAGGAAGTTTCCAACTTATGCTGAGGAAAGCAACTGAGATTCAGCTGCCTTGGGAACCTGGGCCAGCATGCCCTCTGGAGCCTTGCTTTCTTAGGTCTTCTCCCAGCCTAAAACAGAGTAGAAGAGGGAGGCAACCAAGATGATGAGGTGGTTGGAGCACCTTCCCTGTGGGGAAAGGCTGAAATATCTGGGACTTTTCAGTGCATAAAAGAGACGGCTAAGGGGGGACATGATAAGAGGTTTATAAAATTGTGCTTGGGCTGCAGGGAGTTGACAAAGAGAACCTTTTCTCCCTCTGCCAAACTGCTAGAACTTGAGGGCATCCAATGAAGCTAATGGGCTTCTTTACACAGAGAGTGATTAAAATGTGGAATTCATTGCCAGAGGATATAGTGATGGCCACAGGGATAAACAGCTTACGAAGGGGGTTAGATAGATTCATGGAATATGTCTATCAATGGCTACTTGCCATGGTGACTGAGGGGGGGACCTCCACACTAATCTTCTGAATCCCAGAACCAGGGGAAGGCCTTGGCCTCAGTGCCCTGTTGTTGGCCATCCAGAGGAACAGGCTTGCTACTGTGTGAGGTAGAACGCTGGACTAGATGGACCCTTGGTCTGATTCGACAGGGCTCTTCTTTTATTCTTATGAAGACTTTGTTGTTGGATGCCAGTGGAACTTATTGGCCACTGTGTGAGATAGGATGCTGGACCCTTGCAAATGAAGGGAGCACTCACACAGAAAAGAAGTTTGGCTCACATTCTCTCAACAATTTGTGTCTACATTGTTTGTACATTATAATGTACAAATGGCTTATACCAGAAGGTTTATTATTTACTTTCTTGAATACCAGGTATATCGGTACGTTTTATCATTCATGGTGGTTGTGTAATGTTGTAAAGAAGTTTTGGGTTGAGAGCATATGAATTTTTGAAGGAAGTGTTATGTTTTGATTTTCAATTTAAACCTGAGGTTATGTTATTATCTTTGATTACAAATGAGGTACCTAAAGAAGATCTACATTTGACAGTCTACTGCCTCACGGCTGCTAGAATTTTACTTGCCAAATTTTGGAGACAACCAAAGTGTCCAAATTTAGAAGAATTGGTTGATAAAGTCCTTCAGGCTGCTGAAGCGGATATACTTTCAGCCCTTTTGAAAGGGGAGACCAAGATAGTGGCGAGTAGTAAATGGAGAAATTATATAGATGGGTTAGTAAGAAACAAAAAAGGGAAGGAATGAAGGAGAGGGAAAAAGTTTCTGAAATAAATGGGGGAAGCGAGTTAATGATAAAAAAGGAGTATATAACAGAATGATGTAAGAATGGATGTTGAAAGGCATCTCCATGCTCTTTTTTTGTTGTTGTTAAGTAGGATAAATTAATTATGGGGTTCAGTTAAGTAGGATTTAAAGTAGACAAATTGATTATGTATGAAGACTGGTATGAACTTAAGATGCTATGTTGATGTGATATAATGTGGTTTTGCTAATAAAAAATATAAAAGGGGAAAAAAAACACAATTTGTGCACCCATGGCAGCCATTTTGTGGTGGTGACTGTTGTTGTTGTTGTTGTTCAGTCGCACAGTCGAGTCCGACTCTTTGCGACCCCATGGACCAGAAGTGCTCACAGGCTTAATGAGAAGCAACGACCTCTGTTTTATTGTATGGTTTGGTCTATTTGGTCTGGCAGACGCAGAAACACTCATTAATTAATTAATAGAACTCAATCTGCTACTGAAACTATCAGGGAGAAACAGAGCTGGTATAAGGCTTCAGTAAAGTAAATGTCTGCTTGATTTATTTTGCTGACGATTTCACAAGAAATGTTGAAGTGTGGCAAAAAGAAAGGAAACAATGGTATGTTCCTAATAATAGCAGGTTTCTTTTTGAGGCCAGTCAATCAGACGTTGATCCCTGTAGTCTCTTCCCCTTAAATTGAGGATAGCAGGCATTTGCAAGGTTTCTGGTAATTTTACAGGAAATATTTGTACCAGAAGAAGGCAGGACTCTGAGTAGTTCCTTGTTATTTCTGGACTCTGATGCCAGTGACCTCTCCAGTCAGTCAGTGGCTAACTTTTGCTTATAGGTTCTCCATTCTGTTGCTAATATGTTAGCATTTGATAGCCATCCTTTCTTGTTGGTCGTGCCCGCTTTGGAGTGTTAGGATCACAAGAGCAGAATCATTTTGCCCCTCAATGAAAAAGGTTACAAGAATCGTAGTTAGAGCAGGTGTGCAATCAAAGCGACAAGGGAGCTCATTCGTGTAATGAAATCCTTGTTAGGTTGGAAGGATTGACGACTGCTGCCTCTTGGTTTCACAGAGTGTACTGACTCAAAAGATGGCTCTGATCGTCTCCCTCTAAACATGTCTGGCATTTCCCAGGACAATATTGTTCAGGCACTGGAAAAAAAATGATATGGAATTCATCTATATTAGTTCTGCGAGTTAGGGTTTTATTGGAGCACGGGACATGGCTTATTCTCTCTCTAGGAATGGTATGTCACAATTTTAACAGATTATCCAAGATCTTGTGCAGTCCTATGAGAACTGAATTCCTGATCTTTGGAAGCAAGCCTTCTGTTCAAGATTAAATGAAAAACACAGGCCTCTTAAGAACAAAGTTCGGGTCCAGAGCAGTGCCCCCTCTAAGCTGTGGAGTCGTGTGAGCAAAAATTCGACTTCATAAGCTGCTGTCGTTAAAGTTGTGAGGGAGTGATTTGGCTGCTGCATAAATTGGTTTTGCTCTGGGGCCAGCCTTCCTGAGCGAAGACCAAAATGTGCGAGCGGGAGGTTAAAGAACTGTGAGTTAGCTCACACTAACTCAGCTTAGAGGGAACACTGGTCCAGCGGCACCTTTAAGACCAACCAAGGTTATTTCTGGGTGCAAGCTTTCACGTGCATGCACATGTCATCAGATTCCAGTAAAGTGTGCATGCACACAAAAGCTTATGCCCAGAATTAACCTTTGTTGGTCTTAAAGGTGCCAGTGGACTCCAACTTTGTTCCCTTGCTTCTGATCAAGATGGCTACCCACACAAACAGGCCTCTTACGTTACAACACTAAAGTCTGGGCTTGTTCCAGTTTTTAGTAATTTTTTTTTATTCAACCAAAAAAAACCTGCCATTAAGCTTCGTTCTAAGAAGCATAGATTCCGATCTTTCACTTGCTAGCAACTCTTTTCAGAGTTGAATTTCCTTCCCCTGAAATGGCATTGCTTGACAGTACTGAACTGCTTGAATCAGGTTGAGTGAGAGGCCAGATCAACCATGCTAGGTTTGGTTAACAGCTAGGTAAGGAGAAACCTGGCATTCTTGTTTTGATATGTTACCTTCTGTCAAGGGAGCAGTGGAACTCTCCTTTTGTGATAAGAAGAGACATTTTTACATGAAGAGGACCTTGGAACAGATTCAGTAGTTGCGTAACTTGGAGGCTGCATAACTTGGAGGGGTCAGGAAGTTCAGATGAGTTGTTGGTGCTGCTTATTCTACATACATTTTTGAACGTTTCATGCTGAGATTTCTCATCTGTTTCCCACCCCTTCCCAGTTTTCCTTTGCCTCAGGAATGTATGCATTTTATGGGTGTTTGTAAAATCTGAACTTCAGATTTTACCAAGACATACTAAGAACAGGAAACTCAAATTTCTCTGATCACTTCAAAAATCTTACCATAGTCTCCTGGTCTTCTACTCCTAAGTCTGTGTGATGAAACAACTCTAAACGTTTTGTACAAGTACTTAATTTATATTCTTATAGCTACAGCCCATCTCACAATCACATCAACCTGGAAATCCTCTTCCCCTCCAACATGGCATGCCTGGTATGATAAAATTTGGGACCAGTTTGTCATGCAGAAGATTTCCATTGTTGTAGATCAGGGGTGGCCAACAGTAGCTCTCCAGATGTTTTTTGCCTACAACTCCCATCAGCCCCAGCCATTGGCCGTGTTCTTGGTCCTGTTCTTAGTATGTCTGGAGAGCTACCCTTGGCCTCCCCTGTGGTAGATCATGCTTACACCTGCTCTAATAGGTCCTACAACAAATTTGTTGCTACTTGGGCTCCTGCACTAGAATTTATGTCAGATCATGACCTTTTCCCATCCAACCCCACGTATCTTTCATGGTTGCACCTCTAACGGCTTTCTCATTCCCTTTCCCTTTTTCTATGGCTCTTGATTTGCATTACTGAGTGCATTTTTAAATTGTATTTTGCAGATTTGGATTTTTTTTTCTTTTGAGTTTATTTAATAATTTGTCTGTTTATTCATTTATTGGGTGTCTGCTGTTTGTTGATTTCTGGCAACATCATTTCATATACACCCAAGGTTTTTTTTTGTGATACTGTTTTTGGGGATATGCATCTTGTGTAATCATTTGTACTCTGTATGATGTCGCTGTCATATTTTAGATAGATTTTGTGCTTCTGTACCATTTTATTTTTTAATAATTTGCATGTTTTTATGTTGGACATGAAGCAATGCAATACCTTATCGGCCACTAGAGGGAGCAAGATATACGCAGAACAGACAGCTTCTCTCCCCCCCCCCCTGCCCCCAGCAACAGGAACATATAAGCAAGGAAAATGAAAATGTGAAAAAGTCCTGCATTTGAAACTAGCAGATTTTATTCTGACCTGAACTGTGCATACAGACTTTGCCCATTAGTAAATACAGTGGTCATTTGGATTGCAGTAGGGTCAGAAATGAAATTGCATAATGGAATCTGTAGAAAACTAGAGAATGATTCTGATCCCCCCAGCCCAGACTATAATGTTATTACCTTGAACTAGTTAACTTCTTTGTCCCTCTGTCTAAGAATAAAAATGCCAATGGCCGATTTTTATTTCCTTTACATATTTGTGAAGTTTTACAAGGGCTGAGTATTGAGATTGTTTCTCTCATGTGTTCTGTTTAACAAGGCTCTGGGTGGTAAAGAAGGACTGGTAATTTATGGATGGAGGAAATACGTACTTAGGGTTTAGAATTCTGTTCTGGATGCTCATGAAAGCAGGTTCGTGGTCATCCGTGACTACAATCCATGATCAGTTGGCTAAGGATCTTTAAATCCCATTTATTCTTCAGGAATCCACCACTACTAGAAAGGGAAGGGCAAAGCATCATTCTTGAGGCTTCTGTAAAAAGCTTGTTGAGGAAAATAGCTCTTTTCTTGAGATAAGGTTTTAACACTTTGAGGCTCATAAAATATATATTTCTGAATATTTTATCGGCAATTATAGACCTAAAGGAAAGCAACAAGCAAAGATACAAGTAGTCCTAGAAAGTACAGAACAAGTTGTGTATTAATGGGTTAATTTATCCAGCTTGAACATGTTTCAGTTTACTGTTTGTTTACTACCTTGAATGTTGCATTGCAAGCACTTCAGACAAGACTCTCTCCTTGTAAAAGTCACAGTTAAGGGTTTTGCTACTGGTTTATGAGGCAAGTGAGCTCCTCTAGAGGGCTGCTAATTGCTTGGTAAGTGTAACTAACCCTCTCTAGTGTTTAACTGAACCTTATTGCTGCTCAGCGTCAATAATGTATTTAGAAGGTTACAATAGTCAACTTAATGGACAAGTTGGTTGCTGAAACGGGAGTTTGAAATTCCAGGCAGAGCGCCACTTTAACAAGAGTTACATTTTATTTTTGTGAAGGAGAAGATGGCTTTACGGAGATGATGTGCTCAGTGGTTGATAATGAGTTGTGATGGGGGGTGGGTCCTAGTTCAGATATCCTCTTCCCTCCGTGGATGGCCGCTATGCAAGCCACATTCTCTCTGGGTCGGCCCCCTCCCCTCAAATACATGATAGTTTTGTCTAACTCGGAGGCCTTTTGAAAGGTTGGTTTGTGGAAAGTGCTGTTAATCACAGCTGACTTATGGCAACTCCTGGCGGGGTATTCAAGGCAAGAGATATTCACAGGTGGTTTGCCATTGCCCTGCCCACCTATGATTCTGAGGGGGTCTTGATCTGGAGGAAGGATTATTCCTATTCAGTGCAAATTTAGGCATTGAGGTTCTGCTGCTATGGTTTCTATGTGTGTTCAAGGGTTAAGGCTCTGTGTGTGTGTGTGTGTGTGTGTGTGTGTGTGTGTGTGTGTGTGTGTGGAAAGAGTCAGTCTCTTGCCAGCCCAATCCAGCCTGTTGAACTCTAGTGGGGTCTGGAGGGGTCTCAGGCAATTTCCTGAGTGCCAGAATTCCTCGACAGTTAACATTAACAAACGTATGCACATGTGCCTACAAGGCACCTGTGAATGCATAACTGAATGTGGACACAAGTGCACAGTCTCGGTTGGGAAACTTAGAATAAATGGGGGCAATAGTGCTCTTGCACAGGTGAGCAGTTCAAGGTGGACAGTTAAATTCATATGCTGAACCAACTTGAGTATCAGGAGAAGGTGAAGCAAGAATCTTTCTCCCGAATGTCTCTGTGAAGAAAACATGCTGTTATAATTTGGGGCATTTGACTGAGGAACACTGCTACAACTTGGTGAGTTGTGCGTATAGTCCTACGTTCCCCCCCCCTTTTTTTCTGTTTCATTTGAAGGCAAGAAGCGTTTAAAGTTATTAATCCAGAACAGAAGCACAGCCTCTGAATTGCCTTTCAGCAGTAGCAGCGAGGTCTCACACTTTCCCCACTCATCATATCCGTTGTCAACTTTTAGAGGCTTCACACATAGTCCTTTTTACCTGTGGCCGCCAGATTTCCTCACTGCCTTTCTTATGATACATACATTTCATAATAAATGATTGTTTAGCAGATTGGGCATGACAGAAAAATGGCCAGTTATTTAACTTTCACTACATTTAATGGGCGTCTGTTATCACCTGACACTTTTAAAGGTCAGCAGACTTTGGAAGTGGGAAGGTATTTCAAATTACCTCCCCCTCCTCAATTTTTTTTCTGCTTTTAGCTTCCAAAGAAGCATGTATCAAAAACTGATGTGCACTCAAATGAGCAGAAAGTGGCAGCATATACATTTCCTAAAATAAGTATATTTTGCAAGTTACAGATCCAGCTACCTCCTAGTTTCAGAGTAGAGGTGAGTCCTTTCCTTTTTGCAATATGGTCTTTCATGTGTGAAAAGTATGCAAATACATAGAAGAAACTAAAAACGGAGGAGCATTGCACATTAATCCATAATTAATTGTGTTAATTCTTGTAAAGTAGAATCCAAGAGGAGTGGCAAATAGATCAGAGAGTGCTCATGGAACAATAAGAGGGGCAGAATGGGGGAAATCTTTTCATCAGGAGTACTGGGGTGTACCACAACATGACCAGGTTCTGGTTACCACTGATGGTTGGTGTTCACTTTGGGAACACATTTCCTTACATATGTAAATATTGGACCCAGGCTGGCAGCCATGCTGGTCTGAAGCAGTGGAACAAATGTTGAGTCCAGTGTCATCTTAAAAACCAATAAAGTTTATTCAAGGTGTGAGCGTTTGTGTATGAGATTTGAAGAAGTTTGCTTGCATACAAAAGCTCATCCTTTGGATAAACGTTTGTTGACCTTAAAGGTGCCACTTGACTCAAAGTTTGTTCATATGTAAAAGTTGTCTACATTTTGTCTACAAATGTTGTCTACAAAATATTACATTGTATCTAGAACACAAAAACAGCCTTTGCCAAAGTGCCATTGAGCACTCCTCACTCCTCCGTTAGGAAGCCTGTCTCATAGCGGCGTGCAAGATGTTTAAGAGAGGCTGAGCGGGATAGAAGAAGACTGCAACTTACCATCTCCTTTATTTCCTTCCCCCACAACAGACACCCTGTGAGGTGGGTGGGGCTGAGAGAGCTCTCACAGGGGCCTCCCTTTCAAAGACAACTCTTTTGAGAGCTCTGGCTGACCCAAGGCCATTCCTGCAGCTGCAAGTGGAGAAGTGGGGAATCAAAGCTGGTTCTCCCAGATAAGAGGCTGCACATTTAACTACTACACTAAACTGGCTCTCAGCATACAAGATATGCTGACTGGAGAATAGTCTTCACTCCAAATTTACGTCTCAGTTACTAGGAGATACCTTGAGAACTATCTTGAAGCTGTCACGATATTCTCCCAAATTTACGTATGAACATTGAATGCTATGTTTTTAATTTTTTTTCATGAACTGTTTTCCTAAAGCTGTACATCATATCCATAAATGCACTTTATTTTGAGCCCATTTTTTCTATCTGCTTTAGTACATAAAACAAGGCCTCCACTTACAAATGAAAGAGAACTACTTAAATGCATAGCCATTTTATCCGGTCTTCCTTAAGGAGGTTGTGGAGATACCACGTGAATTAATTGGTGGGGAAGTGTCTTCAAGTCGCATCTGACTTAGAGCACCCCTGTGGAGTTTCCAAGGTGGGAGATGTTCAGAAGTGGTTTGCCAGTGCTCATAGGGTTGCCAAGTCCAATTAAAGAAAAATCTGGGGACTTTGGGGGTGGAGCCAGGAGACTTTGGGGGTGGAGCCAGGAGACATTGGGGTGGAGCCAAGAACGAGGATGTGACAAGCATAATTGAACTCCAAGGGAGTTCTTGCCATCACATTTAAAGAGACAGCACACCTTTTAAAATGCCTTTCTTCCATAGGAAATAATTAAGGATAGGGGCACCATATTTTGGGGCTCATAGAATTGGACCCTCTGGTCCAATCGTTTTGAAACTTGGGGGGTATTTTGGGGAGAGGCACTAGATGCTATACTAAAAATTTGGTGCCTCTACCTCAAAAAATACCCCCCCCAGAGCCCCCAATACCCACGGATCAATTTCCTATTATTCCCTATGGGAATCGTTCTCCAAAGGGAATAATAGAGTGCCTAGTAGACATTTTCCTCCCCCCACGCTTTCTAAAGGGGGGGGGACGGCCTCCAAACTAGGGAATCCCCTGCCCCCTTCCTCTCACACACACACACTTACCAGATCTTCCTCCGGACAACTCTACTTCCTGTGAAAACGAAAGCAAAAGAAAGGGAGGGGCCGTTCTCAGAAGCCCTTTCTGCTTCCTGCCCAGCCTTAAAGGGGCAGACATTTTGCAAACGGCTCAGGAGCTCTACAACATGAAGCCTAAAGGTATGTTCTCCCCCCCTCCACCCCCGCTTCAAGAGTTTTGAAGAGCGGGAGATGAGGCTGCGAACCCAGAAGTCTCCCGCCAGAGCGGAAGTTTGGGAAGCCTAATTGCTCACCTCTGCATCATGGCCCTGGGCTTCCTTGGTGGCCTCCCATCCAAAGACTAGCCAGGGCCAATCCTGCTTAGCTTTTAAAATCAACCTAGCCTGGGCCATTCAAGTCAGGGCATGGATAAATCAGGCAATATGGAAACTCCAGAATATGCAAGCACAGTAGAAGTTCAGTAAGACCATTATCTGGGCTCAGGACCCTTGATGTAAATTAACATGGCAGGAGTGTTACAGCAACAGTTGGTTCATCTGCTTCCTTGTTGCGTTATTTGATGGAATCTTCTATAGTTTGTGAAGACCAGTCAGGACTTGCCTCTTGATTTATCCTTTTGCTTCCTTTTCTGTTGTATACACCCACAAAACAATAAGGTCTGAAGTACTGCTTTTACTAAACAAAGGGAAGTCAAGACCGTTAGCTGTGAACTGCCACTCCTGGCTTAAGTTTGGCTCTCATTGACTGTCTTCTGTGGGAAGCAGAGCATCTCATTATAAGGGTCTGGAAGAAACCTGATCCTTCACGTTAGACATGGTAGCGATGCCAGAGGATTCTGCTGCTGCTGCCATCGCCTGAATCCCTGTTGCATTCAAGTGGCTACAGATATTAAGCTGAATAAATGGCTAAGAACATAATTTTAAATTGGAAGCACATTAGTTATGATTTAAGATTTCATGTCCCCACTGTTTCATTGCTATCTCAGCCCACTTTTTTGCTTCTTTGTAATCCTGTCTGGACTTTGAGATTCTAAATCCCAGAGCCAGGAGGCCACATCAGGGGAAGTCCTTGGCCTCTGTGCCCTGTTGATAGCTGTCCAGAAGAACTGGTTGACCATTGTGTGAGACAGAATGCTAGGCTAGATGGACCACTGTTCTGATCCAGCAGGGCTCTTCTGATGTTCTTCTCAGGGGAAGGCCTTGGCCTCTATGCCCTGTCATTGGCCCTCCAGGGGAACTGGTTGGCCACTGTGTGAAACATGATGCTGGGCTAGATAGACCACTGGTCTGATCCAGCAGGGCTCTTTCTATATTCTTATGTGCTTAAATTGCAGACATTTTCTTGGGAAGGGAGGGGCAAATTGGGCATGACTGTATTTTGTATGATTTTAATTTTTGGGATTGGAAACTGTCCTGAACCACAATGAAAAGACAGAGGCTGATTCTACATTCATGTTTGGTCTGATTTTCTGAGCACTAAAATTGCCTTCTAGAAATCCGGAGTATATTTTTACATCTACACTCAAAATTTTGCTCCTGGACTTCCCCTCCACATTTGCTTGCTTTACTGGAGGAGGGGAGGTTTAAGAGTTCCTTTGTTCTTTCTTGAGAAATGAGTTTATTGCCCTGTTTCCTTCAAAATAGTGGTGGGGTGTGTGTGTGGTATGTGAGAGGTGACTGTGAGGGACAAACAAATAAAAAGAAAATAAATAAGAGGGTGAGATCATTATAGATTCTATCTATCTATCTTCTATCTATCATCTATCTATCATCTATCTATCTATCTATCTATCTATCTATCTATCTATCTATCTATCTATCTATCTATCTATCTATCTATCTATCTATCTATCTATCTATCTATCTATCTATCTATCTATCTATCTCTATCTGTCTCTGTCTCCTTCCCTCCTTCCTTCCTTCCTTCCTTCCTTCCTTCCTTCCTCCCTTCCTCCCTTCCTCCCTTCCTTCCTCCCTTCCTCCCTTCCTTCCTCCCTCCCTCCCTTCCTCCCTTCCTTCCTTCCTTCCTTCCTTCCTTCCTTCCTCCCTTCCTCCCTTCCTTCCTCCCTCCCTTCCTCCCTTCCTTCCTCCCTCCCTCCCTTCCTTCCTTCCTCCCTCCCTCCCTCCCTCCCTCCCTTCCTCCCTTCCTCCCTTCCTTCCTCCCTTCCTTCCTTCCTCCCTTCCTCCCTTCCTTCCTCCCTTCCTCCCTCCCTCCCTCCCTCGTGTGCCAGGGGTACTGACTTCAGAGCATGGCATGGTGGCCTTCCCTCCTGTGCCACTTTCGACTGCATAAAATGGTAGGGTTGTGAGCTGTTTCTCCTGCTGCTGGTTCCATGGGTATGCCCACAGGCAGCAGAGTAAAAACACACACATTTTTCTTGTTGAAAGAGGCATGGGAGGGAAGGGAGGGAGGGAAGAAGAAGACTGCCCTTCTCTCTGAATTAGAGACTCTGAGTGACTTACAATCTCCTTTCCCTTCCTCCCCCACAACAGACACCCTGTGAGGTGGGTGGGGCTGGAGAGGGCTCTCACAGCAGCTGCCCTTTCAAGGACAACCTCTGCCAGAGCTCTGGCTGACCCAAGGCCATTCCAGCAGCTGCAAGTGGAGGAGTGGGGAATCAAACCTGGTTCTCCCAGATAAGAGTCCACGCACTTAACCACTACACCAAACTGGCTGAAGCCACCCCTGCTGCTGCATTATGCTCTTGAGTTTCAGATGTCATTTCATGACACCCTCAGGCGAACTTAAGACTCCGTGCATTTTTGTATCTCATATTTTTGCTACACCTCTCATCAGATTCCATTGCCACCGTACAAGTAATTGTATGATTGCCTCTGATAATTGCAGTTCTGTGAGTATTGGGGGGTGCTGCCTCCCCCCAGTGCAAGGTACAAGTTTCCAAAACCGTATGGTTGGAACCACAGCAGTTAAGCCGGCTTGAAATGTGTTGCATCGATGTGCACAAGGCCTGCAAGAACTTGCTTTCCTCATAGAACTTGGGCAATAACGTGGAAGAAGCTTCTCCTTGTAGTAACGTCTACTGAAATCTTGCTTGATGAGGGAAGAGGCTTTTAGGACATTGCATCCATTTGGCAAACATAAATCGAATTGAATGTAACAATCCCATTTTAACAATGGCCTTCATCCCAGAGAATCTGGCACAGACAGAAATTAACATAGGCTTGTATTAAAGCTTTCAAATAGTGATCCCAGTAGCAGGAAGTTCAAAGATGTTACATCTTACAGTATTTGACAGTTGCAAACTGGTACAGATGGCAGGTTGCAGTGCTAATGGAGAATTAATGAATAATGTGATACTTGCTTTTCTGGTTTCCCAGGGTAGTGCCTTTTTGATCTAGGGTGGGCTGTTTTCGAATGAAGCTTGTTAGAAACTCAGGAATGCATAACACAGAGGCAGGATTTTATTATTTGGGTAACAGGCAACATTTTGTTCTAGATCAGAGGCCAGAACAAGTCTGAGTGACATGAAGGCTCTTAATGAATGGACCAGGATCATGAAATGAGCAGTTGGGAGCTTGAAGGTAGATCAATAAACTATAACTCCTAACTAAGATAGGAAGCAATGTTTGCGAAAGAATCTGGGAATTGCAAAGTTTTCCTTCGCAAAGGTCATAGAATCATAAAATCATAGAGTTGGAAGGGCCCTCTGGGGTCATCTAGTCCAACCCCCTGCACAATGCAGGAAACTCACAAACACTTCCCCCAAAACTCACAGGATCCTCATTGCTATCAGATGGCCATCTAGCCTCTGTTTAAAAACCTCCAAGGAAGAAGAGCCCATCACCTCCCAAGGAAGCCTGTTCCACTGAGGAATCGCTCTAACGGTTAGGAAGTTCTTCCTAATGTTGAGGCAGAAACTCTTTTGATTTAATTTCAACCCACTTGGTCTGGTCCTACCTTCCGGGGCCACAGAAAACAATTCCACACCATCCTCTAAATGACAGCCCTTCAAGTACTTGAAGATGGTGATCATATCACCTCTCAGCCACCTCCTCTCTAGGTTAAACATCCCCAGCTCCTTCAACCTTTTTCTCATAGGACTTGGTTTCTAGAACCCTCACCATCTTCATTGCCCTCCTCTGGACCCGTTCCAGCTTGTCCAAAGCCTTCTTAAAATGTGGTGCCCAAAACTGAACACAATACTCCAGGTGAGGTCTTACCAGAGCAGAGTTAAGCGATACCATCACATCACGTGATCTGGACACTATACCTCTGTTGATACAGCTCAAAATTGCATTTGCCTTTTTAGACACCACATCACACTGTTGACTCATGTTCAGCATGTGATCCACTAAGACCCCTAGGTCCTTTTCGCACATACTACTGCTAAAACAAGTCTCCCCCATCCTATAACCATGCATGGGATTTTTCCTACCTAAATGCAGAACTTTACATTTATCCCTGTTAAAATTCATTTTATTGATTTTAGCCTAGTTTTCCAGCCTATCAAGGTCATCCTATATCCTGTTTCTATCAATGGATTTAGGACTGGCTCTTCATAAATCTTTAAAATAATAGCACAGTGCCTGAAGAACCAGAGTTGTGTATGTTTGAGAGCCCATGAAACATCTTTTCTAGTATTCTGATGGAGATGGGGAGCATGTACTAAGTGTTGTCGAATTGCTTCTGATGTATGGCAACCCTGTGGATTAATGACCACCAAAACAATCTATCCTCAGTTTGGTCCTTTTAACTTCGAGGAAGAGTTCAGGCTTAATTTGATCTAGAACTTCCTTATTTGTCTTTTTGGCAGGCCACAGTATCCATAAAACTCTTCCTCCAACACCACATTTCAGATGAATCCTTACAGTATTGCTCTCAGCTTCACTGACATAGACAAATCCCTTCACCATGTTAAGGTGTGTGTTGAAGTGGAGTGGGATGGACAAAATAATAAAATCCAACCTGGGTTGGATCCAGTGATAGATTTCCACTAACTGAAGAGGGGCATTTCGGTGATCCCCCCCCCCATTTCCTGGTTTCAACTCAGACCTGCAACTTGGCTCCCTTGCAGCCTCTGGGAGCTTTTGGACCTAGCAGGATTGCGGGGGGTGGGGGGGCATAGAAAGTCCCATCCTGCGAAAGGAAATTCCATTTGTTAGGAGATATTGGTTGTGATCAGACGGGCTGTTTGGCCTACCATAGCCATCTCCAGATTTAATGTGTGCGATCGCAATCGTACATCTGTCCCCCGCAGCCCACTCTTCCTTATCTCATCATGGAATGGCCCAGGAATGGATTAAACAGCCACTGGGAACTTCCTGGTGGCAAAGTCCTTGCGGCGCTTCCATGAAGCGTTTCTGGCCATGCAATTGAACCTGGTGCGACGTGCACACACAGGAGCGGTGTGAATGCTCCACTCTGTGCCTGTGTGGCTCATGCCGGTGCCAGCTGCCAGGTAGGTGTCATCTGACGGGCTCTCAGGTCCAAGTCCCTGTCAAAGGCTTGTCTCACTGCATCCGCCTCTTGAACTATACTGTGTCTGCATCCTGAACGATGTTGCTTTCCTTAGCAATATTGTCTTTGCTTATTATGATTCAGTTATTTTGTACTTATTTGCACTTAACAAGTGTGCACAGCAGAAACTAATTTGCATATTAGGCCACACCCCCTGATGCCCAGCCAGCGAGAACTGCATTCCTGCTCCAAGAAAGCACTGGGCCTGCTCCAACACGGCTTCTCTTGTGTCCTTAATAGTTCAGAGACGTTAGAAAGCATGTCTTCCACCCTTGATCAATAGCATTTTGAAATCTGAAATCCCTCTCGGAGACCTGTCTCTAGGGAATTTCTTCAATAAATAATTTTTACCTGGATATGTTCAAAGAAGGTAAGCTGAGCAATGCTGCAACATACAACTGTATCAAAATTGAGCATCTTTTTTTTAGATTTGTGCATATTTGGACAATAGGTTACTCATTGACTCAGTGAACCTAGCTGAAACCTAGCAGGAGTTTATTCAAATCCCTGGCCACCAATGCAAAAGTAGTTTTAAATTTTGTGACATTCAGCCTGATAGAGTGCTGGTGAGCATCAAAGCTTTTGCACAATGCTCTATGTCTACTTGGTTAGTCCTAATAAAAGACATGGGTTTCATTAGTGTTCTTAAACAACAACAACCCCCCAAAAATCATGACTAACGAGTCACTTCTGGGGGCAAGATTTCTGGCCCGTTCTTTGAAGAATGAAGTTTAGACTGTATATGCATTCTAAGTGGATGATTTCTCCCATTTAATCTGAGAAATTGTTCTAGTTACGATTCTAAGCAGAGGCTCAGTTTTTCCTATATCCTGCTGGGCTGAATGAGCAAGGTGTCCAGTGGTCCCTCCTGTATATGATTGCGACCCATAGCCTGAATGTCTCTACCTACGCTTGAATGGGTGATGAAAGCTAGGATACTTTCTGGAGTGCAGTCTGAGCATGCGTTGTAGGGTCCAGCTGGTCTCCCTGGAACTTGTGGTGTCTCTCTAGTTCAGCTAGCATACTCTGCTCACATCTAGTAAGGCAGACTCACCCCACAGGCTTTGACTTCCCATCCCCACCAGTTGCAGCAAGTAGACAGTGTTTCTTCTGCCTCCTTACCATGCTTGAGCTGCCCAGGATGTTGTAGGAGGCTACCTGATCTTACCGCAAACCAGACCTCGGATTCAGCGGGAGCTCACAGGAGCAGAGCTCCTGAGCCTTTCTGAGAGTTCCACCTCCTCCTTCCCACCTTGTCCATTGAATAGTATGTGCAGCTGCGTAACGATCCCTGGGTGAGCTCCTCCACCTATTTTTTTACAAAATGACCCCTGCTCCAAACATTTATAAACTAGACTTGCGTGAATCAGTGCAATTTCATCAGGGGTGTCATTTTTTGAGGTTCTTGGCTTCATCCCACCCTTTATCCTAAAATTATGTCATTCTCTGTCTTGTGCTCACTCTTTGCCCTTTTTTTAGCCATTTGCCCTAAGATGCCTTTTTATTGATGGAAAGTCATTCCTGTATAGCGAAGCGCTAAAAAAAAAAAAATCATTTTCGCTCCCCAGAGTATGCTTCCGCTCAAATTTCAACAAGCAGTTGGATGGGCTTGTTTTTCTCTGTATGATGGTACAAAGGAAACTGATCAATAAGCAGCAGTTTGAGTTGAACAGCCAATCCTGAGGATTTCTTTTGCAATCAGAATAATTCATGCCATTTGGTCATTGAATCATGATTACTATTCAAAAGGATAACCATGAATAAAATTCCTGTCCCCTACCCTTGATTTTTCCTCTGAAAAGTTTATTTTTCCCACATAAGCCAAATAAGATATCTTAAACTACTAGAAGGGTGTTAAAAGGTGCAGATAAAACTGAGTCCACACTACAGAGTGACTAAAGGATGGTGCCTGTCCATGTAAGATGGTGATCTGACACCCTTCCCTGCATATCTTACACCCCTCCCCAAACATCTTGCAGCATCTTGTCTTTGCTGCAATTTTTCCTTACCTTATTAGCTCCTTTTTATGCATGGTTTCTTGCAGTTGTATCAGAAATATGTAAAATGTTCAGAAATGCAGCTGCTTATGTTCGAAGGCACTTGTGCTCCTTTTTTTCCAATTGCAATAAAAATGGGCATGGTGACTGCGGAACAGACATTACCGGGGAGGGACCTGTCCTTGTAAGTGCTTTTTTTTTATTTTGCTACAGACCAGTGGTTCTGTGCCAATCCACTCTCTTCCAGTCCCTTTCAAATGTGTAGTGACAGTAAAGAATTGTCATGTGCGGTACAAACAGAAGTTACTTCTTAATTTCAAGCTTCTTGTCTGTAAGGTGGCCTGATCCGATTCTACAAGGGCAAAAGTTGCATTTTGCACTTGATGTAGGAACCTCATGCAATATGTTTGTGGAGACATTCCAAATTTACAAAATTTAACAATAGTAGCCATTCATGTTTTGCTAGAACAAAACTCCTGATCATGCTTTTGGGCAGCTGATCTTGTACGCAGTTCTCACCCCCCCACACACACACCTTAGCATCTGTCTATGAATCTGAAATCTGAAGCCCTTGCTCTTATATAGAACTGTTATATAGAACTGAAATTGGACCTAGGGAGGAACTGTTGTTCTCCTGCTGGGTACTGGAGTGCCCCGAGACCTCAAAATCAGGAGGTCTGAACACACACCTCCTGTCTTCATTTGGCCTTCCATTTCAAAGGAGTAATTTACATTCAGGAGGAAGAGAGGACTGGGTGAAAGTGGGCTGGAATTCACTGTCAGAGGAGGTGGCAGCAGCTGTGAGCACAGATGGCTTTAACAGGGGTTAGACAGGTTAATGGGAGACATCTCTATCAATGGCTACCAGCCATTGAGACTAAAGGAGAAACCTCCATATTGAGAGGCAGTGAACTTCTGAAACCCAGAGCTAGGAGGCAACATCTGTGGAAGGCTCTCTGCTCTGTTAGTTGGCTTCTTTCTGAAACAGGATACACTACTGGTCTGATCCAGCAGCAGGGCTCTTCTTAAATATGTGGTAGAGAAGTGAGCATGGACTTTTCATGGTCAGCAGTCCTGTGACAATTTTGGTGTCAGGAAAGAGGAAAGGAGCCCTCTTTGCCTGAGCTTGGTCTCCCTGCTATGAATCCTATTTCCCTATTTCGTATATTTTGTGAGATTCTGTGACGGAACGGCCCTGGTTTGCCTACCAGACCCTGTTCCCCTTTTTGGAGGGAGCTATTTCTCCTCCGGCCACTTGGGCTCGCTGCCACCACCTGCTCAGTCTAGGGGTTCAGATTGAGAGGAACAGGACTCCCAATCCCCCTCTCCAGCTCTGAGGCCAGGCCTCAAGGTCCTCTGCGACCCTGTACTTGGGTATCACAGAGGCCACAGCACTTCTTCGGGGAACCCCTGGAGGATTGGCACCTTATCCAACTGCATGCCTTCCCCCTTCCCCGGGGCCCCCTTCATAAAGCAGCATGGTCTAAAGCGGTTGGGGATCTATGTGTTACAAAGTTTGACTGCCAGCATTCAAAACAGTAAAAATATTTAATTAGAAGAGAAAAAGAAAAGAAAAAAAAAAAAAAAAAAAGCAGTTGCATGTAAAAGTTTAGCACAACATCCAAACAGCAACCAGAAGGACAAATAAAAGGTGGATTTAAACGCATCCTCCCGTCCCTAGTCTAAACTTGCCCTGCCTTGTGGATGACTTCCTCGGTCTGACTGCCTGGAGTCCTCTCCCTCTTGAGAAGGCCTCTCCCACAGTCAGGAGCCCACAGACTGACAACCTCTCTCCTTGAGGGCCAGCCGAGAACTGAACTTTTCCCGCCTCACTCCAATAAAAAAGAGAAGAACTTCCTGCCCCTCTAGGAGGCTTTCCCCCTAGAGTTGATGGTTTAACTCCGGAAGGGAGGAGGGAATGAGGGGAAGGCTAGGCCACAAAGCCTGCCTTAGCAGTTTCATGTTCCCTCCCAACCAAGCACCACCATTAACTCAGATGGCGTTTCTCCACAGCTTCTATTACCAGGAATTGCCTGGATTGAGGAGGGTGGGGGAACAAAACTGGTGCCTTGCAGATGGCATAAAACATCATAAGCATTACTTTTAGGGTTATAGCTTGATGGATGCTCCATTACATGTTGAACATTCAGGAGGCTTATGTGAAAAGGGGGAGTTTAATAGCTGGAGAGCTGCATTGTACAGTGGAGGAAGGCTTGCCGTTAAAGCTATGCCTGATTATGCTCTTTTTTAGAAGACATTTTGTGAATTACAGAGGTGAATTCTTTGTGCTTACTAGCTAGAACAGTGGGAGGGGCTGTGAGATACAGGATAGGGAGGAGAAGGCCTTTGTCTCATAAGCATAGGGAAAATAAGTAGACTTTAAGAAATGTAATTGGACATTTGCTATTGGACCAAATGAACAGACCATTAGAGATGTATTTAAGGCACACATGTGCTTGATAGGATGGGATAAGAGTGGCGGTGATGGTGGAAAGTGCCATCAAATCACAGCTAACTTACGGCGACCCCTGGTGGGGTTTTCAAGGCAAGAGATGGTCAAGAAGATTGAAGATATTGAAGATATTGGATTTATATCCCGCCCTCCACTCCGAAGAGTCTCAGAGCGGCTCACAATCTCCTTTACCTTCCTCCCCCACAACAGACACCCTGTGAGGTGGGTGGGGCTGGAGAGGGCTCTCACAGCAGCTGCCCTTTCAAGGACAACCTCTGCCAGGGCTATGGCTGACCCAACGCCATGCTAGCAGGTGCTCCCAGATAAGAGTCCGCACACTTAACCACTACACCAAACTGGCACTACACCAAACTGGTCAGAGGCGCTTTGCCTTTGCCTGCCTCTGCGTCACAACCTTGGTCTTCCTTGGGGGTCTCCCATCCAAATACTGGTCAAGACTGATCCTGCTTAGCTTCCAAGATCTGATGAGATAGGAGCAGCCTGGGCCATCCAGGGCAGGGTGGAATAACAGAACTGGTATTGTTCTTTTTATTTAAATGTGCACACATATTTAACTCACTTTTGCTGCCACCTGAGCTCTCTTTCACATATATTCTTAGACACTTGTGAATTCTCTAACTTAGATTCAGGACACTTGGCCAGAAGCAGGAAAGAGGAAGTTAACCTCAGTTGGGGAAGTTAACCTCAGTGTCAAGGGGAAAGCTCTTCCTACTTCCTCAGCCTAACTTGGAAAACTGGCAGTTACCAACTGGGGAAGGGGAGGGGGAACAGAATATGTGGCTTAGGGATCTTTACCTGGTCATGGTACAATCCAGTTCATCAGAGTTCCTCTGACAGGCTACCAGTCATCAGGAGTCAACCAGGTCTTTTCCAAAACGAGGCTGAGAATTTATTGAGGGCAATACTGGGGTACAGAAATGGAAGGGGTACTTGAGCATAAGAACAGTGAAATGGTTGTGTTCAGAAGGCCAAGCATATGAAGAGTGTGTGTGAGAGCAGAGGAAGAGAAAGAGAACCAATCTCTGGCTGAGAGAGAGATTTCTGTGCCAGAGAAAGACCACAAATGGGTGAGGAGAGGGTGGGAGAAGAGTGGTGGTGATGGTGGAAAGTGCCATCAAATCACAGCTAACTTACGGCGACCCCTGGTGGGGTTTTCAAGGCAAGAGATGGAGAAGGGAGAGTTATTAAGAAAGGAGGGGAGAAGGGAGAGTTATTAAGATAAAAGGAGTGAGCAGACAGAAGGAGTTTACCTATCCACAGTCAGCTGAGCTGGGTAAAGTATGTTGTCTGCAAAGACTGAAGAACTAGGGGACTTAAGGCAGAGCTTCCAGAGGTACAGAGGAAATAACAAGAAGATAAAGCAGCAAAGGAATGCGTCTTTGTGGAAAAGAAATGTCACAGAGTTCCAAAGAAAGAAAAATGGACTCAGCAGCCTCTGTGCCAGCAGAAAGGATGAGACTGTAGAATTCTGGCTGGAAGAACAGCTGTAGTTACAAAAGAATATCAGAAGAAATAACTGTAAAAACCTGGGATTCAGGGTAAGTCCAAGATAAGAATCCCATGCCTGAGACTGGCTGATAGAAGGCATTCAGGCAGGGTCAGTAAAAGTTCAATTCAAACTCTATTGGCTGCTTGATAATAATTAGATTTTGCGTTCAGCAGGACTTTCATTTGCTGATGAGATTATTTTGGTGCATGGCTTTGCAAGGTCCTGTGGCAATCAGTATGTATTCATATGTCCCATCAGTGAATCAGTCGTTTTGGCCACTCTTTAGCATAGCCTGGGCTTCACCTTCTGCAAAGCAAGATATCTTATCGCATAAAATGACTGCCAAGGTGCATTTAACCAAGATGGAATTGGGGCAGACGGCAGAGATCTAGGGAGGAAGAGTGCTCTTGGTAGCACTTTGGAGAAGAAAGCAAAAGAAGACAAAAGGGGAGAGAAGGAACCATTACCTTATTCAGGGCCCAGATCCTTGAGAGATGTTACATGTTATTTCAGTTCATCAAAAGTGTTTTCTCAAGTTACACCCACAAATAACAGCATTCTACTTATTACCCTTTCACCGAGGCTGGGAAGGCAGTGGGCGCGATGCGTGAGGAGGGGCTCCTCGTGGCTGCCGCCTACTTGGCCCACTCCCACGTGCCAGCCCTCCTGTCAGGTATAACTACTAGAACATATCAGCCAGAACTGCCAGATTCCAGACTTAAAGTAATCCTATGATCTGTTGCATTTTGCTGGGAAATAGTTTACATGAGAAAACTTTATAATGAGTGCCTTAGAAGACACTCCAGTCTCCAGACCCTTGGTGGGGGCAGAAAGGCAGGGCATTATATTTTGTAAATACATTAATAAATAAAACACAGAGGTTTCTCGGGCAGGCAGGATGATATCGGAAGAGTTCTGTAAATTAGACATTTGAAAACAGGGAGCTAAGCTTTGCGTCATTTTTTCAGCTCCTCAGAGTGACTAACAGAAGTCAACATTACAATTAAAATACTGAATTGCTCATTGCGCAGCTGTAGAGATGCCTAATTTGGAAGAGCCTTCATTCTCATTAAGATGCAGAAAAGATTCAGCCAGTGAAGTCCATGCTCCCCCTTCCAACCCGGTGTAAAGTTCCTTGTTTCATACAGTGCTTTCCATCTCATATCCGAGGGCCACTGAGAAAGGGCAGTCCCAGGGTCAGTGATTGCAGGGATTAGCCCTCAGTTGTGGGTTACAACACTTTACTTAAGACTCCTGAGCCAAATTATATGCAGCCATGCCAGGTGAAATTTGGGCCACTGGCTCATTATTCATTGGATTTTAATCCCACTCTCCCTTTAAGGAGCTCTGAGGGGCATATATTGTTCCTTCTTCCTCCATTTTATCTTCACAGCCTTGTGAAGTAGGTTAGGCTGAAAGAGAATGGTGGGCCTGAAGTCACTAATACTGATTTCTCATGAGCATTGCTCCACCCCCAGGCGTCTGTTTTCCCTGACGCAAACAATCAATTTCCCACCAGTTGCTCTGTGGTACATTTCGATGTGCAGCTCCCTCCAGTTCCCCTCACAGCTTTGCGATGCTGTCTTTTAAGGCTTAAGAAATCGTGAGGAGAAGTGGAGGGAGCCACATGTTAAAATGCACCTGTGGAGCAACTGGTGGGGAATCAATCTCTTGCACCAGGGGAAACGGACGCCTGGGGACGGAGCAATGCTAGTAAGAAATTAGTACCAGCAGCTTTTTCATGGCAAGCAGGAAATGAACCTACTCCCAGCACAGTTCCTCTGGCTAATCTTGGATATTACGCTGTGCCTTAAGCATCCCTCTCTGGCTATTTGTGTTCTTTTCATTTTCTGGGAAAGAAGAGGTTTTCATTTTCTTTCACAGTTTCTGCCAATCCTTCAGGGAGTCTGTCTACTTGCTTTAAATTCTTCAGTTGGATTCCCTTCACTTGCTGGAATTTCACTGGAGGGGGATGCAGCATCTGGGATTCATGAACTCCTGGATGTCCTTTTGGCATCTGTAACCCCTCTGTGTGCTGCTGCGCCTGCGATTCTGGCGGTGGATCCCAGAGCTTCTCCTGTGCTTCTTCCTTGTGTGTACTCCCTTGAGGCTGAACTTGAGTTCATTGTCACGTTAGCTTAGTTCCAGACCTCTGCACAGGACAGAAGGTATCATGATGGGAGTACAGGAAGAATACCATTAGTGGGACAGGCTCCAAGACTGAACAGGGAGGAGCACTGCAAGAGATTCTCAGTTGCTATGATACCTGAATTATATATATATATTAAAGAATAAAGAAATATTCTTGAAAGTAAGCAAAAAAAAAAATACTATGTGGATTAGGGTTTGTAGAATCTTTCAGGCTCAAGTGCCGTGTTCTACTGGAGAAAGTTTTCCTTCCAGACGTTTCGTTCTCGGCTGCGGAGAACATCCTCAGCTCTCCAGCAGCCCTGGCTCCACTCAATGCACAGCAGCCAAGAAGGTCAGAGCACCTGCTCCGGCTGCAACGCCACTGAGGATGTTCTCCGCAGCCAAGAACGAAACGTCTGGAAGGAAAACTTTCTCCAGTAGAACGCGGCACTTGAGCCCGAAAGATTCTACAAACCCTAATGATGTTACCAGCCGTGAAAACCTGAAATCTTTGATAACTATGTGGATTGATGCTCACCTTCTTATGAGGAGTCCCAGTTCTTATCCCAGATGCAACTCTTGTCTTCTTATTGTGTACAGTTTGTGTCTCTGCATTTTGATCCTGCAGAGCTGTGAGACTGCAGAAGAGCCCGTTTGGCGTAGTGTTGGTGAGAGCCAGTTTGCTGTGGTGGTTGAGAGTGCGGACTCTAATCTGGGAGAACTGGATTTGGTTCCCCCCTCCTCCGCATGCAGCTGCTGGTGTGATCTTGGGGCAGATAGCACAGATCTAGGTAGGAAGGGATACTCCACAGTTCTCTCTGAGCAGTTCTCGAAAGAGCTCTCTCAGCCCCTACCTACCCCACAGGCAGTGTTCCCTCGAAGCTGAGTTAGTGTAAACTAGTTCACACTTTTTTAGCCTCTGGCTCACTTATTTTTTTTTCTTCGCTCAGGAAAAACGGCCCCAGAGCAAACCAATTTATGTAGTAGCTTACAACTTCAGTGCCAGGAGCTCACGAAGTAGAATTTCTGCCCACAAGACTCCACAGAGGGAACATTGTTCACAGGCTGTCTGTTGTAGGGAGATGAAGCAAAGGAGATTGTAGGACTCTTTCGGTTAGGGAACAGGAGGGTATAAATCCAATCTCTTCTTCTTCTCCCTCACCCATACTAGTAGAATTTGGGTGGCACCTAAGGAAGATGGGTAATAGATACAAAATGGAGAAAGGTGTGGGGATTACTCTCTGGGAGTTTGGGACTGCAGGTGTTCACTCTCAAGTCCCCCTGAACTGCCTGCAGGAGTCTGGAATCACCTGAGAGACTAACCAGATTTGTGGCAGGGGAGGGGCTTTTGTGAGTTCTTTGCGTATCTATCTGAAAAAGTGAGCAGTGACTCACAAAAACTCATTTGCCACAAATTTGGTTAGCCTTAAAGGTGCGTCGAGGATCACCCAGTGAGCTACCATGCAGAGCAAGGATTTGGAGCTGGGTCTTCCAGATCCCAGCTCAGTACTGTTTAAGCACTACACCAGACTCAGCAAAAGTGAATACTGTTAAATGATAGCTCACATACAGTCGGCATTAAAATAGTTTTCCCAATTGCAAAGCCTCTTTCCTGTATATAATTTGTCCTCTGGAACGCTAACAGTGTAGCGTTATCATTTCCTTTGGAAACAGTGCTGGATTAAACCCTGTGGAGGCCCCTAAGCAGTCAAAATCTCAGGGGCCCCCTCGCAAATTATCTCCGAGTCTGAGCACCCGCCTCGCCACCCACGGCCCCTGCTGCAGCCTGCAGGCACCTTCTCAAAAGCCCCTTTGACAAAGTTGCAGGGGAGAGGCAGAGAGAGGCAAACTTGGTGATGACGCCAGCAGCAGCCGCACCAGGCAAGTCGGGCAAAGACTTGCTGGCTCAGTTGCTGGCTGTATGTGCAGGCTGGGAGGGCTGCAAGCAGGGGGAAAGCTAGCCCCGGACCTTTAAAGGCATGGGGGCCCCTAGGCCAATGCCTTCTTAGCCTAAGTGTTAATCCAGCCCTGTTTGGAAACAAGAGAGAAATCACACCATTACTAGATGCAGTTTTGTGGCCAACTGCAATAAGAACATAAGAGAAGCCGTGTTAGATCAGGCCAATGGCCCATCCAGTCCAACACTCTGTGTCACATAAGAACATAAGAGAAGCCATGTTGGATCAGGCCATTGGCCCCTCCAGTCCAACACTCTGTGTCACACAGTGGCCAAAAAAATTATATATATATACACACACACACACACACACTGTGGCTAATAGCCACTGATGGACCTCTGCTCCATATTTTTATCTAAACCCCTCTTGAAGGTGGCTACGCTTGTGGCCGCCACCACCTCCTGTGGCAGTGAATTCCACGTTAATCACCCTTTGGGTGAAGAAGGACCTCCTTTTATCCGTTTTAACCTGTCTGCTCAGCAATTTCATCGAATGCCCACGAGTTCTTGTATTGTGAGAAAGGGAGAAAAGGACATCTTTCTCTACTTTCTCCATCCCATGCATAATCTTGTAAACCTCTATCATGTCACCCCACAGTCAACGTTTCTCCAAGCTAAAGAGCCCCAAGCGTTTCAACCTTTCTTCATAGGGAAAGTGTTCCAGCCCTTTAATCATTCTAGTTGCCCTTTTCTGGACTTTCACCAATGCTATAATATCCTTTTTGAGGTGCGGCGACCAGAACTGCACACAGTATTCTAAATGAGACCGCATCATCGATTTATACAGGGGCATTATGATACTGGCTGATTTGTTTTCAATTCCCTTCCTAATAATTCCCAGCATGGTGTTGGCCTTTTTTATTGCAAACGTACACTGTCTTGACATTTTCAGTGAGTTATCTACCACGACCCCAAGATCTCTCTCTTGGTCAGTCTCTGCCAGTTCACACCCCATCAACTTGTATTTATAGCTGGGATTCTTGGCCCCAATGTGCATTACTTTGCACTTGGCCACATTGAACCGCATCTGCCACGTTGATGCCCACTCACCCAGCCTCAAATATAACTCAAAATCATTTTGCATATGCTCATTCCAGGATTACCATTCCGGCGTCAAGCAAGTTGTGCATGTTGGCAGTCTATCTTCCCTGAGCTCCTGGCATCAGGATGTGAACAGCGTTTAAGACTGGCAGTTGCAGATTTGTAGAAATCAAGTGGAAAGGACCTTGAGGCGTAGCTCTGGCTGGGAAACAAGAGAAACCACCATGAGGGCAGTAGCGTTATTGTCTTGGAAGTGATTCTCACTTCACCGGAGCTAGGAATTAATGTGCTGGTTAGCAGTGGTGTGAGAGCTCTGTGTTGCTCCTTGAATGGGTGGTGGGCTGAGAGAAATATGCAGTTCCATCAAGTGCTGCAGTTCTTACTTGAGATACTGGGAATTTTTAGCCTAGTCACATTTCTTGATAGCAGCTATTGTTGTCATCCAGCAGAGATGTCTGTTTCCCCAGATTGCTCCAATGCAACTTTTAGACTGATTTCTCACTAGGCTTGTTCTGGTCTCAGAGCCCTTTTTCTTCCAGTGCTTCTGTCAGATTTCACACAAGTTGCCGTGGGGCTGCGACTTGTCCCACCTCTTTCTCGTGGCAAACAAAAATAGGTTTTCAGAGGATCTTGCTTGCCAAGAGAAAGAGGTGGGGCAAGTTGCAGCCCCTGGCAGCTTGTGCAAAATCAGACAGATGGGGCGGTGGGGGGGGGGGGAGGGCTCCAAGACTGGAACAAGCCTAGTGAGAAATCGGTCTTGGTGTGGTTTTTGGGAAGCTGAGAAACGCTCTGTCTCCAGCTTGCCTGGAAGCTCACAATGTAGAAAGCCTTGCTAGGATGTATAGACATTTGTCATAGGTGTACTATGGTCTGCTGATATTTGGATAAACTTGACCCTTCCTCTATCTAACAAAGATGGAATAGGAATGTATTGGCTGTTGCAGGATCACAGAGATATCATAATATGCACCATGCACAGCGCTACCCACCAGCTGTGCCTTGTGACTTACGAATCTGAGGTCTGTACTTCAGTACTGTCCCCTGAGTTTCTGTTGTCTGTTGGCCCTTAGGCCATCCGGCTCTCCCTTGATAAACAGCTTTAATAAAGGGGGATGAAATGGATTCATGAAGGATTGTCTACCAATGACTTCAAGCTATGATAACTGAGGGGAACCCCCACATTCAGAGGCACTAATCCTCTGAATCCCAGAGCAGGAGGCAACACCATAGAATCACAGAATCAAAGAGTTGGAAGTGGACATAGAGGCCATCTAGTCCAACCCCCTGCTCAGTGCAGAATCAGCCTAGAGCAGGGGTGGCCAGCATCTCCAGATGTTTTTGCCTACAGCTCCCATCAGCTCCAGCCATGGGCTATGCTGACTGGGGCTGATGGGAGTTGTAGACAAAAACATCTGGAGATGTTGGCCACCTCTGGCCTACAGCATCCCTGACCAGTGTTCGTCTAGCTCCTGCTTCAAGATTGCCAGTGAGGGGAGCTCCCCACCTCCCTCAGCAGCTGATTCCGCTGTTGAACAACTCTGACTGTAAAAGCGGTTTTTCTAATACCCAGTTGAGACCTTCCCACTCTTAATTTAAACCCGTTATTCTGAGTCCTCTCCTCTGCTGCCAACAGGAATAGCTCCCTGCCCTTCTCTAATGACAGCCCTTCATGTCAGACATTGAACTTCGAAATAAGCATGAATCATTTTGTTTCAAAATTAATCCATTTATTTGAGAACTAGTGGTCTGGGATAGAAGCAGATTGAGTTCGATACATTCCAAGGTTACCCCTGGGTTTTTGTAGAAGATAATAACATAACAATAAAACCATTCTCACACTCTGAGAGACAGTTGTCTGTTCCCATATTCCCTTATCTCCTTCCCAGGAAGGCTCCCTGCTGGTTACCTTGAAGCATACCATCTTCAAAGGTTTGGGGCGCCTGGGAATGCCAAGTGAGAAATTCCTCCCATGGGATTTACAATCTTCTCTCTGTGTTTGAAATGCACAGCTTTACGCTCAGGGTTAGTAATAGCGAACAAGCAAACAAGATGGCGTTAGTCAGGTCAAGAAACTAAAACAGTTTAAAGCAGTTACAATGTCTGACACTTCAAATACTTCAAGAGAGCAACCCTGTCTCCCCTCAACCTCTTCTTCTCCAGACTGAACATCCCCAAGGCCCTCAGCCTTTCCTCACAGGGCTTGGTCTTCATCATCCTCGTCACTTTCCATTCTGTACCACGTTTGAAGCGAGGCCTCTAGAACTGCACACAAGACTCCAGATGTGGCCTGACCAGTGCAGTGTACAGCAAAACTATGGCATTTTCCAATTTGGATGTTATGCCTGTTGATACACCCCAAGATGGCATTTGCCTTTTTTGTTGCTGCATCACACTGACTGCTCATATTTAACTTATGGTACCCCCGTAACCCAAGATCTTGTTCCTACTGCTACGTGTTGTGTGTGTGTGTGCTGAGCACACACATACATGCCTGTATTGTTGTTTTTGCATTTTTAGGTGTTATAATTTCACATGTTGCCTTGAGCTTTCACATGAGAGCAGAGAAGAATTTTAAAATAAATGAAATACAGTCCGGGACTCTGTACTTATCTTGGGAGGTTAAAATATTGTGCTCTATATTGTTTGTCTGGAATTTCTAGGCTAGAGGAGAACAGCCAGAAATTACTGTTGGGACCAGACCAGACTGAGGTAATATCTGAAGCAAATTTGGGGGCACCTCCTCAGGGGAAACTTGAAAAGAATTAGAGAGAAATACATGGACACGTGAAGCTGCCTTCTACTGAATCAGCCCATTTCCATCAACATTAGTTTTGTCTATTCAGACTGGCAGTGGCTCTCAGAGTTCTTTGGCAGAGGGCCCTCACATCACCTGCTCACTGGTCCTTTTTACTGAAGATGCCAGGGATCGAACCTTGTGACCTCCTTTATGTCAAGTGGATGCTCTGCCTCTGAGCTGCAGCCCTTCCCTTAAATTAAAAAAGGGTGGATGACCAGTGCATTTTTTAACCATAGTTTTGCTGCATCCTTATGTTGCCATCAGATTTCTTCTGTGAGGTGAATGGAAGCAAATTGGAATTCGTTTCCTCAGTAAACTCCCTGAGAATAAGAACCTAAGAAGAGCCCAGCAGGATCAGACCAGTGATGCATCTAGCCCAGCATCCTGTCTCTCACAGTGGCCAACCAGGTCCTCTGGACATAGAGGCTGAGGCCCTCCCCTGTTGTTGCTTTCTTGCATTGAGACTGAGAGGTTTATAAGAACATAAGAAGAGACTGCCTGGATCAGACCTGTGCTCCATCTAATCCAGCATTCTGTCTCATACAGTAGCCAACCAGTTCCTCTGGAGGGCCAACAAGAAGGCACAGAGGCTGAGGCCATCATAAGAACACCAGAAAAGCACTGCTGAATGAGACCAGTGGTCCATCTAATCCAGCATCCTGTCTCACACAGTGGCCAACCACTTCCCCTGGTGTGCCAGCAACAGGGCATAGAGGCGAAGGCCTTCCTCTGATGTTGCCTCCTGCTTTTCTCTTGTTTATGCTAGAGGGGCTGTTGAAGGGGAGGGGAATAACGGGGTATTTTAGAATCACATGTATCAATGTCTTTTATTCCTTTGTGCTGTGTACTTGCAACATATCAGTGATAAGGCTTCACCTATCTAACCAGAGGAGGAGTCTATCTGAATGTTCTTGGCAAACCTGAAGGAAGGGAGGGAGGGAAGGAGAGGTGGAAAGAAAGCAACTTTAACTTTAAATGCATTCTCCAAGTCACTGGCTGGCTTGACTTGGAGAAGTGGTTTAAAGAGAGAAATGTCTTCTCCAAGCTGACCGATGGGCTAGTGGGGGCTTCTAGAGCTGCACAACATGTGCAAAAGAGCCACATGTGGCTCCTGAGCCATAGTTTGGCCACCCCTGCTTAAACATTTGCACATTGTCAAGCATGTTAAGCTAATATAACAGGAATGACTTAACCAGAAGATACTTATTGGTAATCAGTGCTATTGAGCAAGAGTAAAGCTACTGAGGGTTAAAAATAGGCACTCATCTGTTCCACTTATGCAAGCAAGGCTTTTTTTGTAAAAAAAAAAGAAAAGAAAAGAAAGCCTAGCAGGAACTCATGTAATGCCACACCTCTGACATCATCATCATTTGCAAAATAGGCCACACCTCTGACATCATCATTTGCATGCTAGGCCATGCTTCTGACATCACCAGAAGTATGGTCATCTAGCCACATCCACCTCTAAGATAAGTTAGTGTGAGCTAGCTCACAGTTTTTTAGCTTCTGGCTCACACATTTTTGTCTTAGCTTGGAAAATGGCCCCAGGGCACACTAATCTATGCAGTAGCTCACAACTTTAATGCCAGTAGCTCACAAAATTGAATTCTAGCTCAAAGGACTACACAGCTTAGAGGGAGTATTGCTTGGGAGATCCTCCCATCTAAATACTAATCAAGGTCAACATAAAGGAGCAAATGAAGCTGCCTTATACTGGTCTGTCAAGGTCAGTCTTGTCTACTCAAACTGGCAGCAGCTCTCCAGGGTCTCTGGTAGAGGTCTTTCATATCACCTCCTACCTCATCCTTTTAGCTGGCTATTGAACCAAGGACTTTCTGCATGCCAAGAGGATGCTCTACCACTGAGCCACAACCCTTGGTAGTTTATGAGGCATAAGGACTAGAAAGCTGCTTTTTGAATGAAACTGGGAAATGACCAAATGTGCTTAATATAAGAGCTACATAAAATAAACATCAGATTGTCTGAGAGCTGTAAGAAAGGAAGGAAGGAAAAAGAGACAGAGAGAGAGAGAGGGAAAAGAAACTGCAAAAAAGCAAACAAGAAAGAAAATGAAGAGAGAGAGGAAGGAGGAAGAAATGAAAGAGAGAGAGAAAAGAAATGGAAATCAAGAGCACGGGAGCAAGCAAGGATTTCATGCAGGTGGGGTGGAGGAGCATCAAAAAACTTACCTGAAGTGCACTGCTGACTCTTCCACAGAAGGGAACCCCAGCCAGCAACAATCCCGCTGCTGCAGCTGGGCCCTGAAAGCCTCCTAGCCAGCCAGGCCCCAGGATGAGGACACACAACACAGCTCGCCCCCTCAGCCCAGCCAGCCAGCAGGGAGCCAGGAAAACACTGTGGAGGCGAGGCACGGCCCCCTGACCCCCGGCTGGCCAGTGGAGAGGCGCGAAAATGCTGTGGAGGCATGGTGCGACCCCTTGACCACCAGCCAGCTGGCGAAGAGCCGTGAAAACGCTGTGGAGGTGAGGCACGGTCCCCTGACCCCGGCCAGCCAACGGAGAGGCGCAAAAAGGCCACGGAAGTGTGGCGCGGCCCCCTGACCTCTGGTCGGCTGGTGGAGAGGTGTGAAAATGCCGCAGAGGTGAGGCACGGCTCCCTGATCCTGGCCGGCTGGCAGAGAGGCGCAAAAACACCATGCAGGCACGGTTGGGCCCTTTGACCCCAGCCACCCATCTGGGAGCTTGGAAAATGCCCTGAAAGTGCAACTCGGCCCCCTGTCTCTGGCTGGACTTTGAGGAGCTGGGAGGATGCCACGCAAGTGCGCCTTGCCCCCCTGACCCCCGCTGGCCTGCCGGGAAGCTAGCTGGGCTGAGGTGGAACGCAGGCATGGGCAGGTGGAACATTGCCCATGCCAGCCAGAACGCAGTTCCGGTGCGTTCCAGCTAAAAAAAAGTCCTGTAAGCAAGTAATAGTTATCAAAGATTTCAGGTTTTCACGGCTGGTAACATCATTAGGGTTTGTAGAGTCTTTCAGGATCAAGTGCCGTGTTCTACTGGAGAAAGTTTTCCTTCCAGATGTTTCGTTCTCAGCTGCGGAGAACATCCTCAGTGGCGTTGCAGCCAGAGCAGGCGCTTAGACCTTCTTGGCTGCTGTGCATTGAGTGGGGCCAGGGCTGCTGGAGAGCTGCTATTTCTAGGCTGGAGGGGGTGTGATGAAAGGGCAATTGGTTTGTGGATGTGCCCATTGTTTGGTGGGGCTTCCTGGAAGGGTAGTGATAAGGAAACTGGCTGTTGAATGTGACCATTGTTCTGTGTTAATTGCTGGGAGGGTTGGAAGGGGTTTGAAGATAAGGAAGATGGTTGTTGACTGTGCTGATTGTTCTGTGGAATTTGCTGGTTGTTCTGAGACTTTCTGCAATTTATAGACTGTAGGGTGTTTTGCAGAGCTGGGTACCAAGATTGGTGGATGAAAATGCCTTCTTCCTTTCTGTTAAAATTGTGCTGGTGTTTGTAAATCTCAATAGCTTCTCTGTTCAGGCGGGTATGATAATGTGAGACCGTAGAAAGGACTTCAGTTCTTTCAAAGTGGATGACGTAATAGTTGCCTCCTAGGTGACCAAGCAGAGAAATACATTGGAAAGAATTTATTCTTTTATCTTCTTGGTAATGATGAGTTCAAGCAAGGTGTGTCTTAGGGCTGCAGGCCCTCTCTCTATCCGTAGTTCATTCATTGGAGACTGATGAATTCTAAACATGGGAGTGACTTCTGGAAACATTCACCAGGATAATGAAGAAATCATAACATGTCAGGGAATCCAAAGGCCTCTGGCTAGTGTATTCCAGGTTTGTCAAATGCTAAATCAGGGCACCCCAACATGCTCCCTGTGGGCTCTGGGGCACCATCAACATCTTTTCTGGGTCCTATTAAGTGCTTTTAGAAAGCAGGGAGGTTCAGGTAGGGCTTTTGCCCAGCAAGGCTTCTGAGTCCATCAGTGACTATTAGCCACAGCTTATCTGAACTCTCTGTCTGGAGCAAGTGATGCTCTGTATTCTTGGTGTTGGGGTGGGGGGCAGTGTGAGGGCTTCTAGTATCCTGGCCCCACTGGTGGACCTCCTGATGGATGTGTGACACAGGGTGTTGGGCTGGATGGGCCATTGGCCTCATCCAACATGGTTTCTCTTATGTTCTTATGTTTTTGCTGGATTGACTGTGCAGATTTTTTAAAAATATGTTTTGGCAACAGCTGCCACCACAGCACAAGAATCTGCACTATGTCTCTGAAGTGGCAACAATTTTGTGGCCGGCTCTGCCTTTTGTTGCAGCCATTTTGTTGCTGCACTCACCATGCCATGTTAGAACTCCAAATGTGCTCGCAGGCTCAAAAAGGTTGGAGACATCTGTGCTAGATCAGTTCCATAATCATTTGGATCAGGTAAGAATTGCTTGCAGCACCCCTTTCCAGCCATCAGTTTACCTTTGAACTAATATAGCTATTATTACGAGCCCTGATCGCAGAGTGGTAAAGCTGCAGTACCGCAGTCGGAGCCCTCTGCTCACAACCTGAGTTCGATCCCGGCGGAAGCTGGGTTCAGGTAGTCGGCTCAAGGTTGACTCAGCCTTCCATCCTTCCGAGGTCAGTAAAATTAGTACCCAACTTGCTGGGCGGGGGGAAGGGGGAGTGCAGATGACAGGAAGGCAATGGCAAACCACCCTGTAAAAAGTCTGCCATGAAAACGTCGTGATGTGACATCACTCCAGAGTCGGAAATGACTGGTTTGGTGCCAGTTTGGTGTAGTGAGCCAGTTTGGTGTAGTGGTTAAGTGTGCGGACTCTTATCTGGGAGAACCAGGTTTGATTCCCCACTCCTCCACTTGCACCTGCTGGAATGGCCTTGGGTCAGCCATAGCTCTGGCAGAGTTGTCCTTGAAAGGGCAGCTGCTGTGAGAGCCCTCTCAGCCCCACCCACCTCACAGGGTGTCTGTTGTGGGGGAGGAAGGTAAAGGAGATTGTGAGCCGCTCTTGAGACTCTTCGGAGTGGAGGGCGGGATATAAATCCAATATCTTCTTCTTCTTCTTCTGGTGCTTGCACAGGAGACTACCTTTACCTTTAATATAGTTGTGGGTGAGTTGGAAGAAAGATTGTTAATTTCTTATCCTTGATGTCTTAACCCTAGTTTCTTTCCCACATCTTCCTTGTGTGTACTGTACCCATGATCATAGAATCATAGAGTTGGAAGGGACCTCCAGGGTCATCTAATCCAACCCCCTGCATAATGCAGGGAACTCAAAAACACCTCCCCCTAAATGATGAACTTTATTTTCGCCCACTTTCTGCTGTCTGGCACTGGGTTTTAAATATGTTTTTCAACATTTCCCTTGTGTCAGCAACACAGGTGTTTATATTTACCATACTTATAAAGGATGTACATTGTATATGTTAAAATGATACCTGTGGGACTACCTTTCCCCATATGAGCCCCAGAGAGCTTTACGCTCTGCTGATCAGCACCTCCCTGCACCAGCACAGGGACGGAATGTGGGCGGACCAAAAAAGTGCAACCAAACACACTTGTTTGGCCCGCCCATGTCCAGTCCTTGTTCCAGCACAAAATGCCACTTTGGACCCAGCGCTGGTGGTCCCCAGACTGAAGTGCATCCGTTCATCCTCAGCCAGAGAAAGCCCTTGCCCCAGCCTGGTGGAACTATAGTTCTGCAGGGCCTGTAAAATGGAGCTCTTCCGCCAGGCTTTCCGTCGAGACAGCAGGTGTTCCATCCTTCTGGCCTCCTCTGTTCATGGCCCCTGCCTAGGCTTCCCAAACCCCCACCGCCCTGGCGGGAGACCCCCGAATTTGCAGCCTCCTCCCCCGCTCTCCAAAAATCCGGAAGCGGGGAGGGAGAACATGCGTGTAGGCATCAAGTAGTTCTAGAGCTCCTGATCCGTTTGTAAAATGTGTGCCTTTAAGGCTGCACAGGAAACAGGAAGGGCTTCATTGGAAAGGGTCAGTAATAGTTTCCATGGAGAACGGCCCCACCCTTTCTTTTGCTTTCGTTTTCACAGCAAGTAAAGTTCTGCAGAAAGAAGACCCAGTAAGTATTTGTGTGTGTGAGAGAGGGAGGGGGCAGGGGATTCCCTGGTTTGGAGCCCCCCCTTTAGAAAGTGTAGGGGGGGAGGGAAATGTCTACTGGGCACTCTATTATTCCCTATGGAGAACGATTCCCATAGGGAATAATAGGGAATTGATCTGTGGGTATTGGGGGCTCTGGGGGGCTATTTTTTGAGGTAGATGCACCAAATTTTTAGTATATCATCTAGTGCCTCTCCCCAAAATACCCCCCAAGTTTCAAAACAATTGGACCAGAGGGTCCAATTCTATGAGCCCCAAAAGATGGTGCCCCTATCCTTAATTATTTCCTATGGAAGAAAGGTGTTTAAAAAGGTGTGCTGTCCCTTTAAATGTGATGGCCAGAACTCCCTTGGAGTTCAATTATGCTTGTCACACCCTTGTTCCTGGCTCCACCCCCAAAGTCTCCTGGCTCCGCCCCCAAAGTCCCCAGATTTTTCTTTAATTGGATTTAGCAACCCTACCCCTGCCCAGTGCATATGAATTGGACACTGGTAGCCATCTCTATCTGGCAAGAGGGATGGGTTTTTGTTACTGATTTATTGTGCCATCCGATGGTTTACTGTTTTTATTGTTGTTTTGATGGGTTTCTGTTTTAAGCCACCCTGAGCCCACTTGTGGGATAGGGGAGAGTATTAAATAAATAAATTTTTAAAGTCCAACACACATGAAACACAAAAACAAAATTGCAGTGAAAAGCAGAGAAGGAAAATCATTGGCAAAAGAATACCTGTCTGTCTGTCTAGCTTATCTCAGGCAGAGAGTGTAAGCAGATGCACTAATACTTATTACTATGACCTAGTAGCAGTTTCACAGCTGGATTGCTTCAGAGTTGTGGATGCAAATAAAAGAGGTACTTGGGGCAAAATTGACATGTTTATTTATGGTCCACCTGTCTTATTGAAATTCAAGACGAATTACAGTATGTAATGTAGTGCATTCAACAAAATAAGACGGCAGATAAGCAGGTAAAAGGCTAGGGTTGCAGATTTCTGATAGGCCATTCCACAAGGTGGGGGCCACAGCAGATCTGGGCAGTTGTTGGTCTTCCCCATTTGCAGGGAGATACCTGCAGAAGGTCAGGCTCAGGTAAGCAGACCTTCTGCGGCAGAGAATAGGGGGAGAGGCAATCCTGCAGATATGTGGGTCTAGTGTGAAGGTCCCACTGATGTTGTAGCGGTTGCATCATTCTCATCTGGGTAACAGAGGTCTGAGTGTTATGTGAATCTTTGAATTTGAGTGGAGGGATTCTGTGGCCACCCTTGGTTTCAAAACATGCATTTAGCTGACTGCGCTCTGTATGCTGCCATAGTAGAGGAACCAATTTGAGCTGAAGTCCTGCAAACAAGCTGAACCAGGCCGGGGTTGTCAAAGCATATTAGATGAATTGGAAGTTAGCTGTCAACATGTGCTAATTTGATGGTTGAATATTCAATGCAGGGGAGAAAGCCCTCTTCTGCTGTTCGTAACTTTGGAAGGAATTATTAGTTTCAACATAGATTATGACCTGTGTTATGTAATTGCATTATGTAACTGAGCTCATTAATTGCTGGGCACAGAGGAGAAGAATACAGCTTCACCAGGGGAAGAATTTCTTCCTGGAGCAAAGGTATGTCATCAGTAAAATGTCTACGTTTGAGAATTATGTTTTGATAGAAAGTGCTTAGCGAGGGGTGGTTTCTGTAAGGCACCAGGGAGCACAAAAAGTTGTCCCGTTTGCATGGTTCCATGCTGGTGTTTCAAGAGGTTGTCACACCTGCAGGGCTCCTTAAGCCTCCATTGCTCATATATTGGTGTACTTCCCTTCAGGCGTAGAACATTGGCAGGTAAGTCCTGCTTTCAGTGGGGTTGTGCTTAGATTAAAGCCATTCCCAAGCTGAACTGATATGTGTGATGTGGCTGATATTTAAAAACAAAAAACACCGATCCAGTTTTTGGGCTGCATTGATAGAAGCATAGCATCTTAACCACAAGAAGGAATAGTTTTAGTGCTCCATGTCAGTCAGGCCTAGTCTGGAGTTCTGAGACCAGTTCTGGGAACCGCACTTTAGGAAAGATGTAGTTAATACTGGAACAGGATCAGAGGAAGGCCAACGCCATGCTGGGGATTATTAGGAAGGGAATTGAAAACAAATCAGCCAGTATCAATAATGCCCCTGTATAAATCGATGGTGCGGTCTCATTTGGAGTACTGTGTGCAGTTCTGGTCACCGCACCTCAAAAAGGATATTATAGCATTGGAAAAAGTCCAGAAAAGGGCAACTAGAATGATTAAAGGTTTGGAACACTTCCCCTATGAAGAAAGGTTAAAACGCTTGGGGCTCTTTTGCTTGGAGAAACGTCGACTGCGGGGTGACATGATAGAGGTTTACAAGATTATGCATGGGATGGAGAAGGTAGAGAACGAAGTCCTTTTCTCCCTTTCTCACAATACAAGAACTCATGGACATTCAATGAAATTGCTGAGCAGTCGGGTTAAAATGGATAAAAGGAAGTACTTCTTCACTCAAAGGGCGATTAACATGTGGAATTCACTGCCACAGGAGGTGGTAGCAGGTACAAGCATAGCCAGCTTTAAGAGGGGATTGGATAAAAATATGGAGCAGAGGTCCATCAGTGGCTATTAGCCACAGTGTATATATATGTGTGTGTGTGTGTTTATGTATGTATGCATATGTGTTTGTGTGTGTGTGTGTGTGTGTGTGTATGCACACACGCACATATTGACCACTGTGTGACACATAGTGTTGGACTGAATGGGCCATTGGCCTGATCCAACATGGCTTCTCTTTTGTTCTTATGTTTTTATGAAGATAATCAAGATGGCAAAAGATTTGGAAAACAGCCCCTAAAAGGAAAGCCTGAACAGATTGGCTATGTTAGGCTAGGAGAACCATCAAGTGAGGTGACACTTGATCATGCACCTTAGATACAGGAAGGGCTGTTACATGGAAAAAAGCATAAAAAGAGCCCCACTGGATCAGACCTGTGGCCCCTCTAGTCCAGCATCCTGCCTCATGCAGTGGCCAACCAGTTCCTCAACAGGGCATAGAAGCCAAGGCCTACTGGCAACAGAGGTCAGTTTGCCGCTGCTTCAGAGGGCAATATCAGATGTAGTAGGGTAGATATCACTTGAACATCAGGAGAAACTTCCTGCTAGTCAAAGCAATTCTAGAAGGGATCCGCTTATCAGGGATGGGGGGGGGGGAGAGCTCTCCCTCACTGGAGGATTCAGGCAAAGGTTCGGCAGCCATCCATTGGGAATTCTCTAGCTCTTGATTTCCTGCATTGAGCAGGGATGGAACTTGATATCCTCTAAAGCCCCTTCCAGGACTTTGACTCTATGACCTTATTTTAATGAGGTGTCATGCAAGGTTAATTGCCTTTCTTAGATGAATTGGCCCAGTGTGACTTCAGTTCACTGGTTTTTCCTAATGATGTGAGTTCAGATGAAGTAAATTCAAGAGTCTGTGGAATTCCCGCATGGGCAGAAATGTGTACCGTCTTCCCCATCAACCTCCTGACTTCTCAGTTATAGAATCAATTCACCTGATGTTGATGAGTGGTGATCAGATTTTCCAGGCGTGAGTGCTACCATCTTGGGGTGAGGTGAACATGCTTTCTATATGTATGGGATAGCAAATCCCAAATGCAATTAAATGCTGCCTGAACTGGAGCTTGCCTGTACCTGCTCTGTGCATCCATGCTGCACCCACATTTATCTAGTTAGATATTTAGAAAATTCACTGGCTGATTTTCTTCTTAAAGCATCTCCAGTGGCAGAAAACAAACAGACAAACACATCTAAAATCAGATGCCTTGATCCCAGGCCATTTCAAATTTTAAAACTGAAACCAGAATCTAAATTGTGCCTGAAATCAAATTGGAAGCCAGGAATGGGTTTTTTTTTTTTTTTAAAGGTTGACTGTTGCAATCAAAATTGATGGATTCCAGGTGGTTAGCCAGATATTGTGACTCAGTTGCATTTTCCAAAATATTTTCAAGGGCAGCCAGACACAATGCATATCAGTAATTTGAAAGTTTGTTTCCTTTATTAAACTCCTTTGAACATAAGAACATAAGAGAAGCCATGTTGGATCAGGCCAACGGCCCATCCAGTCCAACACTCTGTGTCACACAGTGGCAAAAATTTTTATATATACACACACACTGTGGCTAATAGCCACTGATGGACATCTGCTCCATATTTTTATCTAAACCCCTCTTGAAGGTGGCTATACTTGTGGCCGCCACCACCTCCTGTGGCAGTGAATTCCACATGTTAATCACCCTTTGGGTGAAGAAGTACTTCCTTTTATCCATTTTAACCTGTCTGCTCAGCAATTTCATCGAATGCCCACGAGTTCTTGTATTGTGAGAAAGGGAGAAAAGTACTTCTTTCTCTACTTTCTCCATCCCATGCATTATCTTGTGAACCTCTATCATGTCACCCCGCAGTCGACGTTTCTCCAAGCTAAAGAGTCCCAAGCGTTTCAACCTTTCTTCATAGGGAAAGTGCTCCAGCCCTTTAATCATTCTAGTTGCCCTTTTCTGGACTTTCTCCAATGCTATAATATCCTTTTTGAGGTGCGGAGACCAGAACTGCACACAGTACTCCAAATGAGACTGCACCATCGATTTATACAGGGGCACTATGATACTGGCTGATTTGACCAGACGTCTTGAGCCACACAATAAAATCACAGTACAAATATCAATAACAATTATAGAATCATGACAAAAAAAATTATGCCACTAGTAAAATCACAGGACTGTCACATTAATATTTAGCAAGAGAGCATCTCAAAGGTATTATTTTTAAAAATGTAAAGGTAGTCCCCTGTGCAAGTATCAGTCGTTTCCAACTTCGGGGCAACATTGCATCACGATGTTTTCATGGCAGACTTTTTACGGGGTGGTTTACCCTTGCCTTCCCCACTCATCTACACTTGACCTCCAGCAAGCTGGGTACTAATTTTACTGACCTTGGAAGGATGGAAGGCTGAGTCAACCTTAAGCCAGCTACCTGAGCCCAGCTTCTGCCGGGATTGAACTCAGGTCGTGAGCAGAGAGTTTGGACTGCAGTACTGCAGCTTTACCTCTCTGTGCCATGGGGCATTATAACAAACAAGAAATTGGCCATAGATTTTTAACTGCAGGTCTAATGTCATCCAACGGAAAGGAAAGTACCTCCAGTTCAGTGGCAAGCTGATATTTGCTCAAAATGTGGAAAATCTAAAGTTCTTGTGAGGAAGACTATCAGTCACAGAACAACAGAATGTGGTCAGTTATTTCCGTCATGCCAGAGGTACAACAACAGAGGCATCCAGAGAAGGGACGGTTTCAAATTGCTGCCTTCAGTTCAGCTATAGACAAAATATTCAGTCTATTACTAGATAGTTTATTTCAAGGTTTTGCAAGCCAAGCAAGAACTAGTCAGGTAGGTAAAAAAAACCCCAGTTGTTCTGGTCATAACTATGAATGAAATTAATTTGTTCTTTGGAGCCCAACAGGCTGCTGTGGATTGTTGCATACACAAAAGTATCACTTCCATTACCTTTGTGGGGTGCTTGAGGGCTTTTTTTGTGGCAATACTCATGGCACTGAGTACTGACACTTTTTGGGAGAGTTCCCCTAAGTTGTGAGGGGAGAACCAGTAGAAATCAGTGCAGACGTAATGAGTTCTGGTATACCTATGCTGTATACGGTGGCTCAGTGGTAGAGGGACGGTGGCTCAGTGGTAGAGAATCTGCTTGGGAAGCAGAAGGTCCCAGGTTCAATCCCCGACATCTCCAAAAAAGGGTCCAGGCAAACAGGTGTGAAAAACCTCAGCTTGAGACCCTGGAGAGCCGCTGCCAGTCTGAGAAGACAATGCTGACTTTGATGGACCAAGGGTCTGATTCAGTATAAGGCAGCTTCATATGTCCATATGTCCATCCCCGAAAGATAATATTTGCCTTTGGGAGGGACTATGGCTAAGTGGTAGAGCATCTGCTTGGTAAGCAGAAGGTCCCACCTTCAATCCCCGGCATCTCCAACTAAAAAGGGTCCAGGCAAATAGGTGTGAAAAACCTCAGCTTGAGACCCTGGAGAGCCGCTGCCAGTCTGAGAAGACAATACTGACTTTGATGGACCAAGGGTCTGATTCAGTATAAGGCAGCTTCATAGGTTCATGTTCATATAAAGCTGTGGGTATTTGTAACCCAAGTCAGGAGAAGACAACTACTCACATACTAGAAGTGTCATACAAAAACAAAAGTATAAAAAGGACTGCATTCGACACATTCACAAATATCAGTACTCATATAGTATAAAAATGGATCAGGACAAAATAATAATAATAATAATAATAATAATAATAATAATAATAAACAACTTTTATTTATACCCCGCCGAGGCAGGCTCAGGGCGGCTTACAGAGTGTGGCAAAAGCCATGTTAAACAATAAAACAATTATACATTTCTGTACCATTTAAAATTTACCATTAAATTTGCATAATATAAAAGTCTAAAATCAATCTAAAATAATCTCATCTTATTGCTATCTCGATTGTTGATGTTAGTGATGGCATGGTGTTCATTTCAGGTTCCATCTTGAAAGGCTAGCCGGAAGAGGGCGGTTTTGCACGCCCTACGGAATTGGCTAATGTCCCGTAGGGCCCGCACCTCTTCCGGCAGCTGGTTCCACCATTGGGGTGCTTTTATAGAGAAGGCCTGTTCTCTGGTTATTTTTAGTTTGGCCTCCTTTGGCCCAGGTACTTCCAGAAGGTTTTGTGAGCTGGATACAAATACAAATACATAGACAAAAACATAACAGTGTTTTCAGCCAATTATGCAATGCCCATTAAAATGGCAAAACATGCATTAAAGATAACGTATAGCAGTGATGACAGAGAGCTATTTGAAAGCTGCTTCAAAGCTGATGTTCAGAAAACCTCCCAAGTCGTTTGTAATCCCTCACCTGCTTATTCAGAGACCCAGGGTCACTGCGGCAAATACTATAATTCCCAAACAGAAAACACCATTGTTTCGTATCTTCTTTCCCAAAGACCTTGAATTGCATTAAAATCCTCAGCTGACAACAATTATATATCACATCAGGCTTAAATAAAGCCTAAAGGCCAACCAGATATAATTTACAAACCCACTTTTTGGAAGAGATACGGGGGTAAAAAGAAAACCTTATTCCCGAGTTAAAATGTAGGAACTGTGTGTGAAACAACAGTACCGATAATACTGAAAAACAAGTCCGAAGCTCCGATTATACATTTAAAAAGATTCCCCAAATAGGTTGCAATTGTTCAAGTTTAGCAGAATTCTTTTTCAGATGAGTTTTTTAAGGGGATTGCAGGGAGAAGAAACAATGTTGTTGAGCATAGCAGAAACCACAACATATAGTTTTTATGACAGCTTGGAATGGAGAGCTGTTCTATTAATTTATAGGAGCCCAGACCTAATTAACTAATCAATTTAAAAATATTGACTGATCTGTAAATTTTGTAGAACAAAGTCTGAGTCCAGCGACACCTCCAAGACCAACAAAGCTTCAGCCAAGGCAGAAGCCCTCAGGTGCACGCTCACACACCCGGACACAATGAAATGGAAGCCCCCAGTCCATGCATGCAGGGAGAGGGTGGGCAGCAAACCCGCACGCAGCATACTGAAGATGCGTAAACAAAAGCAAGGACCAAACAGAAACAACAGGTTACCAGCATATTTTGTGTTGGCCTCGTTTTCTGCACTTTCCTTTTGTACCCTTAAAACCTCCTTGATTCACAAATCTTGAGCTGCAGAAGACACCTTTCTTATTTTTGGATGCGAAGGCTAAAGGGGCTGAGGCAAATTTTTGCACTTGTTAGAGTGTTCTTAGGATCCTTATCACTGAGCAAAAGAGCCAGGGTTTCCGGAGTATGGGGGGATGACTGGTTGAAATAAAAGCTTACTATAGTAATCCCTCATAACCTCAAAAAATCTGCATTGCAGCAAAGCTTGAAAGGATGTATCAATCCTGTTAAAGCCACAAGGGAAGATTCTATCAGCGCAGGGCCTATGCAAAAATCTGCCTTGAAAACCATTGTAGGTATAATGTTCTGTCTCGCAAACAAAGAGCTCTGCAGTCTTTGGGATGGTGAGATAGTATGCATTGGGGGCAAGAAAAACTAAAAAAATGGGACTGAGCATACTCTGCAGGCTCTCAGGTTCAAACTACCATGGTCCGTTTTGAGGACTTGGTTTTTAATCCGAGAAAATACTTTGGTTTGGCCCTTCTCAAAAATATCAGCAGTAGGCATTCCAACTTTCATCCAAGAATTTCATCCAGGTTGATGTGTGGGTATTCCAATGTAAAGTGGCTAAGAAACCATCTTCAGCAAAGACCTGTTTTCATCTCAGTTTGAAGGCGAAAAGCCATGCTCTTGCTTCTAAGGAGATTTTCCCAGATTCGGCTCGTAATACAATGTTTGACACAGCAGGGGATATTCAATAGTTTCCTTAAGAGTTGGGCGAGTTATGAGAGATAACTGTAATCCAAATAGCTGAACCATAAAAAATGAAGGGGAACGCTTTCAAATTAAAGGCTTGCACCCAGGGGTTTTTTTTTGTAGGAAAATCCCAGCAGGAACTCATTTGCATATTAGGCCAGACACCCCTGACCTTACCATTGTTTCACACCTGGTTTTGTGGAGAAAAAAAGCCCAGTAGGAACTCATTTGCCTACTAGGCCCCACCCCCTGCTCAAAAAAAAGCCCCGGTTGCAGAACCTTCAGGAATATACTCCCCTCCCCCTTATTGTGGAAAAACCTATTTATGGTGTTTGCACAACGTTTTGCTTTCTTAAGCTCTGCTCTAAATGGGGCATGGGGGCATCCATGGGGCATGGGGGCATTTTGTGGATTTAGTCATCCTGACAGTTCTTGGTCTCTACCAAAGCAGGCTGGAATAGAGCAGGAATGGCAGTTCTTCCTTTAGAAATACAGAAGTTAGTTTGGGGAGTTATTCTCAGGGCTGGTTCAAGGGATTTTGTTTTCCCAAGCAGGTCGGTCACTCAGCGGCTCCATCCAAGTGAAGCCTCAGCAGTGCCGCCAAAACCAGAGGGGATCAGTGAGACTGCAAGGCTGTGACATTCTTAGGCTAAGTCCATCACCTTCTCCCAAGTTGCAGGCGCCTGGGAAGAAGCCAAAATGAGGGCCTGCACCCTCCTCGTTAGACCTCCCAGTCAGCTGTGATGTAATGGCTAAGAGTGATAGACTAATCTAGAGAACCGGGTTTGATTATGTTTTTACTGGATAGATAGAGTGTCTGGCAATTCCAAGATCTACTCATTGTCACTTCTGGGTTGTATCTGAAAGGGGCGTAGTGATGTTGGTGACACCAGGGAGGTCACATGCCCCCTACGTTCCTGCCCCTGAACCTTCCCGCAGCCTAGCAGTCTGGAAAGGTTTACGCTGCCTGCTGTTTCTTCTAGAGTCTTCATGCTCGGTGGAGAATTCTTCCTGTCTGGATTCATGAAACAGGCAAGGACAGCACTGGTGGCCCATAGCCAGCAACCAGGGAGAGGCCCCATGCCATTTCACCATTTCGCAGCCAGGAATCTGCCTTCCGGTGGTGCCATTTCCCTTCATTGGGTCGATTGTTACTCATTTCAATAACTGTTGGATTGCATCTTGCAATGGATGAGTGCAACGGGGCAGTGTACTAAGCACACTGTGGGGAGTGGTGCCGCGGTTAAGGGTGGTGGACTCTAATCTGGAGAACCAGTTTAGATTCCCCACTCCTGCTGCAAAGGAAGCCTGCTAGGTGACCTTGGGCCAGTCACGGTTCTCTCAGAATTCTCTCAGCCCCACTGACCTCACAAGGTGCCTGTTATGGGGAGGGGAAGAAAATGTGATTGTAAGCTGCTTTGAGAATCCTTATGGTTGAGAAGAGTGTGGTATTTTTTTGAAAAAATTCTTCCTCTTCTTTTTTTTTCCATTTGGATGGTTTGGCCAAAAAATTCAATCTGTTTCGAGTGCTCATAAATACCCTGTAAGCAGAGCAGAGACACCAGGTAGATTTTATTTTAATTTTTTTTATTTTCCTTCACTTTTAACCTGCCTTTTTCTCCAGTGGAAACCAGTGTTCCCTCTAAGCTGAGTTAGTGTGAGTTGCTCACGGTTTTTTAGCCACTGACTCACACATTTTGTCTTAGCTCAGGAAGGATGGCCCCAGAGCAAACTAATGTATGCTGGAGCTCACGACTTCAATACCAGGAGCTCATGAAGTAGAATTTTTGCTTACAAGACTCCACAGCTTAGAGGGAGCATTTTTGGAAACCCAAATCATCTTATATTGTTCTCCTCTGCCACATTTTATCCTCACAACAACTCTGTGAGAGAGATTAGGATGAGAGTGTATGACTGGCCCAGGGTCACCCAGCAAGCTTCCTTGGAAGAGTGAGGATTCACATTTGGGTCTCCCAGATCATAGTCTTACAGTCTAGAAACCAAGTTGATAGGATTGCCTAATAGCTAGCGAAACCCTCTCTAGAAAAGCCCTGTTCACAAGTCACAGCGAATGCATAATTCCTGCACATTGTGCTCTTGAGTTTTCCTTAAACACATTTTGGGTAATTCTTATGTAACATTCAACACACATACATCTGAACATACGATTAAAACCTACGTTTATTCAGGTATCCGTTTTACTGGTCAGCTGAACCTGTGTTGGCTCTTTCTTACAAACAGATGTGTGCACAGACATGCAAGATCTCCATGCATTCATTGTAATATGTGAACAGGGCTGCAGCCTCATCAATCTGGTCTGATTAAGTATGCAGAATGTCTCCTCCTTTCCATCTTAAGACGGGCACTGCATGACACAGTGTTGGACCGGATGGGCCATTGGCCTGATCCAGGGCTTTTTTTTGTAGCAGGAACTCCTTTGCATATCAAGCCGCACACCCCGGATGTAGCCAATCCTCCGACTTTAATAGTGAGGATAAGAACAGCCCTGTAAACTGTTGGAGGATTGGCTATATCGGGAGTGTGTGGCCTAATATGCAAAGGAGTTCCTGCTACAAATAAAGCCCTGGCCTGATCCAACATGGCTTCTCTTTTGATCAGACTGTACTGATGGCTTCCATCACACCCAACAATCTTGCTGCTCCACCCCATCCTCTTCTTTGCTTTTGCTTACCTGAAGAAGAGTTCTGTTGAGCTCTAAAGCTTGCATACCTTTCGGGGTTGATCCTAGCAAAGGCCTTCTTTTGTTATACCTCTCTGGAAGATGTAAAGACCCCAGATCTTCTGCCTTCCCTTAGCCTACTAGCCAGTTTGTTCACCTGCCCTCTGTCCCCTTGTCTGGCTGCTTGTCAGTCCTCTCTGGGTCCTTGCTTATCCTGGCAGCCTGAATGTCTGACCTGTGTCTTCTTCATGCCTTCTGCCCTTTATAAGAAGGCCCTTATGTCTTTGCACGCTGTAAGGAACAGCACTGTGCAACGGTTTGTGCATATCAGGGTAGCAGACTGCAGCTGCTGTGAGATGGAAATAATTCAAGCATTGCTTTGTCAAGCTGAGGGTTGGGGGGAATGATAAGAAAAAGCATACCTAACTTTGTAGAGTTCTGGTGTGACCTCAGATGCTCTTTGGAAAATTGCAAGAAGTGCCGCTTTCCTTTTCTTATTAACGTTCAGTTAACAAGTTGAGGAGTAATTGCGGAAGACTTCAGTGAAAGCTCCGGGTCACCGAGACAGGCAGGATGTGGATAAACAGGCGAATCAGAATTTAATGAGCTGTCTGTAACTTTAAAGAACCAACTTCTTGTAAAAAAAAAGGGGGGGGACATCCACACAGTCCTCTGGCTTCAGTCTGGTGTAGGAAAAGCCTCGGAAAGAAGAAGCTGGAAAGCTGTTTAATGGGATTATTCGTCTGCAGGTGGGGGGGGGGGTGCTGATGGTGAATGCAGTCTGATTAATGCAATGTAATGTCTGTTCAGTAATTGAATTGGGAACGATTAAGCTGACTGTGTCCGTTGCATATTCTCCCCTGCTCTCTTTGATCAAATGAAGGCGACAGTGGTAGTGATGTTGCTCTAACAGCTAATGGTGTGCCATTAAAAAGAAAAAAATCCGAAGATGGGCGGCAGTTCTTTGTAACGGAGTCGTTTCCTGCAGGCAGAAACATGGTGTAGTTTCCCTGCATTTATTTTCTTTCTGTGTACTGCCAAGTTGAATGTCTTGGAAATTATATTGAATATGTAGATCCTACTTAGAAAGAAATCATCTATATGAGGTGGTTGCAGGCCTTTTGGGCAGTAACTCACAGGAGCCGAGCTCTGGAACCTCTACATTGTATTGTGCTCTTTCTTTCTTACCTCCCCCCCCCCAAAAAAAAAAAAAAAGAAATACTTGCTTCTGGGCTCCACTGTTCAACCCCCTTTGAGTATTCTGCTGAACTCTTAAGATTTGACAAACTTTCTAATTTTTCCCCCACAAAAAAAGGGAAAATAATCAAAACATATCAAGCAGACAGATGGAAATCTTCATCATGCCACTGTGGCCCCATAGAAGAAAGTCATTTAAAAAGTAGGATGGGAGTCAGGTTTTATGATGACAGTTATAATTCAAGAAGCATTTTAAGGTAGATGCTGAGCTGACGCAATTTAGTGCTTCTGGTGATGCCAGGGGTGTGTGGCATATGCAAATGAGCTCTGGCACCTCTTTTCCTACAAAATGACCCGTCTGTGTGTGTGTGTGAGAGAGAGAGAGAGAGAGAGAGAGAGACTTTAGCACCAGCAAAAGTTTCCCAAAGCTTGATTTGCATGCAACTGTCGATCGTGTGATGACTTTCAACCCCAGAACTTCTCAGGGAGGAGACGTAAGCATCTATTGCAGGTAGTGGATTTTATGATCAGGCTAGTGATTCCCTTGTGCTAAATAAGGGCTGCTGTGTTCCTGCTCTTAGAGTTTGTGAAAGAACTTACCTGACTGATTCAGTTTTATGATACTGTAAATCAGCAGCTGGCATATTTAGTTCTCTGGAGAGGAAGAGAGAAGTCTGCATAGGCCACTAGATCCTGTTGGTTACTCTAGAATCCTTTGCCCAGTTGAACATCCTTCCATCTGACCTTCTTGAAGGGAGGTTTGCTCAAATTCTGTGTGAGAAACGTCTCTGCCCTTGCCACATGGAGCCTATAAGTGGGAGCACAAGTATTTTTAAGGACTCCAGGGAGTCAGGGCTCCTCTAGGAAGGCGCACACACACACACACACACACAAAGACCATTGTTTCTCAGACATCACTTTGGTTAGGAGGATGTCTGAGCTGAAGGCTCACTTAATACATAGGAACTAGGTATTTTCCGTAATGTAGGAGGACATGGTCCTCCGTTCTTTTTGCCTTTGGATTAAGCACTCAAGAAGAAGGAATGGATTGGTCTGGATGTTGGGAGGGGGTGAAGTATCTACTCAGATGGACTATCCCTTTCCTAAAGCTGACACAGGTTGATGGCTTCCATTGGTCAGAAAGTGTAGGGACTTTGTGTAAGTGCTTTATCTGATGCATTGTTTAGTCTTTGAAGTTTGCAGATGGGTGTCCACCTTAGGGCATCCTGGCCTTGTCCCTTGGTGGGGGGGGCAGCTTTTTCAGATGCCCTTCAGGGGGTATAATTTAAGTCTGCTATATAGAAGTTTGTCCTGTCTTATCTAGACATTACAGGTAAATAAGGCAGCCTCATCAGATGCGGCCTTTGGAAGGAGGGTTTACAGCACACCATTCTGACCTAGGAGCCTTGCTTTCCCTCCCTGGGGCATGCTGGTTTTTTGTTTGCTTTTTAACACCCCAGAACTCAGGAATGACTACCCTGGACCACTGGAGAACAGAAGATTTTATCTCGCTTACCGTGAATCTTCCTTCATTCTTCCCCACCCAGGAGTGTTTTTTCTTCAGTATTGCCTCCAAGTGCAGATGGGATCCCTGTTGAGGTACAAGATTCTATTCAGCTGCTGTCACCACCCGTTCTGGTGCTTGTTCTTTCAAGCTGTAAAGAGTGACAGGTTCCCCCATCTCCATTGTTTTCTTAGAATCTGAGAGTGGTTCTGACTAGATTGAGTTGGTCCTCACTCGATAGTGTGTTCTTTCCAAGTGACAGGATGATTCTCAGAGTGGGAGAGTTATGGCTTGTCAACGGACTGGAGTTCTGGGAGATAAGCCCCTCCCTTCCAAGGATCACAGAAGATCTTTGAACCTGCCAGTGGAAAGGAGGAGCTACATACCCAGAAGTCAGGGATGACCCACCCTCAGACCACCAAGAAGGAAGATTCATAGTAAATGAGACAAATCTTCCATTCCAGATGTAGTACCTCAGCCTACCTTTAGGAGGTATTAAATACTAGAGAGACTGTGTGACAGAAATATCTGAAGACTTCAGGGGAGGGTGGAGGGTGGGGGAAAGAGAAATGAAAAGAAACTTAGGGGAGGAAGGTTTCTTGGGTGCTGAATCCATCAGAGCAGACAGAATTCTTAACTTCATTTTATTTATTAGCTTCTATGACCAAAGGTCCTAAGCTCAATCAAGATGCAACAATCGTCAAAACATGCATTGGCATACAACAGAACTAACCATTTTCACATAATTCAAATGTTACAGTCAAAATATTCAAATCTAGGACTTACGGAGTTGGAATATCGTGAGCTGACCTGTTTCTCTTAAGAGGCGCAGACCGAGATCTTTGTTTTGGGCATAAAAGGCATCTTAATGCCTGCTGCCTACTTTTTCCAGTAAAGGAATCTGTCTATGATGTGCATAATTTTTTCGAGGGGACTTACTTTGGCTGACGAGAGATCCTGGGAGGGTTTTTTTTTCAGCTTTGAAGAATCCCCGATGAGAATTTGCATTCCATTGTCTACAAAGAATCTCTGGAGTAATTGATTTGACATACTCATCAAGGTTCCAGCTTTCTATGGATTATAATAACATCTGAAGATGGAGTGGATGGTATAATTGATGATAAATGTCATTAAGGTAAAAGATCCTTATCTTTCACTTTGGGATTAAATTAAGACTGTTAAAAAAAAGATTTAAGATCCAGGGCTATTGGTTACAGTATGAAATTAAAGAGAAGTGGAAGGGGGTGAAAGTGGAATTTTTGGAACTAAAGGAAAGCAGAAAAGTGCAGAAAAATACTTGCTGTTGAAAATTCCTGCGGCTTCTGAAAAAATCCTCCAGCCATAACAAAACTGCAGTATCCTATTACAAAGCAGGAAGTGACGTGTGTTTCAACTACCATGAGATGTACAGTCAGTGAGAACGAGACTTCACTGCCAGAGAGTCGGGAAATAACTGCTGAGAGAAAAAGGAACTTCCAAACATCCGGGTATTTTCAAGAACCAGAAATCATAGAGAAATATCAGAGGCCATTATAGAAAGGTCAAAGTTTTTTAATAAAATAAACTGAAATTGGACTGTAATAATACTCAAGACTAACATAAATCTTCCCCAAAAGGCGAAACAATCTGGACTGTATATTTGAAAACGAATAATAAGCCCTAGGGGAAAAAGGAAAAGTTTTGTTTGTTTTTTTTAAAGAGGCTTGGAAATATTGTGGCCACCATTTTGGAAATTTAAAAACTTTAAAAATTAATTTCTTGAGCTAGGGAGCTCTGAGGACAGCGATTTTGGGCTTGCTGGAAAGGGCATGCTCCAATCTATCAAATGCAACCATCAGATTGTGGATTGGTGAGACCAACTTGAGACCCATTATTTGCAATGGGCAGTCAGTAATGTCTGATCAGAAGCTGGGAGCAAGAGTTACATGGTTAAGAGCCTCCTCGTTGGGAGAGGGAAAGATGTCTAAACAAGTGCAAGATCACATGGATGCTATGGAAGCAAGACTGTTAAAAGCAATGAAGGACTTAATAACAGGAAGTGAAAAGAAACTCACTAAGGAAATAACTAAAGAAATAAATTCTAGTGCTGAAGAAGTAAAGAAGGATATTAAAAAGAGATTGATGAACTAAAAAAAAGAGTCTCAAGCAATAGCTAAAAAGACTGAAGAGATTAAAGTACAAATAAAAGATTAAGATGCTACCATTAAGAAGATGCAGGATAAAGCAATACTACAAGACTGTAAGCTGATGGAGAACATTATTCATCTAAGGGGAGTACCTGAGACTGACCAAGAGGATTTAAAGAACTATATTGTCACAATAATGGCTGACTTTATGGAAGATGACCCTGTGGAGATGGGACATTTGTGTGATTATGTCTATAGGGGCAATTCAGAATTTGCCAGAAAGTGCAAGCGCTACCTAGGGATGTGGTAGTGAAGTTTACCACAAGGGACGTGGTGGGAAGGATCTTAAGTAAGCAATTTGAAAGCCCACTAGTGGTGGAGGAAAGTAAATGAGAATGATGAAGGAGCTGCCGAGGAAAGTTATCACTGACAGAAAACAATTCAAGAAGCTGACAGACAAGTTAAGAGACAAAGGCATAAGATATAGATGGATTTTACCTGAAGGTCTTAGCTTTGAATACAAAAGCCTGAAAAAAACAATAGTGGACACGCAAGGCATGAATGAATTTTTGGCGGACAATAAAGAATTTGAAGATACAAAATAATTGAAAAATCATTATGGATTACAAATTAATTTCTTGGAATATAAATGGACTTAATCCACCCCCAAAAAGAGAAGCAATTTTTCATTGGATTAAAAAGCAGAAATGTAATATAGTATGTTTACAAGAAGTACACATTAAGCAATTGGATTATAAATTTTTGTGGAATAAGGCTTTGGGGGAAGAATTTTCTTCACTAGCTAAAGAAAAAAAAGGAAGTGTTTTTTTATAAAAAAGAACTGGAGCCAAAATTGGTCTTTAAAGACAATGAAGGCAGATACATTGCTGTGGGGGTGTTTATGAACGAAAAAAAAGACATTGTTGTTGGGACTATATGTCCCTAATGGGGCAAAATATGCTTTTTAAAAAGATATTTTGCAACAACTGGATCAAACAACTTATGAGCAGGTAATGTTAATGGGAGACTTTAATGGAACAATTAAGAACTCTTTGGGTAGATTGGGAAATAAAAAGAAAAAAAGATGGTAAGCTGCCAAAGTCTTTTTTTGCAATAATAAAGCAAGAAAGTTTGGAAGACATATGGAGAAAATATAATCCTAATGTACGTGACTATACTTTTTTTTCAGCAAGGCATGACTCCTTCCCAAGAATTGATATGATATGGACTATGAAGGATTTGGGATTTATTACTAATAAAATAGAGATTCTTCCAAAAATAGGTGCAGACCACAACCCATTAATGTAGTCAGCGAAGGAAACGAGAAAGAGAAGAAGATGGAGACTAAATGAAGACCTGTTGATAAAAGCTGATGTAGTGAAATCTCTTGAAAAAGAGACCAAAGTTTTTTTCCAGGCTAATGAAAACCAAGAGGTTAATATTCAGACTGTATGGGATGCGTATAAAGCTGTTATGAGATGATTACTAATTACATTGAACAATAAAGACAAAAGAGCCAAGGAAAAACAATTGAAGAGCTTGCAAGCAAAAATAGGCAAAAAAGAAAATGAGTTGAAGAAAAGACCGGGCGGGGGGCGGGGGATAATACTAGAGATAATAATTTTACAGAACCAACTGACATATTTATTGAATAAAGAGGTGGAGTGGAATTTAAAAAGGCTACAGCAGAAATCATTTGAAGGTGCCAATAAACCGGGGAGATATTTGGCTTGGCAACTGAAAAAAAAAGAGAGAGAGAAAGTTCATAAACAAGATCTTTTTGGAGGGTAAAGAAATTGTGGATCAAGAGGGAATTAAAAGGGAATTTTATAAATTTTATGTCAAATTATTCAAAGGTCAATAAGTAAACAGAGAGAAAATTGATTCCTATTTGCAAAAAATTAAAGTACAACCCTTAAGTGAAAATATGTAAAAAAATTTGAATGATCCAATTGAAAAAACAGAAATTGAAGCAGCAATTTGTTCAATGAAATTAGGAAAAGCTCCGGGTCCTGATGGCTTTTCAGCAAAATTTTATAAAGGGAGAAATATTAGTACCAAAACTTCAAAAATTGATGAACTGTATTAGGCAAGATGGGAAGGTGCCAAATACATGGAAAGAAGCCGTTATTTCTTTGATTCCGAAAGATGAAAGAGATTTCACAAATGTGAAAAACTATAGACCAATTTCATTACTGAATAATGATTATAAGATATTTGCTAGAATTCTAGCGAAACGACTCAAACAGCATTTGAACATTTCTATTCAAGAGGAACAAGCAGTTTTTCTCCCCAGAAGGCAACTAAGAGACAACATCAGAACAGTAATAGACATTGTAGAATATTATGATAAGCATGCAGAAAAAGAGGTGGCTTTATTTTTTGCTGATGCGGAAAAAGGTTTTGATAACCTCAACTGGGACTTTATGTTTGCTGTGATGGAAACAATGAAATTACGAGATGATTTTATAAGGATGATCAAGACAATATATACAGAACAACAAGCTGAACTCTGTGTAAATGCTGACGACTGAATGAATGAAGATTAGCAAAGGCACAAGACAAGGCTGCCCTCTATCTCCGTTGTTGTTTATAATGACCCTAGAGGTCTTGCTATCTCAAATTGATGAAGATAAGGAGATTGAGGGTTTGAAGTTGAAAGATTTTGCATACAAATACAGGGCCTTTGCGGATGATGTGATGTTTATTAATTAAAATCCATTACAAGTGACACCTTTGTTGTTAAGAAAAATTAAAGAGTATGGTGAGTTAGCAGGCTTTTATATCAATAAAGAAAAATCGAAAATCCTTACTAAGATCTTGTCTTTAGGCAAACAGAAAGAGCTACAAAATGTTACAGGTTGTGAAGTTGCCTCAAAAGTAAAATATTTAGGTGTGGAGATTACGATGAGAAATATTGATTCATATAAGAAAAATTATGAAAAGCTTTGGCATAAAATTGAAGAAGACATGCTAAAATGGAATAAATTGAATTTATCTATGTTGGGGAGGATATCTGCAATTAAAATGAATGTTCTACTAAGAATTATGTTTCTTTTTCAAACCATTCCAATTGTGAGAGATAAGAAACAATTTAATCTTTGGCAAAGAAAGATCTCAGAATTTATATGGGCGGGCAAGAAACCAAGAATTAAGATGAAAATCCTGACGGATGCAAAAGAAAGAGGTGGTTTCCAATTACCTGATTTAATGCTATATCATGATGAGGAATGTTTGGTTTGGACTAAGGACTGGATGACTTTAACTAATAAAAAATTATTGGCTCTAGAAGGTCAAGGAAATACTTTTGGTTGGCATGCATATTTGTATTATGGGAAAGAGAAGATGGATGGATTTTTCTCACACCATTATATAAGGAGGACCTTGTTGACTACTTGGAAAAAAATATAATAAATATGGTGAGAAAAAACCACTTTGGATAGTGCCAACTGAAGTTATAAAATTGTCTCAAAGTCCATGAGAAGAGAAAAATGTATCATATGACAACTGCTAAAATTTCAGGGAGGTAAAGTAGAAATGAAATCGGCTGAAGAATTGCAGGGAAAATTTGACTGGTTTCATCTGCTTCAAATTAAATCTTGGTAGAAAAAGATATTAGAAGTACAGGTATGAGATATGAAAAAACAGAAATGGAAAAAATGCTGTTGGGTGGAAATGAAAAATTGATTTAAGAGACTTATAAATTGTTACTGAAATGGTCTACAGAAGAGGAGGTTGTGAAACCTCAAATGATTAAATGGGCAATAAACTTTAACAAAGAAATACAAATGGAGATGTGGGAACACCTATGGAAGAACTCTATGAAAATTTCAACGCGTTATAATATAAAAGAGAACTGTTTTAAAACGTTGTACAGATGGTATATGATGCCTAAAAATTAGCAAAAATGAGTAATCAAGTCTCTGATAGGTGTTGGAAATGCAAAAAACATGAAGGTTCTTTCTATCACATGTGGTGGACTTGTGAAAAAGCGAAGCAATTCTGGCTTATGGTTCAACAAGAGATATCGAAAATCTTGGGATATAATATTAAGAGAGCTCCAGATGTTTTCTTGGTGGGATTACAAATGGAAAGCTTTCCGAAGCAAGACAGGACATTGTTGTGGTATTTGCTTTCAGCTGCGAGAACTTTGTATGCGCAAATGTGGAAGCAAGACAGAATACCTGAAAAATGGGACTGGATCTTAAAGGTTCTTAATCGGAGTGAAATGGACAAATTTACTAGAATCTTAAAAGACTGTAATCTGGAGAAATTTAAAGAAGACTGGAATAAATTTAAAAATTATGTGGAGATACAATTGAAGGTGAAGAGTCATTTAGTGGTTTTTGATAACATTAATTGAACTTTGAAGGAGAAAGAAGAACTGTGATTATTGAGTACTGTTCTAGTAGTGGAATATAAGTAGCTGAGTTAATATAGTAAGCTTATGTGAGTTAAGATAAGATCAAGATTTGAATATTTTTAGTGGTGACTACATGACTATGAATTTTATGTTTAATGTTTAATAAGTATTAATTGAACTCTTAAAGTGAAAAGAATTGATTATGGTTATCTGATTAAATATGTAATACTGATGAATAAGAATTAAGAATTAAGTTAAGGAATAAGAATAGTAGTTATATTGGAGTTAAGATAAAGTTAAGTGAATGATAACTTTTAGTTAAGATTCTGTATATGTGAATTTTTACTTTTAAAAGGTTTTTAATTTGTTTTGTATACTGGCGGAGGTCATAAATTGGAGGTTGGGAAGGGTGGGATATTATGTAATATAGTGAAGAATTATATTTAAATTTTGATAGTAGAATATCTTTCAATATATTGCAAAATAAAAAAAAATGACACAGAAAATATTTAAATCTAAAAGTAAATAAAATGTTAAAACAGGAATTTCTAATAAAACCTATTGTATAGTTAAGTAAACCTAAAATTGTCATATTAACCACATATATGCCAGATGCCATTACCATCAGATCAATCCAGATTTCTGTCATTTTGCAGATAAGATTATCATTAAAAATTTTGTAACAAAATAGGTGGTTCTTAACTGAGGTCTGGAGGAGGTGGCCATTTGCCGTGTGGTGACTTGGTCAGCTGGAGAACACCACAAGTAATGACGACTCTGTAGAGCTCTGTAACTTCCTAAGCTAAGGAGCCTGTCCTATATTTTAACACCTGATAGGGCATGTATAACGAGAGGGCCAGTGGAATTGTGTTTTACCCATTTTTAAATCCCTTGCCTAATCTGGGGCTGTGCTAAAAGTGTGTCTGCAGATATTTTCTTTTTAATAAATACTTTATAACAGGGGTGTCAAATTCATTTGTTATTAGGGCCGGATCTGACATAAATGAGACCTTGTTGGGCCAGGTCACGTCAGACCAGGTCATGAGTGTTCCCAGGGCTTTTTTTGAGCAGGACACAGTTCCGGCTGGCTTGGTGTCAGGGGGTGTGGTCTACTATGCAAATGAGTCCCTGCTGGGCTTTTGCTACAAAAAGCCCTTTGTGAAACAATGGTGATGCCAGGGGTGTAGCCTAATATGCAAATGAGTCCTTGCTGGGCTTTTGCTACAAAAAAGCCCTGTGTGAAGGAATGGTGATGTCAGGGGTGTGGCCTAATATGTAAATGAGTTCCTTCTCGGATTTTTCTACCAAAAAATGCCCTGTGTGTTCCATATTAAGATTAGGTAGCAGACTTATAAACTTTATAAAAGGCACAGATAAACACAACTATTTTTTTTAAAAAAAAACCAACCTAAAACACATTTAAAACATAAGCAGTTATTGGTCTTAAATGTGCTTTCTTTGTATTTCTCCTATGGGATCCAGGGGACTGTGCAAAGGAAGCTCTGGCTCTTTCCTTCCTTCCCCAGGTTGAAAACATCAGTTGCTCAGGAGCCTGATAGGAACCCTCCGGCGGGCTGATTCAGCCCCCGGGCCACATGTTTGACACCCCTGCTTTATAATTTTGGATGCTGGTAGTGGTTCTCTGTACCACATAGACCTCCGCCATCTTGGACATGCTATTTGAAAAGGAGAGCTGGGGAAGGCAGGCTGTTGGCGAGTGGCTATTTCTTCCTCCTTGGGTATACAAGGCAGTAAATGTTCCCGTGGTGACTAGACACTGGGCAGCAGGAGACACGGAGAAGCTTGGAAGAGAAGCTGGGAGTCCAGCGAGCAATTTCTGCAAAGGTCAGGTGGTGGTAGAAGTTTACAGGGGAAGGAGAGAAAAGCCTCTCTAGGAAAACCTTGGAGGGCCACACTCTTTATCATTGCTGTTACAGCACCATGTTGGGGACCCATGCCAAACTGTGCCCCAGATCTTTTTTCTGAGAAAAGGTTAGGATTTCTCCATCATTTATAGCAATAACAAACAAACAAAAAAATTAAATTCCTGCAGATACATCAGTCTCATTTTGGAATACAGCAAAAGCTTTTTTCTCATTGCTGCTGTTTCCACCTGAAAGGTTATGAAAACATGTGATTGTGAAGCAGCAGGAGTATTTCAAATGTATACTTGATTATGACAGCTGACAGCAGCATTTTATCCCCAAGTAAATAGCACTAATGTTTAGCATCTTCCAAAACACACGTCAGTTCAGCATCTCTTAAAATCAAGTATTTGTTGTTAAGGATTTAAACTGTCGTACTGTTTTCCTGTCAAATTGTCCGACAGCACTTAAGGTTCTTAGTTTTATATTATACCTCTACAGCCCTACAGTGTGAAGCAACATAATCCCATGCTGCTGGAGCATCCATTAATGGATTCTCTGGGTGGTTAAAAAAATCACTGAAACATAGATGATAGATGACAGCCTTCCTAGTATTTGAGACTCTGCTGAAACTCACATAAAAGAGCAGAAAGAACCGATGCTCTAAGTGCCTGTAATTAATTTCCTGTGTTTCATATACTCAGAAACTCTGTTCTAGGGGAAAAGGGTCAAGCAACTGTTAGTGGTGGGTGCACAGACCGCAGCTCTTGAGGAAATTCATGAAATCTTCCAGTTACATTAGAGGGAGCAAAACAAGTGTGGAACATTGAGGAGGAAAATGAGTTTCTGCAAAGTTGGGAGAAAAGCAGTTAGGGGAAAACAGAACTTGCTTATCTTTGACACTGGAGACGTCACAGTGTTTTTGGCAGAATTATGCCGAAAGCCCAACTGCACATTGCAAGCAAAAAGATGTAATGAAACATGAACTTTATTTGTTGTTACAGGCTGTAATCTTGAATGGGAGAGCAACAGATTAATTTCTTCCCTCTGGTCATGTTTCTGTTTAAAGTCTCCCCCCCGCCCCACCCACCTGGAGTGTCTGCTGACCAGGTTCCCCATAAGGGGACTGATTCCTGGGTCCAGCACACTGAGCCTGGCTTCCAGTGCAATGATTTCCAGCTCCCAGCCCCACTCTCCAGTTTAGCTGCTTGTTCCCAGCAGCCCTCCTTCCAGCTGTGTTTTAAGTGAGTTGGGCCCCTCACTGGTGGAGGTCTGGGGTGTGTGGTGGAGCTTTGCTAGTAAGATGGTGGGCAGGTTCTTGTGTCAATTGTGGTTGGCCTATCTCCTCCTTTGGCATACCACTGCCAGCACTATGGGAGTTGGGCTGTGAGGCCTGCTTTCCTCCCTCCCTCCTTCCTGCCAAGTAGTAATCCAAAAATATTTAATCTTCCAAGTAAATTCTATTGATTTAAATGAATGAATGTAGTTGTGTGACCAAATTCCACCCCTTTCTTTCTTCACACTTTCATTTACACTGGTTTAATATTATTATAAATTATCCAATATGTCAATGTCGAAGATTTAGTTGCAGTTCTATCGTCATTTTGTGCAATTTAAAGACATCTTTATAGTGTTAATCTATTAATCTGTAGTTTGATTTAGAAACTGCTCTCAACTTTTAGAAAGCATTTTTAAATTGGATACAAGTGAAAGGTTATCTAAGAATTGCTCAGTTTGCTGAGACTAGATATCAGGCAAAGGAATTTACACATTTTTGTTCTCCATACTTTAATGCAGGAAAGTTAAAACTAAGAGTGTAGCATACAAATGTTAGCGATTTTTGGCAGTGTGTTAGACTGAAGTGTGTTGGACATTGAACACCTCCTGCCCCACAGGACGAGCAGAGCAGAAGAGGACTGCCAGCTGCAGACTGGGAAATTGCAAGAGATTTGGGGATGGAGTCTGTGGGGGGCAAGGTTTGGAGAAGGGCTATCATCCTGGTAAACTGCCATAGAGTCCACCCTCCAAAAGCAACCATTTTCTCCATAGGAACTGATCTCGGTTGTTTGGAGATCAGTTGTAATTCTGGGAGATGTCCTGGTCTCACCTGGAAGTTGGCAACCCTAAGTTATACAGTTTGCTAGGCAGGATTGGTCACTGGGGTCTGCTGAGTGAAGCACAGAGCTCAGGCTGAAAACCTTGTGGTTGAAATTGATTGCTAGTGCTGCCAGTTGGCTTGCCAGCCTTCAGGTGGAACAAACGCAGAGGACCACTGTGTAGAGAATGTACAATGTTAATGAACTTTCATATTCTAATAATTTCTTATGAGGTATATTATATTGTGTCTATTCCAATAAACTAATTAGAAGTACGATGATATAGAATGAAATATACCACACCAGAATTTCAATTAAAGTTATACAGTTTACAATGCACAGCACAAAAGTCCAAAAGTAGACTCTGAAGCAGTTGCTGATAGTTCAGCTCAGACTGAAGTTCAACCCATATGTGACAACCTGCTTCCTAGGTGATGTTTCATGTTTCAACTGCTCATCTTCTTCAGGTCGCAAATATCTATATGGAACTAAAAATGCACAACACTGGTACATTTGACACAGTGTTCAGACTAGCTGTTGAAATGTGCAACTTCGCCTAGGACGCATGTTGTTGCATCCATGTTGAACTTCAGTCTGAATTGAACTATCAGCAGCTGTTTCAGAGGTTACTTAAAGATGGTCAGACTTTTGTGCTGTGCATTGTAGACCGTATAACTTTAATTGAAATTCTGGTATGGTTTATTTCATTCTAAGTTATTGCATTGCTAATTGTTTATTGGAATAGACACGATATAAAGATACTCCATAAGAAATATGAAAGTTCATTCACATTGTACATTTTTTATCAGGGTGGTGCTCTGTGTTTGCTCACTCTCTACATAGCGTTTTCCCATCTGTTGTTGTTGTGAACATCCAAGTGAGCCTGCAGACTTCCCAGCATTTCCCAGAACATCCAAGTGAGCCTGGAGACTTCCCAGACAACAGGAGTCAGTTCCCCGAGAGGAAATGGCAGCTTTGGAGGGTGGACTGTATGGCATTAGACCCTTTTATTACTTTCTGCAATGAAACTTGACTTGATTCTGTTTTCACTTAAACTGTTTTAAATCATTATTAAAATACAGTTTAAAAGTACACACGTGCACATATGCGCACACACACACACACTAGTAATAAGGTCTGTTGTGCAAATAAACACAACAGGCTCTAGAAAGAGGCTCTGGGCAAGTGCCACTTGCTACATCCCCCCCAACAAAATTCCCCGATCAAGTCAAAGGGAAGGGGAGAATTCATCTCCATTCCCGCCCATCCCACACTTGCTGCCTTTCCACCCCACCCCCCAACCATTGGCATTCATTCCCTTCACCATTGCTGTCCTCCCTAAGCCTTGGCATTTAATCCCCGCACTCTTGCTGTCTTCCCACCCTCCTCCAAGGCTTTGGCATTCTGTCACCCCTTCTAGTCTTGCTATCTCCCCCCCTCTCCCCTTGGCATTCAACTTGCTGACTTCCCACCTACCCCTTGGCATGCACTCCCCCCCAACCCTGCTGTACTCCCACCCACACCCATCCCTTGCCATTCACTCCACCCCCCAGCCTTGCTTACGGACTCTCCTCCAGCCTTGCTTACCCAAGAGCCACTGTTGCAGCGTCTCTAGGCCTCCACAACATCCCAGGTGTTACCACCACCACTGGGGCCCTTCTGCAGCCTCCACAATGCCCTGGAAGGCTGCAGAAGGGCCTCAACAGCAGCAACAGCTCCCAGAATGTTGTGAGGTTTGGGGAAGCCACAGGAAGGTCCCAGTGGTGTTGGATCCCAGGGCGTCGTGGAGGCTGTTGGAGTGTCCCAGCATTGAAGCAGCTGTGGGAAGGCCCCAGTGGTGGCAGCAGCTCCTAGGACAGTGGTGGCAGCTCCCAGGGTATCATGGAGGCCTGGGGAGGCTGTGGGAGGGCCCCAGTGATGGCAGCCTTCCTGTCCCTCATGGAGAGAGAATGCAGATTGCTGTGTCAGCTCTACTCCCTCCACTGCTGGCCAGGCTCGTCCTCCACATCTCCTCAGGCAGCTCCAACTGCCACACTGAGGACCAAGTGCTCAGCCACTCACAGGCTTGGGCGGCTTTGGATTTCCCTGAGTCAAAAGTGATCTCCAGGTGACAGAGATCAGTTCCCCAGGAGAAAATGGGGCTTTGGAGGGGGACTCTGTGGATACCCTACCCTCTTCGAGCTCCACCCCTAAATATCCATGAATTCCCTCAACCAGCAGTTGGCAGCCCTGTGGCTGAGTCTTGCCATCCCTCAATTATGAACTTCTCAGGGGCATCTGAGATCTGTTGGCTGAGACAGAGTGCTGGTCTAGGCAACTTTGGTCTGATTCAGCAAGACAATTAATGCAGTCTTGGGCTGTCAGTGTAATAGAATTCTGTAAGTATTCATGTTTAATAGCCAGGTTTGTTCCATTTGATTAAACTTGCATTTGTCTTGACACCTCCAGATTATCTTGCTGCCAATAACATCTGGTCAGAAGAAGAAGAAGAACTGCAGATTTATACACCATCCTTCTCTCTGAGTCAGAGACTCAGAGCGGCTCACAATCTCTTTTACCTTCCTCCCCCACAACAGACACCCTGTGAGGTGGGTGGGGCTGAGAGAGTTCTCCCAGAAGGTGCTCTTTCAAAGACAACTTTGTGAGAAGCTATGCCTGACTCAAGACCATTCCAGTAGATGCAAGTGAGGAGCAGGGAATCAAACCCGGTTCTCCCAGATAAGAGTCCACACACTTAACCACTACACCAAACTGGCTTATCAGCACTCAGCAAATTGAGTTAATCTTGCTAACCCCTTTGGGGAAAGTGAAGAGAACTTAAATTCATACATTCATTTTAGCCCCCACCCCAATATGAATACTTTCCTTTATCATGTGAAGCAATATAAATAATATTTACATTGAGTTACCCTTGAAAGCAGTTCGGGACATTTGATTGTTGTCTGATTTGGATGTGACAGGAGCCCAAAGGTGGAGCCAACAGGGTATCAGAACCTTGGCCATTGGTGATCACATTTCTGATTGAACACTTGTGGCTATTGGTTGTTGAAAATGTCTTTCCTTAGGGCTGAACCCACATATTTCAGCATGGTGTAGTGGTTAAGTGTGGAGGACTCTAATCTGGAGAACCAGGTTTGTTTCCCTACTCCTCCACATGAAATCTGCAGAGTTCTCTCAGGACTCTCTCAGCCTCACAAGGTGCCTGTTATGGGGAGAGAAAGGGGTGGAGATTGTAAGATGCATTGAGACTCCTTTGGGTAGAGAAAAGGGGGTATAAAAAAGACCCTTTTCAGAGCCCAGTGCTGCCTTGGCTTGGCAAAATGAGGCCAGAGAGAGATGATTGCCTGTGGAGAATCAATTAGCACCTTTCCCATCCAACAACCCTTCAGTCATTTTTCCATACCCAGGTTTCTGTTGCAAAGGAAGGCCTGGAACCAGGCTGGGAGGGAGGGGGGCAGCTGGGAGACATGAGAGAAGGAAACTGGTACAGGAAGAATGCATTAAACTCCTCTTCTCTCATGGCGTTGCTCTGTAATGATCTTTCCTGAGGCAGTTGCATCAAATACTGGTTGAAGAGCTAGTCCTTCTTCCTCCATCCACAACCTCTTTTCAAAACAGCTCACCACCCATACCAGTTTCCAAACAATTGCCAACGTATTCCTTCTTGTAAGGCTTTTGCCACCATTTTTGGTTTCTTATTAGCAGGGTAACCAAAATGGTGGCCAGACCCCTCATGAGTGGAAAGAATCTTGGAAGAGTTCAGGAAAGCCTATAGGGCAAATGTTGTTTGCTGTGGTATTTTTAAGGAGGGCTGGCGGGGGGGGAGGAATTATGAAGGAAGCAATGCTCTGTATTCTTGTTACTTGGGGGGCAATGGTGGGAGGGCTTCCAGAGTTCTGGCCCCACTGATGGACCTCCTAATGGCAACTTGGTTTTGGCCACTGTGTGACACAGAGGGCATTTTCGCACTGACCTTTTACTGGCGCGACCACCCTCCTCACGCTGGCGGATCTGCAGGGATTTCGCACCAGAAGCGCCGGCGCAGCCAAAAGAGCCGGCTACTTCGTCGCGAAACCCGCTCAAACGTTTTCCTGCTTCTTGGCGATTTCCGTTTGAGCTGGTTTTGCGACGGAAGTTGCCGGCTCTTTTGGCTGCGCCGGCGCTTCTGGTGCGAAATCCCTGCAGATCCGCCGGCGTGAGGAGGGTGGTCGCGCCAGTAAAAGGTCAGTGTGAAAACGCCCAGAGTGTTGGAGTGGATGGGCCATTGGCTTGATCCAAGATGGCTCCTCTTATGTTCTTATGTGTGGGGCAGTGATGTTCTGTACTCTTGGTGTTGGGGGGGGGGAGGGGAGCAACAGTGGGAGTGCTTTTGGAGTTCTGACCCCACTGGTAGACCTCCTGATGGCACCTGAGTTTTGACCACGGTTGGACTGGATGGTCCATTAGCCTGATCCAACATGACTTGTTTTATGGTCTTGTAAAGATTATTTCCAGCTGTCAGATGACAGCAACTGCTGTCCTTCTCTCAGTTGGCAAAATGTCTCACACTGCCACATGTCCTTTTCACCCGTTCTGCCCTGGAAATCACACTCTTCTAGCCACATTTTGCAAAGAAGTGTCCCTTGGACTTCAGAAATCAATAGACAAAATGAAACCTTGTAGCTCTACTCATAGAGCTAAGAAATTACATTTTGGTTTAAGTTTGCATCAGCTATTAATTAATTAACCTAGGCTGCTGCTTTCTGTATTTTTAATAGCTTGCTGGATTGGATTTGTATATTGGTGACTGAGAGAAGGCAAGGCAGGTCCTCACACCTTCCCCTGAGGGTGTGACATTTATTTTATCCTTACACTCCCCCCTGCACTGATAAATAGAACTCTCCCCACCCAAGTCCTTGCAAAGACGGTGTCAGCGCACTCAGCATTTTCAAGTGCTCTGCTCTGTTACTATTTTCAGTGGACTCTTTCTTCTCCTAGTTCAGTTGTTTTAAAATGAAAGTTCCCAGGATCTCTGGGATTCTTTGAGAAGATCACTAATGATGAGCAAGGATCCTTGAACAAATGCTTGGCTGCCGTTCCCCTGGTCTTATTCATTTATTTATTTGCCATAGAAATGGGGTGTACAGTTGGCTGGGGTCCTGCAGGGATAGAAGATATTGTGCAGGAGATCCATGGCCAGTGAAGAAGCGCCTCAGAAGACAAATGTGAAAGATTCTCCCAAGGGCAGAAGGTTTGTACACTGCTGCTCTGGTGGATTTCACTTTGATTTGGCTGCCTTATTTGAACCTAGACTTATGACTAACATTTCAGAGGGGACAATGTGCCTCATTTTTAAGCTGCCAACCACCCTGGAGGAGAAAAAAAATATCCTTCTTTGAGGAGATGCACGTTGCCAGGAGGAAAGAAAGAGGACATGGTGTGGGTTTGGGGATACAGGGGAAGATGAGGTATGTTTTGTAATCTCTTGCAAGTTCGCCATTGTTCAGCTGGACCCAGCCCACTTTGCAACTGGACTATAGTTTTCCCAGGGAAGGGGTGGGGGGTGGGAATGAAGATGAGAGAGAGAAAGGTAGGTTGTGGGTAGATAGGAAGGAGAGAAGGAAGCAAGAAAAGAAGAGGGGCTATGGGGGCTTTCTGGAATGGGAAAGAGGAAATAATAGGGGAGGTAGAATTGAGATGCCTCTGAAAGTCCTTGTAGGTTCCCTCTTATATGTCTCTAGCTAACAGAGAATATTGCACTGAGCTTTTGTTTTTGAACCTATAAATCAAAATGGCTTTATAGCTAAAATTATCAGTTGTTTCTGCTAGGATCTTTGATAAAGCAGTGCAGGCCGGGCGTGTTTGTAGTTTTCATTTATGTGTGAAATATTCTTCAGTGTCTTCAGGAGCGGAAAGATTTGCTGGTAGTCCAATTGGAGGTAGAGCCATTAGTTTACCTACCTATTTGCAATCTACCCCCCCCCCCCCCAAGAAATGTTGTTTATATGAAACTAAATTTAACATCATAACATTTTAAAATTAATAATAAAACAGCTTTGAAACAGACAGTCTCCTAATAGGCTCAACTTGTTAGGGTTGCCAGTCCCCAGTTTGGAGGCCCTGAAAGCGGGAGGTGTGAGGGAAATGTCTGCTGGGCACTGATTCCTGTAGGGTGTAATGGAGAACTGATCCGTGGGTATCTGGTGCTCTGGGGGGACTGTTTTTTGAAGTAGAGGCACCAAATTTTCAGCATAGTATCTGGTTCCACTCCTCCTCAAAAAAAAAACCCACGTTTCAAAAATATTGAACCAAGGGGTCCAATTCTATGAGTAGGGTTGCAAAGTCCAATTCAAGAAATATCTGGGGGCTTTGGGGGCGGAGCCAGGAGACTTTGAGGGTGGAGCCAGGAGACATTGGGGGTGGAGCCAGGAACAAGGGTGTGACAAGCATAATTGAACTCCAAGGGAGTTCTGGCCATCACATTTAAAGGGACAGCACACCTTTTAAAATGCCTTTCTTCCATAGGATATAATGAAGGATAGGGGCACCATCTTTTGGGGTTCATAGAATTGGACCCCCTGGTCCAATCGTTTTGAAACTTGGGGGTATTTTGGGGAGAGGCACTAGATGCTATACTAAAAATTTGGTGCCTCTACCACAAAATATATCCCCCCCAGAGCCCCCAATACCCACGGATCAATTCCCCATTTTTCCCTATGGGAAACAGGGAATAATAGCGTGCCCAGTAGACATCCCCCCCCATGCTTTCTAAAATGGGGGGAAGGGCCTCCAAACCAGGGAATCCCCTGCCCCCACCTGGGGATTGGCAACCCTAAGTCACAGCATTCCATGGTGCTAGTTTCTAGAGTATCTGCCCCGTCTTTCAACACTCCCTCTTGGTGGCCCAGTGGTGGCTTACAAAAGCAAAGAGACAAAAAAAGAGGGGACGTTTGGGTTCACTGGCCAGGGTATTGTGTAAAGCTCAAATGCTAGCAAAACATTTAAGAACAGAATTTAGGGGCAAACTTATGGTCTTCTCTGTTTCTCTCCATCTTTCATTCTCTTGGACTGACAACAATAACACTCCATTCCCAGTCAAAACCTGACATTTCTGGCTCTTGGAGGGGGGGGGGGCGAACCCCTGCAAAACTTTTTAAGTTCTTCTTTTTTAAAAAAAAAAGTAAAGAGAGACCGAAGAAATGAGAAATACTTCCTACTTTACAGGTTACTTTTAAAACACGGGCTGAAGGTTGGTGAACCGACTCTCAGTATTCGCCCTGGATATAAAAAAAAATATACAGAATAATACCCCCGCACACACACAGAAGCCTGGAGTCAGCAAAGTTGTGTAAATAGCTCCTTTCCCACCCCCCATCCCCACCCCTTTGGCAGGTAAAGGGATAAAAGACATTTTTCAAAGTGATAAGTAACCCCTGACAGAAGACGGGAATCATCTTTAAGTCACAAGGATTGTGAAGAGAAGAAAGAGGGCAGGATGTCACCACTTAGCCCGTTTCCAGTTCATTCCCTTCCGTCGAGGTTTTCACTGCTCTTTCAAAAGAGAGGCATTTCTTTGGAGAGTGGGGAACGTGGAGACAATGGACCATAAAAACACACGCGCAAACAGACCTGCCAGATCAAACGAAGAGTCCTTCTAGGTGTGGAGAAGAGGCGGCAGCAGTGCAGCGGCGTCGCGCACTCCACTCCACCTCTGAGGTAAAATGAGAGAAGGAAAGGGTGGAGGCAGGCCAGGAGCGTGGCGAGTCCGGGTCCTTCTGAGCCTCAGAAGGACCCGGACTCGTGGCTCGCCACACTCCTGGCCTGCCTCCACCCTCCCCTTCTCTCATGTTACCTCAGAGGTGGAGCGGAGTGGGCGACGCCACTGCGCAGCTGCCGCCTCTTCTCCACTTCACCTAGCTGCTCCTCCGAGATGGGCTCAGAAGGACCCGGACTTGCGGCTCGCTCTTTGGTGCCATTTCCCCCCTCCCCCCGCTTCCAGGTTTTTGGAGAGCGGGGGAAGAGGCTCTAAATCCAGGGATCCCCCGCCAGGGCGGGAGGGTTGGGAAGCCTATCTATGACCCCTAAAAGAAGGTGCCCTATCTTTATTTCCAAATGGAGGGAAGGCATTTAAAAGGCCTTGAAATGTGGTGTCCAGAACTCCCTTCAGTCATGCTTGTTACACCCTTGATCCTGGCTCCACTCCCAAAGTCCCTTGATATTTCCTTGAGTTGGAGTTGGCAACCCTATAACTTGTACAGTCCTATGTTGTTGTTGTTTTTTAAAAAAATGACTTGGCCTGCTTGAAGAGAGATGAGAAAAGGAAGGCATACCCAGTTTTCTGTGGGCCACCACAGAGAAGGTTCTGTTTTTGTTTAAAGTAGCATTTGCTTCTTTTGAAAGTAATGTCTGTACACAATGGCACTTGCACCAGTCCCCTCCCCCCTTATTGGGTGAAAATTCCAGTTATAGTAAAGGCCTTGCTGTTGGAAGAGGTAGACATCCATTGTATAAAGAAAATAAACATGGTTCGATCTGCAGAATACTGTTGGCAAGGAGGCCATATTGTCAGGCAAGTTGTAAGAGTCCAAAGTCAAGTCAAAGGTCACATAGGCCAAACTTCAGAGACAGGTAGAAAGTCTGCAGCAAGAGTCCCCAGTGTGATGGCCATGGGCACCATGGCACCTGCCAATACCATTTTTGGAGCCTGCCAAGTGTTTTTAGAAAGTGCCAGGGCCACTTGGGGCTTTTCCCTCAGCAGATCTTCTGATTGGCCACAGCACAAGGATCTTCAGTGTGTGGCAGAAGGTAGGCTGTGGCTTCCATTGTGTGGCTGTGCCCACTACACTGTGTCAGAATTCCAAAGGGGCCTGCAGTCTCAGAAGGGTTGAGGACCCCTGACAGGACAGAAATATAGTTTAGGTCAAGTTAAAAGTCAGGAATCCTTAGAGGCTGAGCGAAAATGCATGGTCGACAGGAGTCAGGAATTACAAGCAACAGAATTAACACACGGACGTGTTGCTCAACCTGAGGGGCAGGCATCTGTACCACTAAGACCTTAGGGATCCATCAGTCAGCTGTTCCCCACAGCTCCCATTGGGTCCCACCAGGCAGACTGTCCTTTCTTTGATGGGCATCTTGAGGGAGGGCACTGTAGGGCAGCAGAGATCAGGCCCTGAAAGCTGGCATCTCTGATGTTTAACAGAACAATTCTCAAGAGCTGTTGGCCTTGGGGGTCTGGGTTCAAGCCTCCGTGGTGCTGAACACATACCCTGTTTGACTTGGAACGTGTAACTTTTGTCTCTCTTTGATGCTGTCTGGCTTTCCCAACAAAAGTGATGAGCATCACTGATCACTCACATCAGCTTCCATGAGTTAGAAACATTATTTTCAAGCCTCTTATGTATGCGCCTGCATGCCTCAGCTATTACTCAGCCTTCTCTAAAATACCAGGAATTGGATGGGCTTTAAATGAGTAAATCTTGAAACACAAACTGACATTTGTGTATTGTTGTGTTAGACTCTAAAGCAGGTGCCAACTCTGCTGCGTTGCAGTCGACAATTTCTATCAAATCATTTGTCGCACTTCCCGTTCAGAAGTCAATTGCGTCCCCATTGGTATTTTTTGCTTCTTTTTATCTACTTTGGGAAATAGCTTCTCAATTGTATGGTCATCACTATGGACTTTTTTTTTTACTTCTTGCTTGTGAGAATGTTTAAATCTGCCTTAAAGATTTGCTGCTATAGCTTGTGTACTTTGGGTGGCAAGATCTTGGTCTGGAAGGGAGAGAATCTACTTTAATAGAAAAGGAGACTGTTGCAGAAACAGTCAAGGGGCCAGAAATCTTTGGGCCATCGAGGAACCTCTGAACCTTGCATTAGAATAATTTTTGCCACATGCAGCTTCAGTGATATATTCAAGGACTGAGGACGAACGCAAGGACTTGAATCTGGGCATCTTAGCAGTTCCAATTTGGATTATCATGATATAGAATCATAGAATTGGAAGGGACCTCTAGGGTCATTAGTCCAGCCCCCTGCACAATGCAGGAAACTCACGAACACCTCCCCCTAAATTCACAGGATCTTCATTGCTGTCAGATGGCCATCTAGCCTCTGTTTAAAAACCTCCAAGGAAGGAGAGCCCACCACCTCCTGAGGAAGCCTGTTCCACTGAGGAATCACTCTAACTGTCAGGAAGTTCTTCCTGATGTTGAGCCAGAAACTCTTTTGATTTAACTTCAACCCATTGGTTCTGGTCCTACCTTCCGGGGCCACAGAAAACAATTCCACATCATCCTCTGTATGACAGCCCTTCAAGTATTTGATGGTGATCATATCACCTCTCAGCTGCCTCCTCTCCAAGCTAAACATCCCCAGCTTCTTCAACCTTTCCTCATAGGACTTGGTCTCCAGACTCCTCACCATCTTTGTCGCCCTCCTCTGGATCCGTTCCAGCTTGTCTATACCCTTCTTAAAATGTGGTGCCCCAAACTGAACACAATACTCCAGATGGGGTCTTACCAGAGTAGAGTAAAGCGATACAATCACATCACGTGATCTGGAAACTATACTTCTGTTGATACAGTCCAAAATTGCATTTGCCTTTTTAGCCACCGCATCACACTGTTGACTCATGTTCAGCGTATGATCCACTAAGACCCCTAGATCCTTTTTGCACATACTACTGCCAAGACAAGTCTCCTCCATTCTGTAACCATACATTGGATTTTTCCTACCTAAATGCAGAACTCTGCATTTATCCCTGTTAAAATTCATTTTATTGGCTTTAGCCCAGTTTTCCAGCCTGTCAAGGTCATCCTGCATCCTGTTTCTGTCTTCTTCTGTGTTTGCAACCCCTCCCAATTTAGTATCATCTGCAGATTTAATAAGCATTCCCTCTATTCCTTCATCCAAATTATTGATAAAGATGTTGAACAAAACAGGGCCCAGGACAGATCCCTGAGGCACTCCACTTGTCACTCCTCTCCAAGAGGATGAGGAACCATTCACAAGCACTATTTGGGTGCGATCTGTCAACCAGTTACATATCCACGGTAACAGGATCCAAACCACATTTTACCAACTTGTCAACAAGGATAGTATGTGGAATCTTATCAAAAGCCTTACTGAAATCAAGATAAACGATGTCTACGACATTCCCCCGATCCAGCAAGGTAGTCACTTTCTAAAAGAAAAGAGATCAGGTTAGTCTGACATGACTTGTTCTTGAGAAAACCATGCTGGCTCTTAGTAATCACATCCATTCTTTCTAAATGTTCCAGGACCAACTGTTTGATGATTTGTTCTAAAACTTTCCCAGGTATAGATGTCAAGCTGACGGGTCAGTAGTTACCCAGATCCTCTTTTTTCCCCTTCTTGAAGATGGGGACAACATTCGCCCGCCTCCAGTCTTCCGGCACCTCTCCTGTTCTCCAAGAATTCTCAAAAATAATAGCCAGAGGCTCAGAAATTACATCCGCAAGCTCTTTTAGAACCCTTGGATGCAATTCATCTGGCCCTGAGGACTTTGTTTCATTTAAAGAAACTAGGTGTTTATGTACTACCCCTATGCTGATCCTAGGTTGGAACTTCATAGCCTCCTTATATTATCTTAATAAACATGGACTCATGATTTTCAATAGCTGTTACAGTACATTTGTATTTAAAAAAAAATAAAGCTACAGGTTGTGTCTTTTGTACGTAAACTATACAAGAACATGGCGTGTTTGCATTTGTGCACTGAACAGCAAGCAGCAAAGAAACACTTTCAAATTCCTACATTATTCTGTAGCCCTTGTGTGGATGTCTGAATTCTTGGGGCTCTGCATGCTCCCAGTCACTAAGAGGCGAGGGCTGATGCTGGCCTGAATCTGCCCATCTGAATTTCCCCCCATAAATCCCTTCCTCTGTTGGTGACAAATCAAGTCTCCAATGGCTGATCAGAAGCCTTGCTGTAGGGGGGCACCAGGAACGGTGTTGGTGGGTGTCATGGCGCCCACAGCACCATGTTGTGGACCCCTCCCCTACCAGATACTTGAGCCTACTGTGTTTGTGGTCCCAGGCAGGCAGCAGATGGAGAGGTTTGTTCTGTGTCCGGTGGGGCCATCTTGGAAGGCTCTGAGGCGGCATTTGGATTCCTAGGCCTGTGTTAAAACTCTTCTGCTGCTTCTGTACTAAAGATATACAGCGGTTGCCTGTGATTCTCTGCATGTCCCCCTCACTCAGTTCTGTTTATTTTGTGCATTGCTTCTTTACTTCCCAAACAGCTTCCAGTTTCCATTATGGGCCAGCCCTTTCCACAGGGACGTCAGTGTGCACATTAGCCGTCATGCAGTTGGTGGGGTTTAATTGCCTCAGATGCAATTTAGTCTTGCAAAACTAATCTGGTTTTAGCCAGATTAACCTGCTTACATTCATATCTGAACATTCATATCTGAAACCCTGGGGGACTGAATGGTGGTGTGACTACTTGCACTTTAGTTATGTCTTTTTGTTCCGGTTGGTTTCTGAGGAAATTGGAAATTAGCTTTAGCATGTAAAGCTGAAGCATGGAAGTTGGGTGTGCATAAAGTGAGTGGAAGAGAGAGAGATGCTTTCTTTCTTATTATAGTTATTTATGAGTCTATTCCAAGCAAAGTAGATATTCTTATCTCTGTGTGAATTCAGGGCTGGAAATAGAACCCCTTAACTACAAAGTTAGATGTTTTGTGTTATATGATGGACTGGAAGGCATAGTACTCCCATAGTCTGTTAACTCTTTAGCCAGATAACAGACAGTTATTATCTACAAGTCAGCAGGCTTTGAACCAGCACACAGTCCCCCTTGTTGCCCAAACAAGTGAGGAAATTTGAACTGAATGCTTGTACAGGGCTATAGCTGAAGTCCTAACATATTGAAGACCACTTCAGATTACTGCGTGTGGGGGCTCTCATAAGAACATAAGAGAAGCCATGTTGGATCAGGCCAATGGCTCATCCAGTCCAACACTCTGTGTCACACAGTGGCCAAAACCCAGGGGCCATCAGAGATCCACCAGTGGGGCCAGAACTCTAGAAGCCCCTCCCCACATTGCCCCACAAGCACCAAAAATACATAGAATCACTATCCAGATGCAGTGTTCCCTCTGTACCTCATGACTAATAGCCACTGATGGACCTCTGCTCTCATGTATGTTGTAATCCTTTCATATGTATGTTACACCGCATTGGTCAGGCAGTTTCTCCCTTGTCCTTGCAACTCAGGATGAGAAGACATCTGGTGGCGTTGAGGAAACATAACAAAATGGCTCCCACTTGTCAGCTGCCAGCATTTGGAACTATGTAAAGAGTTCACAGTGCAGTTGTACCACCTGGTTATTGCTGAGGATTACCTCAGTTGTGCCGGGGTCATGTGACTTTGTTCTGTGTGGGACCCAAACCCATGAATGTTTCTCCATGTACAAATAAGGTCCCTCCAAAAGAATATAAGGGATAAGTTTGGGATTAGTTTTGTTTGTTCTGTTTCAATATATAAAGGAAAGATAGAAGTTAAGGAAGCTTAAGCCATATGAGCCCCCCTACCTGCAGGCTAGAGTGCAACTGGCTGAGTTTTCACTTGAAATGCTAAACTCAAGTTTCAGTGAGAGGAAGAGAAGGAGAAGAGTAGGTTTTATACTTTGCTTTTCTCTATCCTAGCGGCCCCGTGGCGCAGAGTGGTAAAGCAGCAGAACTGCAGTACTGTGGTCTGAACTCTCTGCTCACAACCTGAGTTCGATTCCGGCAGAAGCTGGATTCAGGTAGCTGGTAGCTGGTTGACTCAGCCTTCCTCCTTCCGAGTCGGTCAAATGAGTCCCCAGCTTGCTGGGGGGAAAGTGTAAAAGACTGGGGAAGGCAATGGCAAACCACCCCGTAAAAAGTCTGCCGTCCCAGAGTTGGAAATGACTGGTGCTTGCACAGGGACCTTTCCTTTTCCTTTCTTTATCCTAAGCAGTCTCCAGGCAGCTTATGATCGCCTTCCTTCCTCTCCCCTGCCATGTGAAGCAGGTGAGGCTGAGAGAGTTCTGAGAGAACTCTGACTGGCCCAAGATCACCTAAAGAATTTAATTTAATTTTTGAGACTTATACCCGCCCTATCCCGCAAGGCGGGCTCAGGGTGGCTTACGGCATTAAAGCAATAACCAATAAATAAAACATATCCAATTAAACACAGCAAATTTAAAATCTCATAAACATAATACATAAAGCAGAGGATCATAACTCCAACAATAATACAGCCAGTTGGTATGACTTCATCTGGTTAACATCACTTAGCACAACTTCAGGTCATTGATACCACTCAGACCCTGACTGACTTAGCCACAAGGATAGTAAAGGACTGGGGAAGGTTTCAGGGGACGCCTGGTAAATTGAAAGCCTGGCAGAAGAGCTCCATCTTACAGGCCCTGCAAAAGTTAGGTTAGCCCTCCAGGGCCCAGATCTCCAATGGGAGCTCATTCCACCAGGTAGGGGCCCGGATTGAAAAGGCCCTGGCCCTCCTTGAGGGCAAATGGGCATCCTTAAGACCAGGGATCACAAGAAGATGTTGTGTAGATGATCTCAAAGCCTGGAGGGGGGGCTCATATGGGGAGAGGTGGTCCTGAAGATATGCAGGCCCCAGACCATATAGGGCCTTAAAGGTTAGGACCAACACCTTGAAACTGATCCGGTGCTCGATAGGGAGCCAATGCAGTTTGCACAGCACCAGTGGTATTCACGCCGCATAGCCTCAATGCTAATAGCTGAGCCGCTGCGTTCTGCACCCGCTGGAGTTTCTGGAGCAGAGTCAAAGGTAGCCCCACGTAGAGAAAGTTACAATAGTCTAATCTGGTGGTGACCATTACATGAATCACTGTGACTAATCATGAATCATGGGTGCCAGATAGCGGCCAGCTGCTGGCTCGCCTCAGATGGAAAAAGGTGGTCCTTGCAGTGGCAGCAACCTGGGCCTCCATAGATAAGGTGCATCCAGGACTACCTCCAAGCTCTTCACCTCTATTGATGAGTTAATGGAGTACCATTGAAGGGTGGAGCCTGATCCCACTCCCTGCCCTCCCCCCCCCAATCCAAAAACAAGATTTCCATCTTAGATGGATTTAATTTCAGCCGGCTCTGATGCAACCAAGCAGCCACGGCCTGCAATGCCTCACTCAGTTGATCTGGGGTGGAGTTCGGGCGGCCATCCATTAGCAGATAGAGCTGGGTGTCATCAGTGTACTGGAGACAACCCAGCCAATATCTCCGGGCCATCTGGCAAGGGGGCACATATAAATATTAAATAACATTGGGGAAAGGATTGCCCTCTGCGGCACACCACATTCAAGTGGGTGTCGCTGGGACAACTTCCTCCGGACAGCCACCCTCTGTCTCTGATCATGGAGAAGAGAGACTAGCCACTGTAAAGCTAGTCCCCGGATCCCCTAGCAGGCCTCCTGTGGAGGAGTGGGGAATCAAATCAGGTTCTCCAGATTAGGGCCCATTGTTCGTAACCACTAAACCACACTGGAGAAGTAGCTGCACAGGATGTTTGTAGAATGCATCCTTGTTTGGAGTTTTTTGCCTGTGGTCTTCACATGCTTTTAGAAATGAAGGGGTGAAAAAGCTAGGGGCATAATTTGTGATAAGAGTTCTTTTGAACAAGTTCCCACTTATGCTTAGGGATGTTCTCAGAAAACTGTTGTGATGGACTGAAACCAGTCTGCATGAGTGACAAGTGAGACACTCACTGGGATTGGTTAACCACATCTACAGTAACCAATGTAACAAGTTAAAAAGGGGCAGGGAGAGAGAATTCTCCTGAGTTGAGAGCAGATTAAAACTGGCATTCAGGGGAGTTCCACTTTAGCTCCAGAGAAGATCAGACTGAGAGAGGTCTGGGTGAGATGGCAGTCCAGGCCGCCTGAGACAGAGCTCATAGAGTTGGAAGGGACTTCCAGGGTAATCTCATCCAACCTCCTGCACCATGCAGGAAACTCACTAATACCTCCCCCTAAATTCACAGGATCTTCATTGCTGTCAAATGGCCATCTAGCCTCTGTTTAAAAACCTCCAAGGAAGGAGAGCCCACCACCTCCTGAGGAAGCCTTTTCCCTGTTTCTGCTAGCACAATGAAGCCACAGAATCCAGCATTACATGTATAGCAACACACACTCTTCTGACTCAGTACATATCCCAGTATATAGTTACTGCATTTTCCTATCCCTCAAATTGAGGATTCTATGATTCATGTGGAATTCACTGCCACAGGAGGTGGCGGTGGCTACAAGCATAGCCAGCTTCAAGAGGGGATTGGATAAAAATATGGAGCAGAGGTCCATCAGTGGCTATTAGCCACAGTGTGTGTGTGTGTGTGTTGGCCACTGTGTGACACCGAGGGCGTTTTCGCACTGACCTTCAAGTGGCGCGACCACCCTCTTCACACCGGAGGATCTGCGTGGATTTCGCACAAGAAGAGCTGGAGCAGCCAAAAGAGCCGGCTACTTCCGTCGCGAAACCCGCTCAAACGGAAACCGCCAAGAAGCAGGAAAACGTTTTGAGTGGCTTTTGCGACGGAAGTCGCCGGCTCTTTTGGGTGCTCCGGCGCTTCTTGTGCGAAATCCGCGCAGATCCTCCGGTGTGAAGAGGGTGGTCGCGCACTTGAAGGTCAGTGCGAAAACGCCCTAACAGAATATTGGCAAAACCCCCCAAAAAACCCATTTCCTTTCAGTGCCTTGGACAACTTGAATTTGAACTGTGTCCTGTGGGGATAACAACTCTGTGGAGGGATTTGGAAGCCTCCCTCTGATCTGCAGCAGCCAGTCTTCCCTGCCTCTCATACTGCTGCACTGCTGTGGTGGATTTCTTTTGTCTTATTTTACAGACTTTTCTGGTGAAGAATTTCTGCTAGGATACAAACAAACCATAGATTCAGCTATAAAAACCTCACTGTGTTTTATTACATTAAGAACCATTTTATTTCATGAATCCCCTGATAATGAAAGAAAATAAAAGCGGGCATCTAATTGGACCCAAGGAAGTGGGGGGGAGCCCAAGCATTTTCCCAAACACAATGAGCGTTTAGGTCCACTTCTCCTTTTTGGGTTAGTCAAGTGCTAAAAGAAAAAGGGCAGTTAAAGCCTGAAGAGTGGTCATAAATCATTCTGAAGCCAAACTGTTATTAGATATGTCTGAAATCAAAGCTTTCTCGGTTGATAAAAGGGAACAACTCAGGTTTTATTTTCTGTGAAGCTGTTATTTTCATTCCTCCCCGCCCCCAATTTCAGACTAGATAGAACTTTAGAAAATGCCAGAGGTCTTAACATATTGGGCATGCTTGTTGTGAGAGAAGATTTTTCTAGAAAGCCCCATGTGTGATTCAGTCAATGGCCAATTAAATATTTCTTTTAGTACCTTGCTTAGGTTCCTGGGTGAACTACCACAAAACTATGGGCAGGGATCTGAGATTGAAAGAGGTATTCCCACTTCTCTCTCTTTTTTTTGGTGGTGGGGGGAAGGAAGGTGAACATACATGACCACATGTCATAATGGTATCTGACATCTCTGTGTCAAAAAATGTCCTTGGAAACTCCTCTCTGACACTGTAAATCCTAAGCAGAGTTACACTTTTCTAAGAATACTGACCATTTTCAACTACATTGTGAAAAATGCAAGCTCAAGTATTTGAGATTTTAATTTTATTTATTTATTCACATTATATATAGTCTGCCTTTCTCACATGGACTCAAGGCGGATTACACATAGTGTCCCCTTTCAGATCGCCTTTGTAATCCATTTTGGTAGCCGGTCGCTAATGGATTTTTTGTTTCATTTCAGACACAACCAGTTTAGCAACTGGCTGCTAATGGATATTATTTATCTTTTTGTACAAAGCCACTTGCATCTGGTTAGTAAAGTGTGACTGAGCCAGTCTTGAGGTAAACTGCTTTCTTCTGTTTTCACCATTTCTTTGCATTTCTGAATTGCTGTAGTGTGCTGTTTAAAATATCTGCAGTTCTTCCAATAGTGCCACACTTTTTCCCGCCCTTTTTGCCACACAGTCTTCCTTGAATTTTTTTAAAAAAAACATTCTATGGAGCGCTATTGTGCTAGATTTTAGTGCTGCCTGCTCGCTAACAACCTCCTCCCCAGCCATGCTGAGATCCCGGACTGTGTGACGGCGCTCTTGCACCGCCCACTTCCTCCTCTGTCCTCCTACTAATCTCTGGGTTGCTCGCACTGTTGGCTGTATTGATTTTTCGGCGCAAGGGATTGGACGGGAATTGCAGCTGAGTTTGGAGTCTGTGCTGGAAGGAATGGCGCGAGTGTGCCCAAGCCGTACTGCGAGGGAGGGAATAGCTGGTCGTTTTCGCACTTAGCGTTTGCTCCCCTTATTCCACGGCGCAATTATGTCCGGCTCATTTTCCTCGTTTTCGCACATGGACTCATTTGCGGAGTCGCTTCCCATGAAGCCCCGGCTCAAATCGTTTTCCCACTGGCATCGACTTGAGTTCGATGCCCTGTCAATCATTTTTTTTAAGCGCAAGTCTGGTTGCGTAAGGACGTAATAACGTAACATCGAGCAGCCACAGCTGTTCCCTCCCCTTCTTTTCGTGGACAAACCGCATCACGTGTGCTGCTGGTGCTTATGGATTGGCTGCAGCTGTAGTATCCTCCACAGCCCTTTATGTATTAACAGAAGCATTCACAGTGGAGAATCCTAGCACTAGATTCCCCCCCCCCCCAAATTCTGAAGTTGCGAAATATCGCAATAACGAAGAGAGAGAAATCGAGGGGTTTGTGTGTGTGGGGGGGGGGGCAGCTTCTTCCTTTCCCAGCCTCGCTCCCTCCCGGGTGGCGAAGCTGGGATTTCCTCCGCGCTCTTTCCCCTCCCCGGCTGGCGCTTGCAACGGGGACCTGATTCCTGCTGCCAGAGCTCCCCCCCCGCCCCATTCTCTCCTTCCCCTTCTGTGGCGCGTGTGAAGAGCGAGCTCGCGTCTATTTTCTAACCGAGCGGAATGTAGCCAGGGAGAAGAATTCAGGACTCCAACTTCCCATTTTATACATGGCGATTTTGTGCAGGTCCAGAAATCCTGGTGGCACAGCTGAGGGAGGCATTGCCTTTTTAAAACACACACATATGAACGCTTTGGCCCGCGCCGGCACTAGATTTCCCCTCCCCAACAATGTATAATGTAGTTGCGAGATAACGCAACAGCGAAATAACGCAACTAAAGTCAATAATTGAAGTGGCAATTGAGGCTATTCCAGGAGGGTTTTTTTTTTCTATTTGTTAATTTCGAAATATCGCTATTACGCAAGAAAGATGAAGTTTAAAAAAAAATGGCCCTGCGGGCACTTTTGGGAAGCGCCGCGAACGGCTGATGATTGGCCAAGGGGGTGGATGGGGTGGGAGGACGGAAAGGGAGAGGGTGACGCCCACAAAGCAGTCGATCCGGCATGGATGGATTTCCCACAGCAAACTCCAAGGAGTGGATCCGGTGTGGATCCGGAGGTTTTCAAAAACTCTGGAAGGAGGTGGATCTAGATACTCCGGCGTGAAACCCCTGCAGCACCGGAGCAAGACGCAGCGCCGGAGCAACAGGTGCGAAAACCAGGAAAAGATCCGGAGGTAAATGGGGTGCTACGCCAGAGTAAACGCTAGTGCGAAAACGGCCGCTGTCTTCCGTATTCGAACAAAACGCTCTCAATACTTTAAAAAAAAAAAAAAACAAATATCATTTCCAGTATAGATTCTGGTGGATAGCCGTGTTGGTCCAAAGCAGCAGAACAAAATTTGAGTCCTCCTGTGACACTTTTAAAACCAACCTAGTTTTATTCTGAGTATAAGCCTTCGTGTGCACGCACGCACGTACATTGAAACAGAACCATTGCATGAGGATGTTGCCAAAAAGGGCCAATAAGAGTCAGCAAGCGGTAAATATAGCTTAAGATAATATATTTTCAATATAGTTATTATAATTATTGCAATCTGTTTGAAACAATTCATAATTATAAATTTAGCACATATATTTAAATTAGAATACAGTAATGTTTTGATTACATTAAATTGACAATAGAAATCCTGTCTTACTTAGGGAAGAGTGAGTGAATAGGAAGTCACTGACATTAAACCAGTGGTTATATTTCTTTAAAAAAAAATCTCTAGAAGCATCGTTAGCAAGGGGAAGAGGGGGACATGGTTTAGAAAAATGTAACAGAGGTTGCCAGTCCTGGGCCAGCAAGACTCCAGAAACTTTGAGAGGGGGGAGTGATACCACTTCCAAGTCCAGGAAGTGATGTTGCTCCATCTACAACATTCTCCAATTTTTATAGAAAAGGCCACAGAAATTGGGGAAATTCCTAGAGCATCATGGATGCAGTGACCAAAAGTGACTCATTGTATTTGTGACTTAATCTCCCATTTTCCCCAACACTCAGTTGCCTGAACACAGGTGGCTGCTAGCCCTTCTTGTGCTCAACAAGATTCAGAGGAGGGGGACACACACAAGAACAGTGTAACAGATCAAACAACCATCTTCCCTGCTGGATGTAAGTTTCCTTTTGGTCCAGTAGTCCCCAACATGATGCCTGCTAATGTTTTTCTTGGTGCCCAATACTCTGTTCTCCAAACCAAAGAGCCAATCCTGGATATCCTCCATCAGTGCAACAGGAAGGGCTTCAAAAGACCCAAGGAAGAATCACTATCTCTGCAAGGAGGACCCAGTCACAAACAGCTGCTCCACCTTTCTGTTATAAGGTGTGACGGAACCGGCCCGATTCTGCCTTCAGACCCGGTCCTGTCAATTCCCTATTGAATCGCCAACTCCTGGAGGGAGCTATTTCTCCTCCAGCCACTTGGGCTCGCTGCCACCACCTGCTCAGTCTAGGGGTTCAGATTGAGAGGAACAGGACTCCCAATCCCCCTCTCCAGCTCTGAGGCCAGGCCTCAATGTCCTCAGGCTGAGCCCATCTCAAAGGAGCAGTCACGGCGAGCGGAGAAGAGGCGGCAGCGGTGAAGCGGCATTGCCCACTCCGAGACGGGGCAGCTCGCCACGCTCCCCGGCGCCGTTTCCCCCCCCTCTCCCCTAGCTCCACCCCAGTGTCTCCTGGCTCCACCCCCAAAGTCTCCTGGCTCCACCCCCAAAGTCCCCAGATATTTCTGGGGTTGGACTTGGCAACCCTACATTACAGTAGTCTAGTCTTGGGCCAGTTCCTCACTAATCCTTTAATCCTGGGTCAGCCCTGTTCCCACAATGATTTTCTACATGAATCATAGAAGCATAAACTATGGAGTTTGTTGATATGATTCCATGATTGAAGTGTAGAATGTCAGTTTGGGGACAGGGCTGAACCAGGATTAAAGGTCTAGTGCAGAATTGGCCTTGATGTTACTGTGACATAGATCCAGGTGGCTAGGCCAAGTGTATGGGTCTTTGGAAATCAGTGAGCCACTGTTACTGTTACTTACATCAGTGAGCTACTGTTTGCAATAATCTCTCTCTCTCTCTCGGCTTGACTTCGCGAACGAAGTTTGCAATAATGATGTCATGATAAATGGGAGTTCCTTTAGAAAGTGGAGATATTATGAAGCAATCTTGCAACTTAAAAAAAAAAAAGCATAATTGTCCAGTCAAGCCACATTAACAACTAAATCAGTTTAGGATTGGGTCACTGGGGAAGTTAGTAGGCAGTAGCTATTGCTAGGCAACAGCAGCCAATCTTGGTTGTCTCAGTAAAAAAAGGTGTGCGGGGAGAGTGAAGGCCCTTCCCAGGCCTATTTTGGCCTTCGAGGGAGAATTCATTGGGCCCAGTCCTGACTACAGTTGCCAGCTCCAGGTTGGTAGGAAATTCCTGGAGATTTTGTGGTGGAATCTAAGGAAGCCAGAGTTTGGGGAGGGGAGAGGCCTTAGCTGAATGTAATGCTATAGAGTCCACCCTTCTAAGCAAAGCAAATAGAATGCTACCAGTTTCATCCTGAGCAGAACGACACCCCATTTGTAGTTCATCCAGGTCAGAGGGCTTCAACCGTGATAGGTTTGCTTAGGATGGCATTGCAGTTTACCATTTCCTGCTACTAGTGTATTGAGCAGGTTCACATATGCATGCGTATTAGGGTTGCCAGGTTCCCCTGGCCACCGGTAGGGGATGGGGAGGTGGGGTTGCCAGGTCCAGGGTGGGAAACTCCCAGAGATTTAGGGAAGCATGGAGAAGACAAGGACCTTAGCAGGGTGCAATTCCATAGAGTCCACCCTCCAAAGCAGCCATTTTCTACAGGGGAACTGATCTCTGTAGTCTGAAGATGAGCTGAAATTCCAGGGGATTCCCAGATCCCACCTAGAGGCCAGCATCCCTAATGTGTGTCACTGGAGAATTGCTAAAGGGAACTTTAACTTACATGTGTGAAAGAGCCATCAGAAATCTTACCTTCAGGACAGATCTTTCGCATCAGCCAGTGTTCTCTCAAATGCAATTTCCTTCTGTGGAGTCAGGCCCCTCAGTCAGCTGCTGGGTTCAGTTGAAGTATAGATATGTTAAGCAGACCAGTAAATGGAGCAAACTGACACAGAACATCCCCTGCCATTAGCTGAGTGATTTTAAGGCACAAGGAGAGAAGCTCAGGGCACCACAAGCCTACAAGGAAGATGGTCATCAAATGCCTTAATCTGCATTGGCCTTTTGCTGATTTGCTCACTCTTCCGGAGAAGAAATGGGTCCGTTTCACAGGGGGACGTGGAATTAATTAAGGTTTGCAAAAAGAATACCAACCAACCGTTCATCCTCTTTTGCTTCCAAATGTCAGGATTGGATTTATGGGAGCTCCATGTGGTCCCACTTATAATAACGAGAGGGTTGGGAAATGCGTGAAGTCATTTTAAAGTAATTTCTGTAGCCAAAGACGGGAGGCACGGGTTTGATAATAGAAAGACTTTTATTGATTTTTTTTTTTTGTTGAAACATAAAATATTAACCATGGGGTTCAGCGAATGGGCTGAGAATTTTAAAATATATAAAAGATCCTCCCTTTTTAGAGTTAGAGGTCCATCCTCAGAAATCCATGAACAAAAAAATCACAGCATTTCATTTCCATGAAGCTTATCAAGGGAAAAGAACGGCAGCACCTCAGGCGCTTTATTTGAGCAGCTGCTGTACAACTGGAGTGTAAAAAATACATTTGAGTACAAGAAATGCTCGGGTTTTACCAGCGTAAGCTATTGTATTTTCTGCATGTCTTTTAAAAAAACCCAACTGTACTGGTTTTCCATTAAGAGGACAATTTCAGCTTGAGGACTAGTAAAGCATTCAGGAAGCATAGGGGTTGGAATTGTGGTTCAGGTTAGGAATAAGAAACCACTTACGGCAGGAGGACATGAACTGAGAAATTCCCATGGTTTAGAGTGCCGGCCTAGACGAGATGTAGGAGATCCACAATTGGATCTTACCCCCACTTAAAAAACTACTGCTTGTGCTACAAAATAAGTCTTGTGACTGCTTTGATCAAGGAAGCAGCTTTGAATGTGGAAGTTACATCTTTCCCTCCTGGGCTCTTACAGAGTCTAACTCTCTTTGAAGATAAGACAGAGGAGGGGTTCGTTCCATTGTACATCTTGGTTGAGAACAGACAGGCAGTCAGGAGCAACTCAGAGACGCCAGGAACTGACTGAAAAAAATCCTTGCAAACGTGAACATCTGCCACCCATTAGGGTTGCCAAGTCCAATTCAAGAAATATCTGGGGACTTTGGGGGTGGAGCCAGGAGACATTAGGGGTGGAGCCAATATCAAGGCTGTGACAAGCATAATTGAACTCCAAAGGGAGTTCTGGCCATCACATTTAAAGGGACGGCACACCTTTTCAATTCCTTCCTTCCACAGGAAATAATGAAGGATAGGGGCACCTTCTTTTGGGGCTCATAGAATTGGACCCCCTGGTCCAATCTTTTTGAAACTTGGGGGTATTTTGGGGAGAGGCACTAGATGCTATACAGAAAATTTGGTGCCTCTACCCCAAAAAACAGCCCCCCCCCCGAGCCCCAGATACCTGCAGATCAATTCTACATGATTTTCTATGGGAATAAACCTCCATAGGGAATAATAGACTTCCCAGCAGACATTTTCCTCCCCTCCCCCCGCTTTCTGACGACCCTGTAGCAGGGGGAAGGGTCTCGAAACCAGGGGATCCCCTGCCCCCACCTGGGGATTGGCAACCCTACATCCCATACTCACCCCATCCTCCAGCGGCCTCAGAGTGGCTCAGAAAGCTACCACTGTTTAAATGGTAGCACATTTTCTAGCTGCATGCCAGTTGCCTCTTCAGTGTCTGGATGAGGAAGTGCACAAGTGAGCTTCATTGGGGGAGGAAAAAGAGCAGTCCAGACTCTGAGGCGCATCTCCCCCCCCCCCCCAACCATCTGATCACATCAACCCACCTCGCAGATGGGATGGGGCCGCCTCACCAGGGAGAGTGTGGAGGGTTCGGGACAGCTCTTTTTGAGCTGGCCCAATTTGGAACACCTCCAGTCCACCCCTAAATGCCTGTCTGTTATCACCCTTGTGTCCCTTTAAAATAGCAGATTTTTGGATCACATGTTTAGGGAGGAACACAGTTTTGCAAACAAATAAATAAAAATGAGGAAGCTGTGGAAAATTACAGCCCATGCCCAATTTTATCACAGAGATACTTGAAAATGTTCATTAAGAGCAAGGGTGGCTTGGAGCTATGGAATGATGGACGGCGTTAACTCCCATACCACAGGGCCATTTCCTTGAGCAAATTCTGAGTCTCTTAGAATAACTTTGAAGGTAAAACAGCCGCAACAATGAAAGATTATGGGTCTTTTGTATCTTTTAGCCTTGATCTTATGTACTGATGAGCCTGTGTTGTTGCTTATGCTAGTGGTTGGAGATCTTTCCATGATCATTGATGTGACTTCCTGCCTTGTGGCTTGATTTGTGGGTCAGTAGTTTGGAAATGTCAAGACATGGAAGGGAAGCTGGGCTTTGTAAGAATAATTTCTACTAAGAAGGAGAGTGGATGAAGTCATTTGGCAATGCGCTATTAGAACGCTTAAAGAGAAAAGCCATCTTTTATTGTGCTCAGAGTATCTGAAGCTAAGAATTACTTAACTAACTGATTAGCAGGACCGATTGCCCCAGTTTGCAGAGGCTTTCCTAGAAAGGTGGCACAAGCAATTCCTCCTCCACAACCATTCTGAGTGTGCATTTTCATTACTCCAGGAGTTTCCTTTTTCACCTGTTTCCCCTAATCTGTTCACTAAAAGAAGTTGCATGCTCCGTTTAGAAATTAAGAAGCCTGTATCAGAAACCTATATAAATAATAAATGGGCTAATTCTCTGTTTCTTCAGATTTTGCCCTCCATGACACATCTGCTGGTCCCTTGGAATTCTCAAGCACCTAAGGGATCATGTCTCTTTTATTCTCTCGTTTTTTAAATCCCTTGCATCCCAGACTAAGTCTAAGAAGCTGCACTGCCAAGCAAACTCTCTTTGTTACATTCCTTACGGTTTGGCTAAATGAGAGGTTACTTGGGATTAAGTTGATTTATTCTGCTGACATTTCAACATCCTTCTGCTTTAGCAGAATTAATTACATACAGATGTTGCTTATCTGTGCAGACAAATTTATCTCATGCAGAAGTATTCTGTTGCTCATTATGTCTCTGTATTTCACAGCTGCACTCCAATTCTGACAAAGGTGATGGATCAGTCAAATACATACTTACTGGAGAAGGGGCTGGGACTATATTTGTTATTGACGACACTACAGGGGACATCCATTCAACCAAAAGCCTCGATCGAGAGAAGAAGACGCACTATGTGTTGCATGCCCAGGCTATTGACAGAAGGACAAACAAGCCACTTGAGCCTGAATCAGAGTTTATTATCAAAGTACAAGACATCAACGACAACGCTCCCAAGTTCACCGATGGACCATACATTGTTACCGTGCCAGAGATGTCTGATATGGGTAAGAAAAGGAACTGACAATTTATATGGGCCATGCTGCGGGTTTCCTTTTCTACTGATGGTCAAGGGCAGTAACTGATAGTGATATTTAGGGGTGGGACTATCATTGTGATGGGTGGGAAGAGCCATGGGGGTGTATGTAGTAAATGACAGCCATTCACCTATGTTGGAGGACGTAAAAGGATGTGCTCAGGGATGGGGTTCAAACTGCCTGGAGATCCTAGCCAGGGCTTTTTTTGGGGGGGGAAGGGTAGAAAAAGTCCAGCAGGAATTCATTTGCATATTAGGCCACACCCCCTGGCACCAAGTCAGTCAGAACTGCGTTCCTATGCATTCCTGCTAAAAAAAAAAAGCCTCACTCCTAACCATTGAGAGTGAAGTCTTTTGCTATCTGCATGATCCTTCACCTTCAACCAAGATGGGATTTCCTGGCCACTCTAAAGTGTGATGTCAAAATCCTGATAAATGGCCACTTTGTGCAAGAAAGTAGGATTTGTGCATTGTTGTAATCCTTTTGGGCCCTCCAGTTGTCTTACCAAAACTTTGTTCCCATATGCAGTCTCATGGGCTTTCCCCCATGAGACTGAAAGTCTACCACAGAATGTCTGCGATTCACTAATGTGAAAACGAAGGAGTGAATCACTAAACCTATTCCCCGCCATACAGGACCAAACTCACTCCCATTTACAAGGCCTGGGTTCTGTTTCTTGGTCATGCAAAAATGGTGGATGTGTGGATTGTTGGCAACTGATTTTTATATACATAGATAGGTTATATGTGCAGAAATTTTATCATAATAATTTTTGTGAGTTGTAATTGGCCTATGAAAGAGAATTAGAATTTTTTATTTCCGTGCGCCTGTGCTCTGCCTAGTTTTTTTCTTTATGTTTTCCTCCACTGTCTATATAGGTTTTTAGAGAATAGGATGTAGATAACAGAATAATATATATTCCCAAATGTAGTACAAAGATCATTTTCGCTGTGCTTGGGTCTGTGGCCCTGTTCGTTACCTGGAACTCATGCATCTCCTCTCCGTTACACCAACCCTTTAGCGTATTTTGCTGTACTAGTAAAATGTCCATAATTAGGAGGGATGCAGTCAGCGCTGGACCCAGGATTTGGAGTACCTCAGTCAAATGCCTGCTGATGGGAGGCTGTTCTTGCACCCTGTCCACCACTCCCCCTCCTCCTCAGCTGCCACCAAGAGGGCCGGCAGGTGAGCAATCAGCAGCCACAAGAGGATTTTTCTCTCTGTGCAACGCTACCACCTGCTCTCTCTTTTTTTGTGATGGATGTGGAAGAAGCAGAGATGAGCAGGTCAGTGGAAGGGTGCCAGTGTTTTCACTTCCACCCGAAGACAAGTGATAGGCGGCAGCAGTTACTATTCCTCCACCTCAGTGGCAAGTTGAATTAGGGGAGAGTGGATGTTCCAGAATACTGGAACCCTGGCAGATGACAGAGGATGCTGGCAACTGGCACTTTGAATTTAGGGACACTATTCTGTTACTAAGTTCGCTACTCCTAACCGTAGCCTGCTGTGTGCATGGGAGACCGGTGGTCTCACTTATTGAAGATCAGTTACTTTGTATCATACAATTTCAATTTCAAAGCATCGTCAGAGGAGTCTCACTGTCTTGCGAATTGCATTTCCCTGTTCTTCATCTCCACCTCGATCTCTGTTTCTTGAGCATAGTCCACTGTGATGTTAGAGAGTGAAATATAAGTGAGGAGCTATCTTTTATTGCAAGGGCCCCCTTCCCATTACCTGCAGTCTATCAGCATTTAGATCACCTGTAGTCATCCAGAGCTACCTGCTCAGTAAATTTCTTTTAGTAAACCACATTTTGTTTCTTCATTTTGTAAGTTAACATAGTGACTGATGGGTAAGAGTTGGCAAATATGAGGAGTGTCTTGCCTTGGACCTGTGGGTTTGGTTCCACTCTTAATCACTCCAGACTTTTCTGCATTCTCATTTACCTCATTTGTGTATTCCTGTTGCTGCTGGCTGCATGTGTTTTGCTCCCTCTAGTGGTCGATTGGCTATTACATCCATTTATGTCTGGCATATATCCCTGGAGGTTTAAACTGCAGGTTTTTATGCTGTACACAAACCAATGTGAAATTGAATAAACCTCTGTAAGAGGGGTAGCAAAACACATATGGAAAAGACAGCCCCTCACACACACTGCAAAGCAACAGCAATACAGGAGTGACAAAAATGAGAATGTGAAAGTGCCAAGATTTTATAATTTAGAAACTGTCCTTGTTGAAAGAATAGCTGTGCTTGTTGTTTGTATTTCCAAACAAATTAAATGGTTACTCAGTTTTCTGGTAGGTCATAATTCTGTTGGAACTTGCTTACCTGCTGCTAGGTAGGTGCTTTCATTTAAAGCCTGTGGCTAGGATTTTTTTTTCTTTAGTAATGTCAGATTTAATTTCTTCACACCATTCCAGAGGTGTTTAAAGCTTACAAGAGATAGATAAAAATATCTCCAAGATTTTAGAATGCTCATGTATTCAATAGCCTTCAAGTGAAGAATTTGCCATTTCTGTTTTTTGTTGTTTAGTGCCCTTTGGCACACCCTGAGCCACCAATAAATACAGAGCCTCCTTATCACCATTGCATTTCAGCAGGTTCTTGAACTTACTACCTGGCAAGGTTGTAATGGTATAAAACTAGACTCCATGGGCCCATTTAACATTCAATTCGGCTTACTTTTTTTTTTTTTTTGAGATTCCTATGCAATAAGATTTTTGAAAAGAGCAAGAGTCTGGTAGCGCCTTAAAGATTAACAAGATCTGTGGCAGGGGAGGAGCTTCCGCGAGGAGCTTTTAGCGTGACTGCTAGACTCTTGCTCTTTTCTACTGCGGCCCACAGACTGACAGGGCTACCCATGTTTTGCTTTGAAATTGGCTGACTTGGTGGACCTTAGTTCACTTTTGTAGTTTGGGTCACCAGGATCCTTTGGGAGGGCTCTAGCTCCCTCCAGCTCATGCCAATCAGATGCTCTTTAGGATTGTTCGTGTTATATATAATTATTTATTTTATTCTGAGGGTGGGTTACTAGCACTGCACCAGATGTGCAACAAATAGGATTTTAGCAAGAGAGATCTCTTACTACTGCATTTCCGTTATTGGGATAAAGCTGTACCACAGAAACCCTGACACCTACTTTTGCCCTCGGCCCCTGGTCTCCAGTGAAAAAAGTTTTCAGGTAGCAGTGCTGGGGGAAGCCTGAATACATTGGAGAACAGCTGCTGTTCAGAGCAGACAGACAACAGACCAGTCGTCTGTCTCAGATTAAGTCACTCTTTTGTCTCTTATTTCTACATGCAAAAGGATAATTTTACATGAAATGGCTTTCAGCTGAATCAGCACCCCCCCCCCCCGGTAATCAAAGTCAGCATTGTCTACTCAGACTGGCAGCTGCTCTCCAGGACCTCAGGCTGAGGTCTTTCATGTCATCTACTGGCAAACCGTTTAACTGGAGATACTGGGGCTTGAATCTGAGACTTTCTGCATGCCTAGCAGATGCTCGACCACTGAGCCACAATCTGACTTTTGGCTGAATTTTTCAGTTAGCAATAGGAAGGAAAGGGGAAACCATGTGTTAAAAAAAGTTAAATTTTTGTATTGGTCCTTTCAAAATCCAAAAACAAGAATTAAATCTGTGTAATTGTCAAGAGAACGAAAGCTAGGATTGCCCTGTGCCCTCTGGTGTGGGCACTCACACATTCAGCAGGAGAATTAAAAAATTGCTGTCAGCAACAACATGAGGTCACTTTCAAGAAATTCTGAAAGTGACATCCTGTCTCCCCAGAAATACTATTGTTTTACAATAATAATAATAATAATAATAATAATAATAATAATAATAATAATAATAATAATAATAATATTTTTTTATTTGCATCCCGCCCTCCCCGCCGAAGCAGGCTCAGGGTGGCTAGAGTTCTCAGAGATTTCTGTAAAGGACTGTCATCACCTCCTGGTTTTCGAGAAGAGTGATGTCAGTGTTCTCTAGGATTTGCCATAGAGCTTTTCCTATACAGCTGTGATGTCACTTCCTGGTAGTCTCTGGAAGCTGCAATGATAAATACAACTGAGAGCATCATAGGTTGCGTCGGAAGGAACTGGACGCAACATTGCCATATCAATCTGTAGAATAAATGGGATCACAGAAGAGAAGACAGAAGATAAACAAGAAAACTCACCTTGACTCTGCTCTGGTTAGATCTCTTCTAGAGTATCATGTTCCATTTGGGGCATTATAATTTAAGAAGGATATAGACATATCCAGAATGAAGATGGTGTCCAAGTCCTATGAGGACAGGCTGAAGGAGCCGGGTATGTTTAGCCTGGAGAGAAAATTACTAAGAGGACGAGGAGATTGGATTTATACCCCACCCTTCGCTACCCTAAGGAGCCTCAGAGCAACTTACAATATCCTTTCTCTGACAGAAATTGCTCTTGAAAGGAACAGCTCTGAGAGAATTATGACTGACTCAAGGTCATTCCAGCAGTTGCATGAAACCCTGCCACCCTGCCCCCAGGGAATCAAACCGAATTCTCCCAGATAAGAGTCCACACACTTAACCACTACACCAAACTGACTCTCTTCGAGTACTTGAAGGAAGGGCTGTCTATAGATGATGGTATGGAAGTTGTTCTGTTGCCACAAAAGGTTGGACCAGAACCAATGGGTTTATATTAAATCAAAAGAGTGTCCAGCTAAACATGAAGAATAACTTTCAGACAGAGCAGTTCCTCAGTGGAACAGGCTTCCTCGGGAGGTGGTGGGCTCTCCTTCCTGGGAGGTTTTTAAGCAGAGGCTAGATGGCCATCTGACAGCAATGTTGATTTTGTGAATTAGGCAGATCATGAGAAGGAGGGCAGGAAGGGTTGCATCAGTGCTTAGTTCTTGTGGCCCTTTCTTATACACCCTGGGTAACGTTGATTGCCACTTTGGGGTTGGTCAGCAATTTTTCTCCAGGCCAGTTTGGCAAGGGATCCTGGAGGTTTTTGCCATCTTCTAAACATAGAACAGGGGTCACTGGGGATGTATGCGGTGGGGGGGGGGAGGTATTTGTGAATTTCCAGCATTGTGTGTGGGGGGGGGGGTTGATGACCCTGGAGTCTCTTCCAACTCTATGATTTTACTATTCTGTGACTCTATAGATAAATGCCATAATAGTGCTGCATATAAAAATGTAGATTAAATAAAAGAATTTTCACACCAACTGGGAGATACCATCAAATTAGATTTTTTGGAGGAACTGTGACACTCATCGGGTTTCATATGTAGCCTTTTTTGCATGCAATTTGCTATACTTTGGATGTTCTATGAGATCTATTAAAGTTTGTGTACTCAAATATAAATCTCACATACACCACTACATCAGAGAGGCACCACTTGTGATGCATTTTGGGGACAAAAATCATACAGCAAAAGAACTCAGATTTAGTGTTATTTACAAATTTAAACCACATCCCTTTAACAAAGTAGATGCATGCAGGATTTTACTACAGCAAGATTATATTCAGATTTAAAACACTGGAACCAAAGGGTTTAAACAAGCAGAACAAGTGGGAGCTGTACAAAAGAGACGGTCTCCACTTGTCCCCAGATGGAACCAGGCTGCTGGCGCTTAAAATCAAAAAGGTGGCAGAGCAGTTTTTAAGCTAAATTTGGGGGAAAGCCGACAGGAGATGAAATGTCTCTGGTTCAGGAGGACTAATCTCAAAGAGATGAAGGGTTAGCTGTTACTTTTCTACTGGGTAATGGATCAGAGTTGTCCACTGAGATGGTGACAAACAGTATGCACTGTCTGCCAAAGTCTCGAGGCGGCAGGAGGAAGGTGGCGGGCCTAGCTTGCCTGGAAAATTATAGATGTTTGTATGCAAATGCTAGAAGTGTTCGAAGTAAATTGGTGAGTTGAAATGCTTAGTGTTGGGAGAAAACATAGACATTGTGGGAATTTCAGAAACTTGGTGGAATGAGGAGAATCAGTGGGACATGGTGATTCCTGGATATAAGTTATATTGGAAGGATAGGGAGGGAAGGGTTGGAGGTGGGGTGGCTCTGTATGTCAGAGAGGGTATACAGTCCAGTGAGAATGAGGTCAGAGAATTAGATTCCCTTCTAGAAATGCTTTGGGCTGAAATAGAGGGCCCAAAAGGAAATTTAACTATGGGAGTTTATCGCCCACCAAATCAAAAGATAGAGGACGATTATAATATGATGGATGGATTAAAGATAGTGGCTTAACGTAAAAACTTTGTCGTAATAGGTGATTTTAACTACCCGCAGATTGATTGGGTCAATATGTGTTCTGGTCGAGAGAAAGAGATTGAGTTTCTTGATGCTCTTAATGACTGTGCAATGGAGCAGATGGTCTCAGAACCTACCAGGGGTGGGGCGATCCTGGATTTGGTCCTAAGTAATGCCCAAGACTTGGTGAGAGTTGTAAAAGTGATTGCACCGCTTGGGAGCAGTGACCATAATGTTATTGATTTCACCATTTGTATAAATAAAGAGTTGCCCCAAAAGACCAGCATGACCATATTTAACTTGAAAAGGGGTAAATTCTCTGAGATGAGGAGGCATGTGAAGAGGAAACTGAAAGGAAAGGTAAATACAGTCAAAACCTTTGGGGAAGCTTGGAGGCTATTTAAAACTACAATCCTAGAAGCTCAGATAAAATATATACCACAAGTTAGGAAAGGCACAAAGAGGTCTAAAAAAAGGCCTGCATGGTTAACAAACAAAGTAATGGAAGCTGTAAAGGGTAAGAAGGACTCCTTTAAGCGGTGGAAAGCTAGTCTAAGTGAGATTAATAAAAGGGAACACAGGCTATGGCAAATCAAATGCAAGACTGTGATCAGGCAGGCAAAAAGGGACTATGAGGAGCATATTGCAAAAAACATAAAGACCAACAATAAAAATGTCTTCAAATATATTAGAAGCAGGAAACCAGCCAGGGAGGCAGTGGGGCCCTTGGATGACCAAGGGGTAAAAGGATTACTGAAGGAGGATAGGGAAATGGCTGCAAAGCTGAATGCATTTTTTGCCTCCATCTTCACTGTGGAAGACGAGAAGTGTTTGCCCGCTCCAGAACCACTACTTTTGGAAGAGGTGTTGTAAGACCTGAGTCAGATTGAGGTGACAAGAGAGGAGGTCCTACAACTGATAGATGAATTAAAAACTAACAAGTCACCAGGTCCGGATGGCATACATCCAAGAGTTCTGAAAGAACTCAAAGTTGAACTTGTGGATCTTCTGAAAAAATATGTAATCTTTCATTGATATTTGCCTCCGTTCCTGAGAACTGGAAGGTAGCAAATGTCACCCCCATCTTTAAAAAGGGTTCCAGAGGAGATCCGGGAAATTACAGGCCAGTCAGTCTGACTTCAATACCGGGAAAGTTGGTAGAAACCATTATCAAGGCAGAATGAGGAGGCACATTGATGAACACAGGTTATTGAGAAAGACTCAGCATGGGTTCTGTAAGGGAAGATCTTGGCTCACTAACCTGTTACAGTTCTTAGAGGGGGGTGAACAAACATGTGAACAAAGGAGACCCAATAGATGTTGTTTACTTTGACTTCCAGAAAGCTTTTGATAAAGTTCCTCATCAAAGGCTTCTTAGAAAGCTCAAGAGTCATGGAGTAAAAGGACAGGTCCTCTTGTGGATCAAAAAATTACTAATTAATAGGAAGCAGAGAGTGAGTATAAATGGGCAGTCTTCGCAGTGGAGGACGGTAAGCAATGGGGTGCTGCAGGGCTCAGTACTGGGTCCCATGCTCTTTAACTTGTTCATAAATGATTTGGAGATGGGAGTGAGCAGTGAAGTGACCAAGTTTGCAGATGACACTAAATTGTTCAGGGTGGTGAGAACCAGAGAGGATTGTGAGGAACTCCAAAGGGATCTGTTGAGGCTGGGTGAGTGGGCGTCAACGTGGCAGATGAGGTTCAGTGTGGCCAAGTGCAAAGTAATGCACATTGGGGCCAAGAATCCCAGCTACAAATACAAGTTGATGGGGTGTGAACTGGCAGAGACTGACCAAGAGAGAGATCTTGGGGTCGTGGTAGATAACTCACTGAAAATGTCAAGACAGTGTGCGATTGCAATAAAAAAGGCCAACGCCATGCTGGGAATTATTAGAAAGGGAATTGAAAACAAATCAGCCAGTATCATAATGCTCCTGTATAAATCGATGGTGCGGTCTCATTTGGAATACTGTGTGTGCAATTCTGGTCACCGCACCTCAAAAAAGATATTATAGCATTGGAAAAAGTGCAGAAAAGGGCAACTAGAATGATTAAAGGTTTGGAACACTTTCCCTATGAAGAAAGGTTAAAGCTTGGGGCTCTTTAGCTTGGAGAAACGTCGACTGTGGGATGACATGATAGAGGTTTACAAGATTATGCATGGGATGGAGAAAGTAGAGAAAGAAGTACTTTTCTCCCTTTCTTACAATACAAGAACTCGTGTGCATTCGATGAAATTGCTGAGCAGTCAAGTTAAAACAGGTAAAAGGAAGTACTTCTTCACCCAAAGAGTGATTAACATGTGGAATTCACTGCCACAGGAGGTGGTGGCAGCTGCAAGCATAGCCAGCTTCAAGAGGGGGTTAGATAAAAATATGGAGCAGAGGACCATCAGTGAATATTAGCCACTGTGTGTGTGTGTGTGTGTGTGTGTGTGTATGTTGGACTGGATGGGCCGTTGGCCTGATATAACATGGATTCTCTTATGTTCTTAAACCAGGAAATAGATCTTTCTAGTTATCCAGTTATCTTTAAAAATGGAATATAATGATGTGCTACCTCAATGTAATACTTTGTTCTTGAATACATTTTATTTTTTTATAAACTTTACCAATGGAACATTAAATGGACAAGACTATTATAAAATAGACACTGGATAAGGATTTGTTCCAAAACAGAATAATCAGGATCGGCAATCTGTTGGGTATTTCTTCACTGATGGAACATGGAGCTGTGTTTAAATTTGTCATACCATATTGATCTGTTTATGTATGGAGTATTGCATATAATAAAAGGTAAAGACAGTCCCCTGCGCAAGCACTGGTGTTTCCAGCTCTGAGGTGACGTCACATCACATTTTCTTGGCAGACTTTTTACAGGGTGGTTTGCCATTGCCTTCCCCAATCATCTACACTTTACTCCCAGCAAGCTGTTTACTCATTTTACCGCCCCTGGAAGGATGGAAGGCTCAGTCAACCTTGAGCCAGCTACCTGAACCCAGCTTCTGCTGGGATCGAACTCAGATTGTGAGCAGAGCTTGGATTGCAGTACTGCAGTTTACCACTCTGCGCCACGGGGCCCCTGTGGAAATTGTATTGTGATTGATGGTAAAAACACCTTTGTTGTATAATTTGTTGGAATTTTTGTGCTTTTAAAATTTGCAGTTAATTTTATTTAATAGTTATATTCTCCCTCTGAGGCGGAGGCCATCTTTGTGGGTTATCCCCATCCATCCTTCAGGGAGGCAGGAAATAATTTTATCTACTTCCTGTTGGCGCCTTCGGAATGACCTGCCTTTCAGTTCTTTTCCTGCCTCTACAGGGAGAGCAGCTTAAATCAGGCCTTGCCTTTATCTAACTCTTAAACTCTAGCTTTTTCTTACATATTTTCCCTCATAACTACCTTTATATACTTCCTTTAATTCCTTCACTGTTCTGCCTTATATTCTAACTTATTTTGGTGAAGACTTACAAATAAAATTTGCTGCATTCTCCCTCACAGGAGATTGTTCCTCAATGTTCTGTGTTCCCTTTCTATATCTTGCCACTTTTCTCCTCTGCCTCCCTCCCCCTCTCTCTTCAGAGGCCTACAGAGGATCGATACTTTTTTGCACTTTTGAAGTGCTCCTGCATAATATTTTTTTCTCTCACCAAATGGAGGCAGAACACTCAGAGGCTTTTCTGACTGACAAGGAGTCAGTGGCGTCTGTAGCTGTGATTGCTGCATACCTTTTAGGCAGGGCCGACATGCCTTCGTGGCTTGTTTGTGCTATCCATCTCAACAGAGCCCAGCAGTCAGTGACACTGGCAACCAGATGACAGGCCAAGAAGTGCTATCTACTTTCAGGTGGGGCCAACATGCCTTCGTGGCTTGTTTGTGCTATCCATCTCAACAGAGCCCAGCAGTCAGCAGCAGCTGAATGACAGGCCAAGAAGTGCTGCTTGCTGGTAGAGCATGCCAGTCCTTCAGGGCTGTCAGTAGCTGGTGGCGGCCATTTTAGAGGCTCAGAGTCTGCATCTACTCCATTCCTTCCACATGCTTACCTTCCACATGCATAGGAGCTTAAGACTTCTTGTATGGCCACGAGTTTTCCCTTTCATACTGTGGCTGAATATTTGAATGTCACCTCAGGGTGGAATGGGGCAAACCTGTCTCAAATGGGCAGTTTCCACGTTTGTTTAAATGCTTTATGCTCTGTCTAATTATGCTGATGAGTTATTACAGGTCTCCCCAGTTGACGGCCTTGGCAGCATTGCAGTCTACTGGTCTGCTTTCTGAGGATGGCGAGAGCTTCCACTACAGCCTCCATCACATCCAGAGCAACAATCATCTGGATCCACAAGGTTATCCAGGTCTTGTCAGAGAACAACCACTGCCTCCTTGAAGGCACTAGCAGGAGGCTGAAGGCTGCCTTCTTTCTTGCTGATGCCACCGTAGACAGCTTAATGTTCATTTCTAAGGCCATGACTTCCACCACTGTGGCTAGGAGGTTGAGTGCTTGGCCTGCAGGCATGCTTCCCAAATCTGTGGTATCTGCGTGTCCATTCCAGAGTGATAGTCTCGTTGGTGACTGCCTTGGTAGATTTCTGGTGAAGACACATGACTAGAAACACACCGTGTCTCAGTACATCTGTTGTTTTGATAGATGGGGAAATCACTCCTTTTGTGCTTAGCACTCCTTGTCCAAGTTTTGATCTGTGCCCCCTCCCCAAAGGCAATGTGAATCCAATCCCATGCAAGCATGGCTGCATGTCCCTTCCAATGGGAGTCAGGTTTTCGACCTTCCTTCTGGTCTAGAGGTATTCTCAAGAAGACTTGTGGACCTTAGATGTCATTGTTCATGGCTACACCTTAAAATCCAAAATCTCCCATTGGAACGCCTCATTCAGTCTCTGGTGTCCAAGGTCTGCATCCAACAAATAATCACTGAATAGGCCATACAGCATTTTGTCACATTTGGGTTATGCAGCCCATTCCCCTTCCAGAGTAGGATTGGGGAGTATATTCCATCTTATTCATTAATGATCTGGAGCTGGGAGTAAGCAGTGAAGTGGCCAAGTTTACAGATGACACTAAATTGTTCAGGGTGGTGAGAACCAGAGAGGATTGTGAGGCACTCCAAAGGGATCTGTTGAGGCTGGGTGAGTGGGCATCAACATGGCAGATGAGGTTTAATGTGGCCAAGTGCCAAGTAATACACATTGGGACCAAGAATCTGAGCTACAAATACAAGTTGATGGGTTGTGAACTGGCAGAGACTGACCAAGAGAGGCATCTTGGGGTCGTGGTAGATAACTTACTGAAAATGTCAAAACAGTGTGCAATTGCAATAAAAAAGGCCAACACCATGCTGGGAATTATTAGGAAGGGAATTGAAAACAAATCAGCCAGTATCATAATGCCCCTGTATAAATCGATGGTGCGGTCTCATTTGGAATACTATGTACAATTCTGGTCACCGCACCTCAAAAAGGATATTATAGCATTGGGAAAAGTGCAGAAAAGGGCAACTAGAATGATTAAAGGTTTGGAACACTTTCCCTATGAAGAAAGGTTAAAACGCTTGGGGCTCTTTAGTTTGGAGAAACATCGACTGCGGGGTGACATGATAGAAGTTTACAACATTATGCATGGGATGGAGAAAGTAGAGAAAGACGTCCTTTTCTCCCTTTCTCACAATACAAGAACTCATGGGCATTCAATTAAATTGCTAAGCAGTTGGGTTAAAACAGATAAAAGGAAGTACTTCTTCACCCAAAGGGTGATTAACATGTGGAATTCACTGCCACAGGAGGTGGTGGCAGCTACAAGCATAGCCAGCTTCAAGAGGGGATTAGATAAAAATATGGAGCAGAGGTCCATCAGTGGCTATTAGCCACAGTGTGTGTGTGTGTATTGGCCACTGTGTGATACAGAGTGTTGGACTGGATGGGCAATTGGCCTGATCCAACATGGCTTCTCTTATGTTCTTATTCACAGTTTCTGAGAGGAATACCAATTGGAGGGCCAGTTTGGATCTCAATTTTCTCAACTAGTTTGTCAAGCTTCGGGGCTTGCTCAGGGAATCTTTGAGGTCCATAACAGAGGCCCTTCAACCCCAGGTATTTTTTGACTTCAGTAGTCCTGACTGATGTCTACTTACACGTCCCCATTAATCCGGCTCACAGAATATTTCTCAGATTTGCAATGAATGGCCAATGTTCCCAATGCTGGACACTTCCCTTTGGACTTTCCAAGGCCCCCAGGGCACGTACCAAGATCCTGATAAACCCTGTAGTCCACCTCAGGCACCAGGGGATTTATGTCCATCCATAATTGGACACCCTTCTCATCAGGTCCAGCAGCCTCTCCAAATACATTCGGGCCACCTACTCATAAGAACATAAGAGAAGCCATGTTGGATCAGGCCAACGGCCCATCCAGTCCAACACTCTGTGTCACACAGTGGAAAAATTTTTTATATATACACACACACTGTGGTTAATAGCCACTGATGGACCTGTGCTCCATATTTTTATCTAAACCCCTCTTGAAGCTGGCCATGCTTGTGGCCGCCACCACCTCCTGTGGCAGTGAATTCCCCATGTTAATCACCCTTTGGGTGAAGAAGTACTTCCTTTTATCCGTTTTAACCTGACTGCTCAGCAATTTCATCGAATGCCCACGAGTTCTTGTATTGTGAGAAAGGGAGAAAAGTACTTCTTTCTCTACTTTCTCCATCCCATGCATTATCTTGTAAACCTCCGCTCACAGAAACATGGTTTTATTGTAAACTAGTCAAAGATTTCCCTTTAACTGTCTCAATTGGGAACTACCATTGACAAATCCTGCAGTTCCCTTTTCCTCCCACTGGAAAAGGCGCAAGATCCAGGCTGCTGTTATCCTGGTAATCCGGGACAACTTCTCATCCCTGTTGTTTCTGGACAAATTCATGTGTCTGCTGATCTCCTGCTTAGACAGTCTGGTGGGCCAGGCTTCATTCCAGACCACTGCAGCATTCCCTTCGTTCCTACCAGTTGTCCATCGTGGGAAAGAGGATTTTTCATCTCTGGATTCTTGTATCCATCAGATCCAGTGTTCTCTGGCAGGTGAAGGTCAGCAGCCTTTGACAGGGCGAGGTATTGTAAACCCAGGTCTATAGGGAGTTCTTCACAGCTGCAAGCCCTCAACATTGGGGAGCTATCCGGAACAAGGTTCTGCTACAGGGTCAGTGGACTCTTGAAGAACAGAGTCTTCCCATCATTTTCTAGAACTCAAGGTCATCCAGCTGGCTCTGAATTACTTCAGGGTGGATCCGGCCCATCAGCCTGTCTTTATCCGGATGGACAACATCGCTACCAAGGCATATCTGTACTAGCAAGGGGCTCTCAGTCATCTCAGCTTCACAGAGTGGATTTGAGGATCTTGGCCTGGGAAGAGAGGAATCTCCCATCAGAGTGGAGTACATCAGGGGGGTGGACAGCATGTGGCTGGACTGGCGGAGGGGAATGGTCCTTCCATCCCAAGATCTTCAACCTCATTCAACACCTAGGATGTCCTTTGCTAAACCAATTTGTGTCAAGCACGAATCATCAGCTTCCTCGCTTCTTTCATGGGGTATTATTGCATGAAGGTGGGGGTGATCGACGTTCTCCCGTCTTCCTGCCCCAGGACTCTTCTTTGTTTCCCTCTGCTTCTATTCATTCCTGAAACCATTTGGAAGATTTGGGAACAGGCAGCCAAGGTCATACTGGTGACCTGTCATAGGCACTTCCTCCAGTATATTGCTATCCTATTTGAAGGTTACAGTATCGTCTGCTCTTGCAAAGTCTCCCTTTGAGTCTTTCAGGGAAGTTGGTCTGTAGTGGGTACTCAAGATGACTCTCTTTTTAATTGTTGTAACCTCAACTCAGAGTCTCGGAGATTAGTGCCTTATCTGTAAAATCAAGCCTTTCATCCTTCACACAGATAAGGTAGTGCTCAGGGCTGATCCAGCATTTTTTTGCCTAAAGTTTCTTTGAATTTTCACAGATCACAAGAGATCTATCTTCCCACATTTTGCCTACAGTCCAAGCATCCCAAGGAATTTGTGTGGCATACCCTGGATGTCCACAAAGTGCTTAATATCTACATTTTGAGGACAGACTCCATCAGGAAAACAGACAGCTGCTTCAGCAACATATCACTCTCCAGGTCTGAGAGTTGAATGTCCAAGACTTCCATTAGCTTAGTTCTCAAGGATTGTGATATGCAGCCTACAAGGCTTCTAACCTGGAGACACCTACCAGAATTATGGCACATTCCTTGTGTAGTTCATCCACCAATGCAGCCCTACAAGATCATTTGCAGAAGAAGCTTGTAAAGCTACTGCATGTTTTTCCATTTCCACTTTTGTTTGTCATTACAAGCTGAATTATTTGGAAGAAGAGTTTTGCAGCACATCGCGATAACAGCTTATGATGATGACCCACCCATCTAAGGAACACTGCTCTGGGAGGTCCCACAGAGATGGCCTCTGCCTCAAAGGGAGAATGACCATTGGTACTTACCACGAAGGGTCCTTCTCCTCTGAGGTCAGGAGGCCATCTCAGCCCTCCCATCATCATCGACATTCCTGTTTCTGTGTGCTGTTCTCTTCTTTTTGCCTTTCTACCCTGTATCTCACTGGGTATTGTTATGTGGCCAGTAATGCTCTTGTTTAGTACATTTTCTTTAATAGAATTAGAGTATTACTTAAATTATGGTTACTGCTTTTGGAGTCCCAGAACTGAAGGGCGGGTCATTCCGAAGGTGCCAACAGGAAGTAGAAAAAAGTATTTCCTGCCTCCCTGAAGGATGGATGAGAATAACCCACAGAGGTGGCCTCCTGACCTCCGAGGAGAAGGACCCTTCATGGTAAGTACCAATGGTCATTTATCAGACATACAGCTTTTTATTCTTTCTTTATAGAGTCATGGTGAGGTTTCTTGATTGCCATATCAATGGCTACTTTCAAAGGTGTATTATATACTTGGGTAAGGATAAAATTAAATGCATCCATATATTGCCAATAATAAGGTGTGCAGGCATCTATGGTATGCCAATTTATGCAGAGTACTCACTAGTTGGCATTTCAGACTTTTTATTGGTACCACTTTTGATTATTATTTTTTTTTTTGGGGGGGGGGGCTCCAAGTGATACTTTCCTTAATTTTTTATAACTGGCAAAATCTGGATCTGAATGCAAAAGAGATTATAAGGAGTAGCTCTGAACTCATCAGAACCGGGATGCTAAGGAGGTTGGCGTTAGTTAATGTTTAGATGGGAGATCACCAGTGAAGTCCAGGGTTGCTAAGCAGAGGCAGGCAACAGCAAAAACCTCTCTGAACATCTCTTGCCTTGAATACCCTATGAAGTTGCCGTAAGTTGGCTGAGACTTGGTGGCACTTTCTACCACCACCATGTATCTCAGACTGGTCAGAGATGTTTTATCCATTTTTTAAAATCTGTTGCAATGAATCCTAAGGAATTAGGTGCTACTTTACATCTGTGGAAAAGGATATATTAAGCTGGCTTGAGTTTCTGTCCCTGGGTTGGTTTCCCCTTGCATATTCATCATAAGATGATTGCATCATCAAGCAATGGCTTGCATATGTGAACAAGCCATTTCTAATTTGACATCACTGACATATTGCCTGGTGTTCATCTAGTCGTGATACTTTACAGTGTAGGCAGTCATTAATTCAACTGACAGTCACCACATGCAGACCAAGCGAGCAAATGATACATTAAAGTGGGCGTATAAATCAACACCATGTCTGCATCTAAAACCTATATATCTATATGTCTTAATGGATTATATGTGATTCACAGATGTCATTAACTGATTAAGTCTGAAAACGATGAGAAGGCTCCCCCACTCCCCTTTTAGAGGAAGCCTGGCTGTACAGGTTCTCACTCAGAGGGAACTTTCTCTCCTGTGGGTGCAGGAGGAATGCCTCCAGTCTATGATTTTATGAGCACTTGCGTAAAAATTAACACTGTCATAAAAATGATTTTAATCAAGTTTTTAAACAACAGAAAGATAATAGACTGTAAGGATTAATGAATCCATAATCCATTAATCATGATGGAGTCTTATGTTGGAACCATCCCACATTCTTTTAACAGATGAAGCAGGATTTGGCAGAAATTCCTGATGTTCCCAAATCCAGGGCTTGTTTTGTAGCAGGAACTCCTTTGCATATTAGGCCACACGCCACTGATGTAGCCAATCCTCCTGGAGTTTACAGGGCTCTTAGTACAGGGCCTATTATAAGCTCCAGGAGAAATGGCTACATCAGGAGGGGTGTGACCTAATATGCAAAGGCGTTTCTGTTACAAAAAGAGCCCTGCCCAAATCTGTCTAAAGATCACGGTTGGGTTGTTGGTGTTGTTTAGGGAAAACGAATGCTTGTCAAGTATGTTATCTGACCACCAAAGTCTCGTCCTCATTCCTGAGGAATTGCATTGCTTCTAAGTTTCTGCACTGCAGAATGGAAACCTTCAAGAAAAGGGAGTATGTGGACGAAGAAGCCAATAAAGGGGATCTGTTAGTGCCTCCTCCCATAAATGAATGGTTCAGACTGAGGAACTCCGGCCAGGCAGAAGTTTTAGAACGTCATTGGTCCTTTGAATCACCTGACCCCTACTGTGCTAGTAGTTGCAGTATCGCTCTCTGGCCATCTGATGTAGAAGCCGCCAAGCACACTGTGAAACAATAGCTCCCCTTTCTGGAGAGCTGCTGTAGAGTCATCTCTTATTTGACACCTCTGTTGCTTTATGCAGGGAGGGACGTGCAGAAAGGAAAATGGGTGACCCCCACTCTCTGCTTCACTTTCTCCCACCTCCGATAAATCCATAAAACAAGTGCTGACATAGAGGAAGACAAAAACAGCCACCAAAAGGATGAGATGACTGGAATTTAGGTGACCTTTTGATAATCGGATTCTTTACTTGCAGGTCGTTTTGAGTCACTTCCCCCCCACACACACACACTTCAAACTATTTGCTTCCTATCTAATTAGTCTAATCGATTTTTTCCCCCTTTTGTGGTGGCAGTGTTGCTTGCCTTTCAGACAGAGCTGCTAATAAATAGGGATGGGAGTCGTTTGTCTTTATGTTGAGGATGAATAATTTAATGGCTTTCCATCCAAATATTACTGTCTCCTCTGAAGAGACATAATTTCTCAAAGTAACACTTTTAGAAGAAGGGTTTCTGGAAATGGTCTGAGAACCAAATCACTTGTAACCTTCATTTCCTGGAACTACAGTCCTCATGTCTGAACAGCAGAGTTTGCAAAGTCATTGTGAGTCTCTATGCAATATATGTTTACCTTGATATTTATTTTTATTTTATTTTATTGGATTTATATCCTGCCCTCCCCGCCGAAGCAGGCTCAGGGCGGCACACTTCACTAAAGTATTTACAGTGCTGAACTTTAACCATTAAAACATTGAACAATATAAACAATTAAAACATATTAAAACAGTTTGGTGCTCGTGTTAAATTCCAGTAACTTCAGCCCTCTTATATTACTCTTATATTACCCTCCTATATTACTATCAGTTGAAGGCAAGTTGAAACAAAGTTGTTTTACAAGCCTTGCGGAACTGGACAAGGTCCCGCAAGGCTCTTCTTTCGGAAGTTGGTTCCACCAATAGGGGGCTGCTATAGAGAAGACTCTCTCAAGGGTGGTTTTCAATCTTGCCACCCTCGGCCCAGAAACTGATAACAGATTCTGTGTCCCAGATCTCTCTGGGGAACATATGGGGAGAGACGGTCCCTAAGGTAGACAGGTCCTCGGCCATATAGGGCTTTAAAGGTAATAACTAGCACCTTGTAGCGAATCCAGTACACTATCGGCAGCCAGTGCATCTCTTGCAGCCCAGGCTGTATGTGCTCCCACATGGAGACCCTCCCAATAACAGCCTAGCCGCTGCATTCTGCACCAGCTATAGTCTCCGGATTTGAGACAAGGGCAGCCCAATGTAGAGGGCGTTACAGTAATCCAATCTCAAGGTGACTGTAGTATGGATCACAGTTGCCAGGTCACCACGGTCAAGGAAAGGGACCAACTTCCTTGCCTGCCTAAGATGGAAAAAGGCGGATTTGGCAGTGGCTGCTATCTGGGCCTCCATTGTCAATGAAGGCTTCAGCTGCACCCCCCCAGCTTCTGCCCTTGGGCGCCATTTCAAGTGGTGCATCATAAAAAGCTTGTAGGGAGATTCCCCTCCCTGGGCCACCACAGCTCAGGCACAGAACCTCTGTCTTTGTTGGATTCAGCTTTAGTTGACTCCACTTAAGCCACCCTGCCATGGCCTTCAACGCCAGATCCAGATTTTCTGGGGTACAGGCAGACCGACCGTCCATCAGTAGATAGAGCTGGGTGTTGTCAGCATACTGATGGCAACCCAACCCATGCCTCCTGGCAATCTGGGAAAGGGGGTGCATATAGAGCCATTATAAGGCCAACCTCTGAATCCCTGCTTCGGCGAGGTGGTGAATCAGCAACTGATGGTCGACCGTGTCGAATGCAGCTGACACGTCCAACAACATCCGTATCACTGAACTGCCTCGATCTAGACACCGCTGGAGATCATCCACTGGGCGACCAGTACTGTCTCCACCCCATGACCTGGGCGAAAACCGAAGTGAGGGGGATCCAGGATGGAAGCGTCCTCCAGAAAACTCTGTAACTGTAGCGCTACTGCCCTCTCAATAATTTTGCCCAAGAGAACTGGAAGTGGCACAACAAGGTCTGATGAGTCGTTAGGGTGCTCTCTGATGACCACTCGAATTGTGGGTTTTTCGGAGGGGGGTTCAGATTCCTGTTCCCCCCTATGGGACACCAGGCAGGGTGTCCCAAAGTGAAGATTTTTTTGTTGGAAAGTTTAGAGAGCTGGTGGCAACTGGCCTCGAGACATTCCAACCTTCTCTGTGCCGAAACACACAGTCGCCATCTTGGCAATTCAGTCAGAGCCTCCGGGATTTGAAAGTGACGTGTAAACTAACTTCTACTTAAAAGTAAGGATTTACAATCTGGAGATCTTTATTGCTGCATAGCTGTTATAAATCTAAGCTGAATTCCTACTAGGCAAGACAAACAGCTGGGATTCCGTACTTGCTGGTGGCTGAAAGGAGGGGTGGGGAGAAGCCATTCCAACACCCCTCCCCGAAGAAGCGGCTTTCTAATTCCACAGGATTACAAATGGTTAGACATTATAAAGTGGAGCACGAGATAAGCCAGCAAACATTCTAGAAGAAACCTTCAATCTTATTAAGCTTGTTTGGATTAATAGCAGAGCGGACGGGAGACTGGGATAGAGGCTGTGGAGGAGGAAACTGGTGTGTTAATTTTGCATACTTCATGTGAACAAAGGCTGATGAGAAAAGTTTGGAGGCTGATTTGGAGTGTTTTTGGAGTGACTTTGATTTATACAGCGGGGACGACAGCCCAGCAAGCAGAAGAATCAACTTTACTTGATGGAATTTGAAACGTCTAAACTGAGATAAGGGACGGTTTGGAGTTGGCTGCAATTGCAGCGGCCTGACCGTTCTGAAGAGTGGTTTTTGCTTTACTTCTATTTTTCTTCCCTCCCCCCTCCCTTTTCTTCCCTTCCCCTTCTCTTCCAGGTATTTTATTTTCTCTCTTCTTGTAAGAAAAATGGTGACTGTAAACAAGGTTTGCAGTGAGAAGTAGGGACGTCCAACTTCCGTAGAGGAACCTTTCTTCTTCTTCTTCTTTTAAGGTGAGCTGGATTGTGGCATCTTTAAGGTCGTCTGGATTATTGGTGCAGCTGCATGAAATTTGTGACAGACATCGTGGAGAAGACAATAGTCAAGGTTAAGGATAAGGATACTTAAATTCTTGTTGCAGTGAATGGCACCTGATTCCTGAACTAGACTATATCACATATCCAGGTGGATTGGGATTTTGTAACTGTCTAGTCTGTTTGAACAATCCAAAAGACTGTGACTGACATGAGAGTTGAGTTTTCATGAAAGACAGTACTAATGGAAATGTGAAAGAGAACCTATCTTGGTAATGAAACTTTAACTTTACAGTGAACTAAATACTGACTGGTATTGTTGTAAGCTGTTCATAAGGTACTTTGGGCCAATTTGGAAGATTACAAGAGATCCTGGGGAGAACTGTTTGCTGGCTTACTGGGTTGCTCTAAGTTGTTAGTGAGGCATATGGGGTGATTCCGGGAGATTCCGGGAGATCTGTATTTTGAGTGGTGGTGTTCTTTTACAAAGATTGAGTAACCGAAAATTGCATTTTAATCAATTTTGGGGGCTAACTGTTCAGTTTTAGGAGTTGCTATTAGATATCCAGTAAGACAAAACAAGGAAAAGAATACAAGATACCAGGACCTTTTGAAAGAATTGAAAAATAAAGAGATTCAATTAAAAAACCAACTGCAAGAGCCAAGGTTAAGAAAGAAGATTCAAAATATTCAACACCAGATCAATTTGTTACTAACAGAGAAAGTTGAAAAGAAACTATGCTATGCTAAATTAATTTTTTTTGAGAACGCAAATAAACCAGGGAGATGGCTGGTCTTTAAGCTGTGAAAAGAAAAAATAGTAATAAGATCATTGAAGAATACGCAAGACAAGGAATGTTTTAATAGAGGGGATATTAAGAATATGATAACAACTTTTTACCAAAAACTGTATAAAAGAAAAGAGGTTTCAGAATCTCTTCAAGAGGAATACTTGAACCAACAGGATTTGACCCCACTTAGGAAGACCAAAGACACATCCTAAATGATCCTGTAACTAAGTAGGAAATAGGAGCGGTGATAGGGATGCAAAAAAATAGGAAGACACCAGGCCCAGATGGGATTCCAGCCGAATATTATAAGAAATTTGAGGAATTATTATCACTGGAGTGTATGAGCAAAAAGGGGGATATACCAGATACATGGCAAGAAGCGACCATTTCACTAATTCCCAAAGAAAGAACTGATCCTAGAGAGGTAAAAACTACTGACCTATCTCTTTGTTGAATGTGGATTACAAAATATTTGCAACAATTTTAGTCCAGTGTATGAAAAGAGTTCTCCAAGAAGTGATACATCAAGATCAATCTGCCTTCCTCCCGAGAAGACAAATGAGAAGAAATGTAAGAATGATCCTGAATGTCTTAGAATATTATCAACACCCAGAAAAACAAATGGCAATAATTTTTTTGGACGCAGAAAAGGCATTTGATAATGTAAACAGGGACTTTATGCTACATCAGCTAGGGGTGTTGGAATGTGGAGAAACTTTTATTAGACAAATCCGAGTGATATATGTAAAGCAAATAGCAAGAATTATAGTGAATGGTGACCTGTCTGACCCTATCAAGATCGAGAAAAGGACAAGACAAGGTTGCCCTCTATCCCCATTGCTATTCATTTTATCATTGGAAATATTAAATATCCAGATGAGAAAAGAAACAACTATTAAAGGGCTAATGATTAGAGGCAAAGACTATAAATTACTGGCTTTCATGGATGACTTGGCGTTGCTGTTAGAAAATCCATTATCCTCAGTGGTAGCTATGAAAGGAAAATTCAAAACGTATGGTGAAGTAGCGAGTGTGAAGATAAACTATCAAAAAAACAAAGTTTATATTCAAGCATATGACAGAAAGGCAGATTCAAGACTTTGAAGAGAAATCAGGCTCTAAATGGGAGTCAAAAGTAAGATATTTGGGCATCCAAATATCTCCAAAATGTAGATCAATTAAAACAGAAAATTACAATAAACTGTTGAAAGAAATAAAAGCTGACCTAGGGAAATGGAAAGACTTACAAATTTCTCTTTTGGGTAGAATAGCAACAATCAAGATGAATATTTTACCAAGAATTCTTTTCTTATTCCAAATGATCCCAGTCAAACTCTCTAGGCCTTTTTTTCAGGAGTTGAATAGTCTGGTGTCCAAATTTATATGGCAAAATAAAAAAAGAGGAGGTTTGGCCCTCCCGGACTGGCAAACTTTTTATAGGGCATCTGCCCTGGCTTGGCTGCAAGATTGGATTCTGTTACGAGATAAAAGATTATTATTACTAGAAGGTGCAGATCTGAACCGGGGATGGCATGCGTTTATGTGGTATGTGAAACCAGAAAGCTGCAGAAGCTTTTAAAATCATGAAATAAGAAGTTCTTTACTCCAGGTCTGGAGTTGGTTAAAACCCCAAATATACAAAGAAATTCCAAAGTGGGTCTCTCCCATAGAAGCATGTACACAACTGAATTTGGTGGACTTGTTTTTAATACATGCCGTGACTGCAGCCAGAATAATATATGCCAAATACTGGAAACTTCAAGAAATACCAAGAAAAGAGGGACTAATATCTAAGCTTTTAGAATTTGCAGAAATAGACACATTATCAGCCAGATTGAGAGATGCCAATCTCTGTGAAACTAAGAAAATTTGGGAACCATTATATAACTGGTTGTTGTGATATATAAACTTCCAAAATAAGTCAATCAAGGCAATTATGAACATTTTTGCCATATGTAATTATATTCTTGTCTTAGTAGGAGCTTTAAGAGATATCAATGGACTATTCTATTGTATTATTAAACAAAAAGATCTTTTTGCAGTGAATATTAGAAGATCATAGATGCTAATGATGATATGAATTGAGCATTGTATAAGTAGAAATTGTATGAAAAAAATGTTTAAATCTGTGCCCTCCCCTTTCCCCTTTTCTTCCATTCCCCTCCCCCATACTCTGTACCTGGAAATCCAATAAACCTATTAAACCAAAAAAAAAAAATGCCCCAAAAGGGCAAATTCGAGACCGGCTGGTAGTGTGCCAATTCAGCCAGATCTAGTTTGTCTTTTTTCAGGAGAAGGTGGACCACTGCCTCTTTGAGGGGCCCTGGGAAGAGCCCCTCAGAGAGGGATCTATTTCCAATATCCCGTATAGGACATTGTAGCTCCATTTGGAAAGCTTTAATCAGCCAGGATGGGCAAGGGTCCAGATCACATGTTGTTGGGTGCACAGTAGAGAGAATTCTGTTAACTTCCTCCAGACTGAGTGTTGTAAAATGATCCAAAGCTGATCTGGAAAATAGGCACAGAGCCTCAAGTTCACTTACTGTTTCAGCAGTGGCAGGGAGGTCGTTACGGAACGACATATGAAGCTGCCTTATACTGAATCAGATCTTTGGTCCATCAAAGTCAGTATTGTCTTCTTAGACTGGCAGCGGCTCTCCAGGGTCTCAAGCTGAGGTTTTTCACACCTATTTGCCTGGTCCCTTTTTTGGAGATGCCAGGGATTGAACCTGAGACCTTCTGCTTCCCAAGCAGATGCTCTACCACTGAGCCACCGTCCCTCCCCTGACCTTATCTGCGAAAAAAGTCACAAAAGCCTCACAGCCAATATCCAATTCCCTACAGTTTGGTCTGCCTTGTGGCAGAGTTGTAAGATTCCAAATAATACTAAATAATTGTGCCGGGCATGAATTTGCAGATGCAATCTTAGCCACAAAGTAAGCTTTCTTTGTGGCTTTGACTGCCATCTCATAGGACTTCATAAACTCTCTATAAGATGTTCTGGTCGCTTTGTCTCGAGTACGCCGCCACCACCTCTCTAGCCATCTGAGCCTTCGTTTCATCAGCCGCAGCTCCAGGTTGTCCCACAGCACCAGCTCAAATTGAAAGCACTGAGGGCGCTGTGGAGTGATGCAATCAATGACCGTGGTGAACCAGTCTTGCCAGGTCTCAACCAGGTCATCTAGAGAATCGCCACGGGTCCCACAGGGCCATCTGTAACTGCATTGGGTCCATTAGGCTCCCCGGGCGAGCTAAAATATGCTCGCCGCCTAAACAGTTTTGGGGTGGCGCATCCATATGAGCCTTCAGGACATAGTGGTCCGACCATGGCACTGCTTCCTCAGTGATCTGGTTCACTAACATTCCCGTTGTAAAGATCAAATCCAGCATGTGTCCGGCCTGATGCATGGGTGTTATAACAAATTGGGAAAGTCCTAGTGTCGCCATGGATGACACTGGGTTCGCTGCCTGACTAGAGTTCGCATCATTGGCATGGACATTGAAATCACCCAGGATCAAAAGCTTTGGTTGTTCCAATGCCCAGCCTGTTATGACCTCCATCAGGGACAATAAGGTGCTGGCCGGGGTGTTCGGCGGTCGGTACACCAGCCAGATAGCCAAACCCTCCCCAACATCCCACGCCAGACTGGGGCATTTGATGCCATTGATCTTTGGAGATGGGAGGGCCCAGAAGGAGTAAGCCAGTATGACTAGGGCCACTCCCCCCCCTCCTCCCGCTAGTCCGTGATTGGTGAAAGACAGAGTATCCTGGGGGAGCCACCTGGGAGAAAGCTACTGTCTCCCCGCCTCTCACCCAGGTCTCAGTCACACAAGCCAGGTGCATTTCCTGTTCACACAGGAAATTCTGAAGGACTGAAGTCTTATTATTGATGGACCTGGTATTGCATAACACCAATGACTGAGGTGAGAAATTTGACCTGACCCCACAACCTGCTACCGTTGGGATGGGATACAGACTATATTTAACAAAGAATTAGGACAAGGGTCCTAGATGCTGCCTGTGGGTGTCATGGCACCCTCCAACACCTTTCCTGGTGCCTGCCAAGTGCTCCCCCCCCAAAAAAAAAGTGGGTGGGACCAGGTGGGGCTTTTCTCAGCAGAGGTTCTGTTTGGCCATTGAAGATTTTATTAGCTATGCAGGTTTTGAAGAATGTTGCCTCTAGCAGCAGCTGCCACCACAATACAAACGTATTCACTGTGTGACTGAAAGTAAGCTGTGGCCACAATTTTTTGGCAGGCTTCACCTCCTGTTTGTTACTACACCTACCACAGTGTCAAATTTCCAAAGATGCCCATAGGCTCAAAATGTTTGTGTACCCCGGAATGAGGATATTAAGTCCTCACCATGACTGCTTCTTGCCATCCCTCTGCTGCTTGTTCCCCAACTGCTACAGGCCACATTCCGCAAACATAGACAAGAGGAGGAATAAGCAATTGCAGCTTCAATTCACTTGTCCTGATTGCTGTATTTAAAGGCCTGCACTCTGCAGCCCTACAACTCCATCCCAGATTCACCAGCTGTTTTTGCTGGAAGCTTTGCCGTGGGGGTAGAGTGGGCCTTCTCCCTACTTCACAGTTCCTAGCAATGGTGTGAAATTTGGAACTCATGGAAAGCTTGGTCTGCTCTTTCCCACTGTGACTTTTCCTTCCAGTAGCAACCACATTAACAAATTACTGAAAGTAGAACAATTTCTTGATCATTTTGGATAGTTTAGGTGACACAACCTAGTTTTTTCAGCACATGATGTTTAAGCAAGTGCTTGGCTTTCCCATTTAAGTCAACTGAATTCAGAAACAGTTTTCTTTGCTGGATCATGGCCATGCTATTCACAATATGGGCCCTGTCTAGCCAAAATTAAGTGGTATAATATCAATGGGATGTATGTACTTAACTTCCCATTTAAATCAGTGGGATTAACACAGCTATTTGTATTCTGCCCATGGTGTCTAATCAATGAGACGCTAAATCTAATGGATGCTTAGGATCATTGGACGCCATCTTAAAACTGTACCAAAATTAGCACCAAATTTTTTTAAACTGTCTTAATTGTAATGCTTCTAATGTAAATGTTTTTATTGTATACTATGTACTGTGAGCCACCCTTTTTAAAAAAAAAAAATTATTCAACACCGCAGAAAGACGAACATAAAATAGAGTTGTATACCTACAAAATAGTCAAAAGAATTATTCTTAAATATATGTATACATATATCCTCAGAAACCGATAGACAAATTATAACCAAATATTTCAAATTAAAACCAAAAGGCCTGCCCAAAACTAACCATATTTACAATAGCAACAGAAATTTATAACTTTCACATTTCAAGAGCAAATTTGGTGTAGTGGTTAAGTGTGCGGACTCTTATCTGGGAGAACCGGGTTTGATTCCCCACTCCTCCACTTGCACCTGCTGGAATGGCCTTGGTCAGCCATAGCTCTGGCAGAGGTTGTCCTTGAAAGGGCAGCTGCTGGGAGAGCCCTCTCCAGCCCCACCCACCTCACAGGGTGTTTGTTGTGGGGGAGGAAGGTAAAGGAGATTGTGAGCCGCTCTGAGACTCTTCGGAGTGGAGGGCAGGATATAAATCCAATATCTTCTTCTTCTTCTTCTTACATAGCAAGGATGGTTGTCTAACTTCTCAATTATCGGAAACCATTTTGCAATAAACTTTTCATGGGCCGTGTAGGGAGCTATAGAATTAAGACCTGATGCTATTTTTTCCATGGCCATATGGTCCCAAATTTTGGAAAACCATTGATCAACACTTAAATAATTAAGGCTTTTCCATGTGGTAGCTATGACAGATTTCGCTGCTGTCAGCAGAGGGCGGCGGCAGGTGGCTCAAGTCGTTGGCATGGCCCATCACCTTCCCTGGGCGGTACCTGCGAGGAAGATGAACCACCTCAACACCCACAGTGAAAGCATTTGGGGTGTTTGGCGGTCAGGGGCAAACAGGCTCAGTATCATAGAATCATAGAGTTGGAAGGGATCTCTAGGGTCATCTAGTCCAACCCCTGCACAATGGAGGAAACTCACAAACACCTCCCCCTAAATTCACAGGATCATTGCTGTCAGATCGCCATTTAACCTCTGTTTAAAAACCTCCTTTTCGAACTCCGGGATGGAGAGCCCACCACCTCCCGAGAACATAAGAGAAGCCATGTTAGATCAGGCCAATGGCCCATCCAGTCCAACATTCTGTGTCACACAGCGGCCAAATATATATATACACACACACACACACACACTGTGGCTAATAGCCACTGATGGACCTCTGCTCCATATTTTTATCTAACCTCCTCTTGAAGGTGGCTATGCTTGTGGCCGCTGCCACCTCCTGTGGCAGTGAATTCCACATGTTAATCACCCTTTGGGTGAAGAAGTACTTCCTTTTATCCATTTTAACCTTTCTGCTCAGCAATTTCATGGAATGCCCACGAGTTCTTGTATTGTGAGAAAGGGAGAAAAGTATTTCTTTCTCTACTTTCTCCATCCCATGCATTATCTTGTAAACCTCTATCATGTCACCCCGCAGTCGACGTTTCTCCAAGCTAAAGAGCCCTGAGCGTTTCAACCTTTCTTCATAGGGAAAGTGTTCCAGCCCTTTAATCATTCTAGTTGCCCTTTTCTGGACTTTCTCCAATGCTATAATATCCTTTTTGAGGTGCGGCGACCAGAACTGCACAAATGAGACCGCACCATCGATTTATACAGGGGCATTATGATACTGGCTGATTTGTTTTCAATTCCCTTCCTAATAATTCCCAGCCTGGCGTTGGCCTTTTTTATTGCAAACGCACACTGTCTTGACGTTTTCAGTGAATTATCTACCACGACCCCAAGATCTTTCTCATAGTCAGTCTCTGCCAGTTCACACCCCATCAACTTGTATTTGTAGCTGGGATTCTTGGCCCCAATGTGCATTACTTTGCACTTGGCCAAAGAAAGCCTGTTCCACTGAGGAATCGCTCTAATGGTCAGGAGGTTCTTCCTAATGTTGAGCCAGAAACTCTTTTGATTTAATTTCAACCCATTGGTTATGGTCCTACCTTCCGGGGCCACAGAAAATAATTCCACACCATCCTCTAGATGACAGCCCTTCAAGTACTTGAAGATGGTGATCCTATCACCTCTCAGCCGCTTCCTCTTCAGGCTAAACATCCCCAGCTCCTTCAACCTTTCCTCATAGGACTTGGTCTCCAGACCCCTCACCATCTTCGTCACCCTCCTCTGGACCCGTTCCAGCTTGTCTATGTCCTTCGTAAAATGTGGTGCCCAAAACTGAGAACAGTACTTCAGATGAGGTCTTACCAGAGCAGAGTAAAGTGATACCATCACATCACGTGATCTGGAAACTATACTTCTGTTGATACAGTCCAAAATTGCATTTGCCTTTTTAGCCACCGCATCACACTGTTGACTCATGTTCAGCATATGATCCACTAAGACCCCTGGATCCTTTTCGCACATACTACTGCTAAGACAAGTCTCCCCCATCCTATAACCATGCATTGGATTTTTCCTACCTAAATGCAGAACTTTACATTTATCCCTGTTAAAATTCATTTTATTGGTTTTAGTCCAGTAGGGGCTTGTTGTTCGTCAAGATGGTGAAGGGCCAGCCATACAAGAAATCATGGAATTTTTTTACCCCCGCCACAGTGGCCAGGCTCTCTTTGTCTACCTGAGCGTAGTTTCACTCCGGTTTCTGTAGAGTCCTCGAATAGTAAGCTACCGGAACCTCACGGCCATCCGGTAGCACGTGGGCAAGAATGACGCCCACCCTATAGGGTGAAGCATCGTATGCTAAAGCGGTGGGCAGCCTCTTGTCGAAGTGTGCCAGCAAGCTGTTGGAAGTTAAAATGTTCTTTACAGCCTGAAAACCAACCAGTTGCCAGTGACCCCAAACCCATGGTCCAACAGTCCAACAATCTGTGTAAGGGCTGTTCTACCGCCGCCTTGTGGGAGAGGAAAGCATGGTAGAAATTGAGAATTCCCAAGAAGGATTGTAATTCCTCCTTGTTGGTGGACACCGGCACATCACAAATGGCCTTTATTTTATCCTGGGCTGGGTGAATGCTGCTTGTGTCCACCGTATACCCCAGGAAGTCAATGGAGAGCACCCCGAACACACATTTCTCCCGTTTCTCCTTCAACCCTGCCCCGTTAAACCTCTGCAACACAGCCTGGAGGCAGCCGGCAAACTCCTCTTCGGTGGCGGCTGCTATCAGCACATCGTCGAAGAACAGCTGGACCCCGAGAATACCTTTGAGAAGGGAGTCCACTAAGTTCTGAAAGATCCCTGGGGCCCCGCTGACCTCAAACTGCAAGCGCTTTACTCTGAAAGTCCCCCAGTGCGTAACAATCATTTGCGCCTCTGCTGTGTTGGTACGCCTGTGCCAGGTCCAGTTTCTCAAAAATCTTTGTCCCCGCCAATGACGCTAGTACATGACTTACCACTGGAACTGGGTAGGCATGGCCCTGCAGCCCCTTATTAATCATGCATTTGTAATCGGCACAGATGCGGATGCTGCCATTAGACTTGATTGGGGTGACAGTGGGGGTTTCCCACTTCGCGTTCACTACTGGTTCTAGAACTCCTTGGGCCACAAGGAGGTCAAGCTCCTCTTCAGTCTTGTGTCTCAATGCTAGCGGCACGCACCTGGCCTTCAGCTGTATGGGCTGCACTTTAGGGTTTAGCTGTAGTGCTATGAGGTCCCCTGTGTACATTCCCAGGGTTCTGTCGAACACAGCGGGAAATTCTTTGCACACAATTTGGAAATCTCTTTGCATGGGGGCGTGAGGGATACCCATTACTCATATCCTCTAGGGCCTTGAACCAGGCCTGCCCCAGAAGGCTAATCAGGTCCCCTTCAGCGACAATTAGGGGAAGCTTGCCCTTGAACCTTCTGTATGTAACATGGACTAGTCCCACCCCCAGGATTGCAACCTCCCACTTTTGAAAATTATGAACTATGAATGAAGATGGTTGTAGTTGGGCCTCTCCCTCTCGGAACAACTCCCTAAATGTGCAGGCTGAAATGACCGTCTGGCCTGCCCCCGAGTCTACTTCCATTTTGCAGGGCTTGCCACCAATGAACACAGTCACATGGTACTTATCTGGGGATGGAAGGGGCAGTTGGCATACCTGGGTCCCCGTCGTGGAGAGTGCCTGGATGTTGTCCACGAGTGCGACCTCATAGTGGTGGCCATCTTGTTGGCGTCGAGGTTTCCCTTGCTGCTGTGCCGACAGTCGGCATACCAGATGCTCAGCCTTTCTGCAAGTGTGGCAGGTCGTGCTCCAGAATCTGCAGGTGCGTCACTCATGTGACTCCCCATAGCTGGCGCAGGTCTTGGGGTTGGTTGCTTCTGTCACCCATGCATGTGGCTTTTGTCGACCTGCCTGATGCAGCTTAAGGGCGTTGTCCCCATCGGAGTCTTCCAACTCTGTGGCCGATCGCAGCTGGTGAGCGCTGGTATCTGGGCGGCAAGCCTTCTCTTTACTCGCATCCTCGGCAGCAGCAGCTATCAGTAGGGCCTTCGCCAAGGTAGGATCTTCTTCCATAGTGATTTTTCGACGTTCCTTCAAGTTCTGGAGGCCGTGAGTGCACTTCACAAGCAGGGCGTCTTCAAGTTGTGCGCCGTACTCCACCTTCCTTTCCATGTTGTACAGGCAGGCTAGAAAGGTTGCTGCAGTCTCATTTGGTTCCTGGAATCTGTCGAGGAACTGTGAGGTGGGTTGGCTTTGGGATGAAATGGCCGGTCAGTGCCTTGATGATCTCCTCGAAGGAAGATGCCTCGAGCGTTCCTGGTGCGACCAGGCCCTCCATGAGCTGTAGGATTGTGATCCCACAGTTGCTCAGCAGGATGGCCTTTTTGATTTCTGGTTTGTCATTCTTGATTTGTTGTGACATGAGGTGGTACTTGAGTCTTTTGATCCAGGCTTCCCAGGCCTCAGGCTGCGCTATGTTGAACTCCGGGATGGAGTTTTGTGATCCGGATGCGGTGGCCATGGTCGAACCGGGTGGCAATGCCTGTTGCGCGGTAGCACTGGAGCTCTGCGCGCTTGGCGATGCCGGTTGGTCCTGGGCCTCACTCATCCGGATCACACCTTCATTGCCACTATAATATAGTGGGTTCTATGCATGGAGGAGTCACCAGCTGAGTGATAACAAGCTCTTTAATAGACATGGCATAGTATAAGGCTAGATTACAAGACTGGAGATGGGGGCCTACCGGCCCAATTTATATACATCTCTGGGTTCCCGTGCAAGCACGCCATTGGGTCATTCAAACCAGAGGGGCTTGTCTTGGGCTGCAGAGGTTTGGATCCTGCAGCCCTTTGTTCCCAAGTCCCCAAGCTCAGCCCGAATGACTCCAATGAGCCCAGCAGGCACACCCAAAGTCTTCCATTGAATCTACAAACATAAAAGGAGGAATAAAAATAAACTAAATAAATAGATATGTTTTGTTCTTCATTTGCTACCACTAAAGCAGATGAGCAGTTATTATCATGCATGTTAACGGCATGGGGAAGAGTAGCCTTTTACTACTTTGATAGATTTTGGGGAAATAGGAACTCCCCTCTTCTGTTCATAATATTAACAAAGGATTGCTTCTATACAACTATTAAATATGTTGCAGATTGCCAGCCACAATGAATGAGAAGGAGAGACCAACTGAAACTAGTGTGTGTGTGATGATCCAAGGCCTAGTGAGGCCTACAAATTCCAGGGAAGCCTGTATCAGGGTAACTACAGGGCCGACATTTCCCAGGATCCCTGCTGTTCCTCTGATTGGGTGGGAAATTTTTTGGAGGGAAAAAAAATATACAGTGGACACCACAGGGGTGGAATCCGGAAGGAAGGAAATAAAAAGGTCCAGCTAGAGAGGGAGGGTTATTATATGAGCTGGAGAAAAGACTGCAAGTCATAAGGGCTCCCTCATCCAAAGAGTTGTGAGTTAGTTGGAATTAGAGAAAGGGAATGTATATTTAGTTGTGTCAGGGCTTTTATTTTTCTTTGTACCACCTTTACTGTTTTTCCATGGTCACTATTGAATTAAAATTTAAAACCCACTTGTTTGTTCTTGAGCACTTACAATAAACTCATTGTTGTTATATTGCCTGGATCTGCACACCTCTTCGATCACAAAAAAAAAAGCGCTTGCTGAGAAGGAAGATGAGGGTTATGGTTGGTGCTTTGGACTCTCCTAGACAAACCCGTGTCAGAGTAGAAGGCCCTCCCTGGTCCCCTGCTTGTGATGGGAGATGGGGGAGATATTAGAAGTTGGGATAGAGGAACTAAAGGAAGAGGGAAACCGTAGACTGCTGGACATAATGACCTTGTTAGAAAGCTGCATCTTGGCAATAACTGTAACTTGTCCTGGCTGATCTTGTCTTGCCTCAGTGTTGGCTGGCTGATGGGTTTAGCCAGGCCTCAGATTCAGTGGGAGATCACAGAAGCACAGCTCCTGAACCTTTTTGAGAGTTCCACCTCCTCCTTCTGAGAGTTCCACCTCCTTGTCCTTTGGATAGTAGGTGCAGCTGCATAACATTCCCTGGATGAGCTACACCACCTATTTTTCTACAAAACAACCCCTGGATTTAGCAGGATTTGAGAAGTAAAGGTTTCCCTTGGCCTCCTAGTAGAATCATAGAGTTGGAAGGGACCTCCAGGGTCATCCAGTCCAACCCCCTGAACAATGCAGGAAATTTTCAAATACCTCCCCCATACATCCTCAGTGACTCTTGCTCCATGCCCAGAAGATGTAAAAAACAAACAAAAAAACTCCAGTCCCTTACCAATCTGGCTTGGAGAAAACTCTCAGACTGACCCCAAAGTGTAAATCAGCATTTCCCTGAGTGTGTAAGGAGCCAAATTACTAAACACCCTTCCTGCTCTCTTTCTCATGATATGCCTAATTCACAGAATCAGCATTGCTGTCAGATGGCCATCTAGCCTCTGCTTAAAAACCTCCAAGGAAGGAGAGCCCACCACCTCCCGAGGAAGCCTGTTCCACTGAGGAATCACTCTAACGGTCAGGAAGTTCTTCCCAATGTTGAGCCAGAAACTCTTTTGATTTAATTTCAACCCATTGGTTCTGGGGCAGCAGAAAACAATTATTCACCATCCACTCTAAAGTGTTTGCTTTGCTGATTTATCTCAGAGCTGCTTCTGCATTCATCCTGAGAAGTTCCCTTGAGTGATACTCAGAGCAAAACCTTACATCAGGTGGTTGTTGTTGCTGCTGTTTTTAAGTGGAGTTCTGCACTTCAGCCACTAGGGGCCCAGGGAAGGAAGAGAGGAGCAAAAAGAAAGCAGTTGTGTCTTTCTGGTGCTGTTTGCCACTGCTTGTTGACAGGTGATTTTTTATTTTAGAAAGCTCTCCATGGTGCACCCTTTTTAAGTTATGAGGCTGAGGAAATCATTTTCCTATCACAAGTTGTGGGGGGGGCGGGATTCTGGGACCCTTGAAGGCAGCATCATGCTGCATTCATGGAATGCATTTAAATTCTTTTTCTAATGCAACCACTAGGGGCACAGGGAAGGCAGAGCGCAGTAAAGAGCTGTACCTCTGCTGACTCAGTCTTTCTGTAGCGTTTACTAGAAAGTGGAGAAGGAAACAAGGGGATCTGCTATCGTGGACTTGATTCTCATAGGGTCACATTTCCCTCTTCTGGGCCCCTTACCCATGATGCACACCAGTCTTTACTACTATACATGAATATGTAAATATATGATTATATATAGAGAGATACATGAATATATCAAGTATATGAATATGTGAATAATTCAAAACAACAAAGATACAACCAAAACATAAGTCATACGCAATGAAAACACTACAGAAAATAGTCAGTTGATCGAACACATTCTGACACCTGAAATGCACTGAAGATTCACTGAAACTTCTAGTTGACTTGGGCATCAGTCATTTTGACACACCCACACCCCCTGCCAACCCTGTGGAGAAGGATTGAATGTGTTGGACAATTCAGGTCATTTCCTACAAAATCCCTCAAATAGCTGCCTTTCACCGAGATGCAAAGCAGTACCAAGCAACAAATTGGCAGGCAGGCATTGGAATGTCCATGCACTCCAGTTTAGGGCCCTCAGGCAAAATGTCTGAAGAATTTTGAGGGGCACCAGAAGTATTTTGAAAGATATACATTCAGAAGGGACAGCAGGTAAGGGCATTCACCAGAGGAAGGGTAAAACCCCTCTTTAGACTCCTTATTAATTATCTTACAACACTGATTTTCAATGTGTGTTTTTTTTCTGTTGCTCTGTTCACTTGGAAACGGTAATGCTTACTGTTCATCCTAGTTCATGAAAAATGAGACATAAACACTGGTATGCCTTGTTGGCTTCCTCTGAAAATCCTGCCTAGAACAAATCCTCAACAAAGGATCCCCTTATGAAAAGTTTCAGCCTGCTTTTCAAGGCAGCTGTCTCATTTAAAAAGACATCACTACCTTTTAATTTATCTCATTATTCACTGCCTGTTCTGCTTGTCATTACCTACTTAGCAAGGAGGCAGCTGAAGAGCCATCAATGTCATTTTCGAGATCAGAAGTCCAATACTGTAGGCGCTTCTTCCTCCTCTTATTGGAAGTGGGGACGTTTGTTGTCTCTCTTTGCAGTATCACTCCCAAGTACCAATCTTAGCTGAGGATATATTTGATGGTGCTGGTGGTGGTAAAAGAGAAGATATAAAGAAATCAGATCTTTAAAAATCAAAAATATTAAATGTCTAGCCATTTTTTTTAAAGCAGCCGACCCAGTTGCTTATTTAAACAGTTCTAAACAAGCTAAAATTCTCACTGGTCAATGCATGTTGCTTTATTTTGTGAGCCACTGAGGCAGCTAGTCTTAAATGAATAAGCCTTACACAACCAGGCAAATCAGTATAGTTGGGACATGAGCAAAGGAAGAAAGTGTGATGAGAATGCTGGAGTGCGTCAGGATCAGCGGACAGCTCTTCTCTCTTTTTTTTTTCCAGAAGCGTCCACCAGTGTTTGTGTCTCCCTGAAAAGCATTGTGGGTGATATTTTCTTGTGTGCAAGGCACATTTTCCTGGGCTGCTGTAAAGTATAAGAGGTACATGTTGTCCAACATTGACAATAGTGGTTATGACAGTTTCTTCTTCTAAATCTGCCATCTCTGTTGGTGGGAATTCAATATCTATAGCAAGCTAAAACGTTAGTTGTTGTAGATTTTCCAGGCTGTATGGCCGTGGTCTTGGTATTGTGAGGCCTGATGTTTTGCCAGCAACTGTGACTGGTATCCTCAGAGGTATAACCCAGAAAACAGGAGTTCTCTCTGGGTCAAAGTGAGAAGATGATAGGCAGGTAATTTATATCTACTCAGGAAGGTGGCGTAGGTCTGAGTCATTATCTTGTAGGAGCTTCCCAAGCTGTGACATGCTAATGGAGGGAACTTTCTTGAGGAGGTTCCTTTGTATATGGATTGGCTATTAAAATTCTAATCTTATCTGTGGTGCTGTTGTAAAATGTAGAGCATTTTGTTTTTCAGGACTGGAAGCCAAGCTAAAAATGGCATGTCAGGTTTGGGTATTCTAAGACAAGGAATTGATGATGATCTGTACCTCACAATATGTGGCTAGCCCAGTGACTCTCCCAGTCAACACTTCCACACCAGCTTATAAACATGATGGGTGATGAAAACCATCAGGGTATCTACATTAACACAATTGCTATTCATCCTCTCTCTAGATGTTTGGCCATTGCACATCCAAGTGATTTCAATGCCAACTGTTTGCAAGACAGTTTCATTGTGAACATCAAGTTCATCTTTATTGCTTCTGTGCAGTCCCATAAGGGACTATACAGGTCCAAGCCAGCTATGGAGACGATGAATTCAAAACTTTCTAGATGATTTGCAGTGCCATGCCTTTTTCCTAAGTGGGGACCCAAAGCAGCTTACATCATTCTCCTTTCTTCTATTTTATTCTAACAACTCTGTGAAATAGGTTAGGCTGAGAGAGTGTGATTGGCCCACTAAGTGTGCTTCTGTGACATGAGTTGGGATTCAAACCTGGGTCTCCTAGATATTAGTCCAATACTCTTAACCACTTCACGCACTGGCAGGAGATGCACCATAAATTTAATCAGCCAGGAAATACCAGGGTCATGCAAACAGGCAGTAGCCCTCAGGATTTCAAGGATCAAATCCTCAAAGTATTCTGAACAACTGGACTAGTGGCCACCCTGGCACCCTCTGGGCTGTCACTGCTAATACCAGATAGGTCTGTAGAGAGTAGACATATAATGGGCTTGGTGAGGTTCTGAAGCTAAGCATATGATAGGATGAGACCTTTGGATAAATAGCAGACAATAAAGTTTGAGTCCAGTGGCACCTTTAAGACCTGCAAAGTTTAATTCTGGGCATATGCTTTCATGGGCATGCAGATGTTATACCCAGAATTAAACTTTGTTGGTCTTAAGAACATAAGAGAAGCCATGTTGGATCAGGCCAACGGCCCATCCAGTCCAACACTCTGTGTCACACAGTGGCAAAAAAAAATTATATATACACATACACTGTGGCTAATAGCCACTGATGGACCTGTGCGCCATGTTTTTATCTAAACCCCTCTTGAAGGTGGCTATACTTGTGGCCGCCACCACCTCCTGTGGCAGTGAATTCCACATGTTAATCACCCTTTGGGTGAAGAAGTACTTCCTTTTATCCGTTTTAACCTGTCTGCTCAGCAATTTCATCGAATGCCCACGAGTTCTTGTATTGTGAGAAAGGGAGAAAAGTACTTCTTCCTCTACTTTCTCCATCCCATGCATTATCTTGTAAACCTCTATCATGTCACCCCAACTCTATCATGCCACCCCGACTGTATCATGCCACTGGACTCAAACTTTGTTCTGTTAACTTCAGACCAACACAGCTACCCGTCTGAATCAAACAAAAAAGCTAAAATACTAGGCAATACGCCCTTGAGAGAGAGCGTGGAGGAGGAGGAAGGAACTGAAAGATAATTGGTCACTGCATGGTTTGCCTGTGATTGGTTGGGAAGCTGGGTGCCTGACTGGTGAAAATCTGGACATTCTAAGGCTGGGGATGGTCAGTGTCAGTTAGTGGCAGCTGGACAAAGAGAAGGTTGAAGGGAAGGCTGAGGAAAAAAAACACAGTGAAATAATTAGGACCTGGAAAGGCTGGCTCCCAAAGCAGCAAAAGAAAATGAGTGTGATGTCTGAATCTATATAAGGATATTAGTTAGATCTAAAGTGTTCTCCCCCTTCTGTTATCTTTAAATAATAGATACATTTCAGTTTTAATCTTATTAAATCACTCTCTGTGGGTAATCCTCAGCTGTACTTAATCATGCTGCATTCATACATCCCAAGGTCTACTCAATGCCCTGACCTGGATGGCTCAAGCTAGCAGATCTGGGGAAGCTAAACAGGGTCAGCCCTGGTCAGTATTTGGGTGGGAGACCACCGAGGAAGTCCAAGGTCGCTATGCAGAGGCCAGCAATGGCAAGCCACCTCTGAAACCCTTTGAGGTTGTCGTAAGTCAGTTGTAACTTGACAGTACTTTCCACCACCTTTGGAGTAGAAGCAAGCCCCAGCAACTCTCATATTCCTGCACAAACTTTTCTTAAATACTTTGTGGGACATTTCTGGGTGTTCAGCAGCAGCAGTGGAACAGTGCCAGGAGAAAATGGTAGGGGGGGGGACTGTTGTAAGTCTGGGGTCATTACTGGCTGCCCAAATTTAAATGACAGGGTTTTCCTTGTCTGCAATGACTGGTAAACAATTCTTCCTTCAGTCTTTCCTTCTTTTAGTCCTTCCCTTTCTGCCTTCCTCCCGCTGGGCTTTCCCTCACCTTCTTCAATTCTTCTGCAAAGAGAGGAGAGAGGTGCTGGGTTTTTCTCTGCCACCTATGAAAGACATTTTGGGTTTGGCTTCACCTCCTGTGGCAACCTATTTTTGTGTGGAGGGGGTTCATTACATCATTCAGAACACCAAGGATGACCACAGGTTCAAAAAGGTTTGGGGAGCCCTGCTTTAAATTACCCACAGAAACCAGCCTTCCAGCCTTTCTCCGCTGGTCCTTACCCCCATCACCCCAGTGACAGGGCTCCCCTGTCCAGTTGTTCCTCTAAGCTGAGGTAGTGTGGCTACTCTGGCTTACACACTTTTGTCTTAACTTAGGAAGGATGGCTCCAGAGCAAACTAATTTATGCTGTAGCCATATCGCTCACTCACACCTTTAATGTCTGTAGCTCACAGAGTAGAATTTTTGCTCACACAACTCCACAGCTTAGAGGGGATATTGCTCCTGTCCATCCACTGGACTCAGAGCCGGGAGAAATGTGTTGCTAAAGAGTCTTTGCACATGGGATGACCCTTTTGCCACATTCCAGACACACCTCTAAATTGAGAGGTGGGGGAACACCTTGCTGCTGCTAGTGAAACATCTAGGGGACTGGGGGTATTGCAGAGTCTACACTATCTTTGCCATCTTTCTTCATGAGCTTTGGTAAGACTCAAGGAAAGACGTCAAATCAAGGCATTCCAAAGGCAGCTTTCCCTGTACTAGTTATTAAAATGAGAGAGGGATTTCTCCTATTTGGTATCATCCAAAATATGGTTCAGTTAAAAATTATGCAGAGACTCCTTTTTTTCAGTCAGATAACTTTAATGAATGCAAATATGACACTATCAGATAACAGTAGTCAACTTTGGACTAAAGGAAGGATCCCTGAAGGGATAAAAAAGCTGTTGAAGCATTGAATTTTAAGTTTCCTTTTTAAAAAAGGAGTTAATGATCAAATAAACAGACCATTAGCCAAATTTTAAATACACCCTCTGAAATATAAATAAAGAGGAGGGAAAATTAATTGCTAAAATATATAGGATATTATTAAATAAGGGGAAATATCCAGTGCATATTGTCAATAGTTATCCTCTCTGTATCCATCCCTCTTGCCATAGTTTTGCTGTAACAGTATTATTTGGCTTGAATGCATTCCTGCTTAGCTCATCTTGCTTTCTGCAGTCTTAGGCTGCTGAGGAACTTATTATTGAAGCTGTTTCTACTGGCCAAGGTCAGCTGCTAACAAAGTACAGATAACCACCTGGACTCCAAGACATGGGGGGAGTGGGTACCGCCAAAAGCTGCTGTTACTTTGCCACACTTTGCACTTCAATTGTAATGGTTAGGGCGAGGAGTTAAATAGAGAGGCATTGGGCTAAGACGTCTTGACACATATGATTAAAGAGAATTGGGGAATAGAATTGAATGCTAGCTTTAATGACAAAGATTGGAAAGAAATATTTCATTGATGTCTTTTAAAATCAGTTTCAAGAGTTTACAAGAACATGCATTAAAGGTGGTCCAAAGGTGATTTTTTTACCCAGTTAGGACAGCCCACTTAATGAAATTAGAGAATACACTTTTTTTGAGAGAGAGAGAGAGAGAGAGAGACTGCAGTGAAGTAGGGTCATTTTTACATATGTGGTGGTTCTGTCCAGTTATAGCAAAGATTTGGAAATCAATATTTATATAGATGGTTAAAATAACCCAGGAACCAAATATACCCACTGTTGAATCAGCCCTGCTCAACATATGTTTATTTATTTATATTTATTTTCGCATTTATATCCCCCCTCCCCCCCCCAAGCAGGCTCAGGGCGGCTAACAACATTAACTATCCACAATTAAACAATAAAACCATAAAACACTAAAAACAATTACAGCAAGATCAATTAAAATTAACAATTGCACTTTAAATATTGAACAATTTGTAAACAGTTTTGGTGCTAAGTTCCATACCATGATGTTAAACAGCTTTGTACTTTAGCTGAAGGCCATTCGAAAAAGTGTTGTTTGACAAGCCTTGCGGAATTGGGCAAGGTCCCGCAAGGCTCTAACATCATCGGGGAGTTGGTTCCACCAGTGGGGGGCCGCAATAGAGGAGGCTCATTTTAATTAATGTATTAATGATGATGATTTATTAATGATGAAGAGGGTGTTTCAGTTGTTTGTTTTGTTTGTTATGGGAACAAAGAAAAAGTGTGCAGTGCCCACAGATTGCATGTGGGTTCACTGTAACTTGTGCCCAGGGTTCATGTATTCTCTGGGCCAGTGTTTTCCAGCCAGTGGGTCAAGACCCAAAAGTGGTCCATGAAGCCCATTCCATTGCTCGTTTTTGTATTATGGAAAGCAAGTTCTGACTAGGGATGTGCAAAAAAAAAAAATTCGGAATTACACGGATTCGGAAGTGCACAGGGAAAAAAATTTCGGATTCCCCATGCACTACTGAATACCGTATTCGGAATAGCCGCATATACGGTAGATGCGCGGCTATTACCGAATATACGGCCCTATTATACCCTATGGGCCATTGAAATCAATGGCAAATAGGGTATATTTGAAGCCGCCTGGAGGGGGGGGGTTGAGGGAGAGCCCCCAAATTTGCAGGGGACCTGAAGGGGACTCTCCCCTCCAACCCCCCCAAGTCCTAAAAAGATTGGGCCAGGGGATCCCATTCCAGGGGCACCCAAAGAGGGTGCCCCTATTCCATCATTATACCCTATGGGCCATTAAAATCAATGGCAAATAGGATATAATTGAAGCCGCCTGGAGGGGAGGGGGTTTGAGGGAGAGCCCCCAAATTTGCAGGAGACCTGAAGGGGACTCTCCCCTCCAACCCCCCCAAGTCCCAAAAAGATTGGGCCAGGGGATCCCATTCCAGGGGCACCCAAAGAGGGTGCCCCTATTCCATCATTATACCCTATGGGCCATTAAAATCAATGGCAAATAGGATATAATTGAAGCCGCCTGGAGGGGAGGGGGTTTGAGGGAGAGCCCCCAAATTTGCAGGAGACCTGAAGGGGACTCTCCCCTCCAACCCCCCCAAGTCCCAAAAAAATTGGACCATGGGGTCCAATTCCTGGGGCACCCAAAGCCAAACCTAACTTCACACCAGAGAATCTCTATAGGCCCCAAATGCACTACATCCCTCTATCTAATCTATGAACCCTGGGCCTGCAGGCCTGGCACCAACATAAACCCAGTTGCCAACCTCACTGCCACACAAAACACAATCTGCTCAAGGTCTGCTCTGCAGACCTGCTTGCAGCAAACCCAGATGCCAGCTCTCCAGCCCTGCCCCAAACAACACGGGGAGAGCTTGTCAACCACAAAAAGCCTGCTGGTTCTGGGTCTCTCACCCAGGTGCCAGCTTCCCTGCCACAGAACACACAATCTACAGATGCCAGCTCTCCAGCCCTGCCCCAAATAACAAGGGGAGAGCTGGCAAACCACAAAAAGCCCGCTGGTTCTGGGTCTCTCACCCAGGTGCCAGCTTCCCTGCCACAGAACACACAACCTACTCTATAAAAACAAGAAAGTGACCCAGCCCACACACACCCTCACCAACCCCCACACCAACCAGAGGCAATTTAAAAAACCAAAACAAAACCAGCAGAATCACAAAAGGCCAAGTGTTAAAAAAAAGTGGCCTTTTCACCAACAAGAAAAGGGGGACAAAAGTGGCCTTTTAAACAATGGAAATTAGGCCAAACAGCACCCGCCCCAAGAACCCAAAGAAAAGAGTAACAGCAGCAGCACAACACAGCACAGCAGCAACAAATCAAACACTGAATACTTTTAAAACAGTAAAAAATTAACTTTTAACAATACAGGAACTTTGCCACCCCCTCCCCCCCAAAAAACCCTTCACCCTAACCCCAAGAAATTAAAGCCACCCAAATCAGGAGAAGTAAAAGGACACTGCACTTTTAAAAGTCCTCTCACTAAATTAAGATATGGGCAGATTGGCAAACCCCCCCACCCCAGGCCCCCTCCCCAAGCAGAAACCCCAAATAAGCTACCCCACCACCACCCAAATCTGGATAAGTAAAGGGACTCTAAGTCTTTAAAAAAAGTCCTTTTACCAACAATAAATAAAAAAAGAGAACCCAAAGAGTGTTTTACCTTGTCTTCCAGGGAAGTCTGAGTGAGAGAGCTGCAGCAGCTTAAGCAATCTCTTACACACAGCATGGAGGAGTCAGCCAGGAAGTGAAGACTCCTTAGAAAGCCCTTCAAAGCATGCATTTCCAATGTATTTTACAAATGCATGCTTTGGATTGGCTGTTGGGGCTCCTCTTCCCCCTCCCCCCTCCCTGATCCCAGGGATGTTAAGGCAGAGGCGGGAAGGTGCCAAAGGAGCTCCTTTGAAGCTCCAGAAGCTAATTGCCACCTTTTGTTTTGAATTGACAGCTGTTTGCTTATGAATAGCTATTCGTAACTACACAACGAGCCTATTCGGCTGCCGTGTAATGGGCGCTTATGGAAGTCGGCTGCAGGCTATTCCGTATGCGGCCGAATCAACACTGGTTCGGCTGTAAATATGGCTCGGCCGAGCCGAATGCACATCCCTAGTTCTGACCCTGGAAAGAGTCTCTTCCATGTCATACACTAGTTGGCATTTTTTTTCTTCACTGCATATTAAGAAAAACATTTGTTACTAGAATCAGTTTCTTAGAATCTTGGGGTGGGGGAGGGGGAATTAGAGAAGTTAAAAAGAAGGCGAGGGCGGCCAGAATGTCACCTCCATACGCAAAGGCTGTGCGTGTTGGAATGTCACTTCCTTGGGGTTCATAGTGGGGCAGCTGTGCCTTTGTGCAATGTTTGTTGGTCACTCAAAAGCAATTGGTTAGCCACTGTAGAAAATAGAATGCTGAGCTAGATGCATGTCAAGGTCACAGTTCACCCAGGGTGCCAAAATTTTGGGCCAGCCTTGGAAGGGGTCTCCATACCAAGTACATTTGGATTTGTCAGTCACCGAATCAAGAACATCGGGAACTGCTGGCCTGGGCTGCTACTTAACTGGGGATAATTAAAAAAAATTGCCTTTTAGTACATATGTACATCAAGAAAGCTTATCTTAGGCAGAGCTTTTTTTGTAGCAGGAATTCCTTTGCATGTTAGACCACACCTCTCTTGTGTAACCAATCCCGTAAGAGCTTACAGGGCTTTTCTTATAGGGCCTATTGTACGCTCTTGGAGGATTGGCTACATCCGGGATATGTGGCCTAATATGCAAAGGAGTTCCTGCTACAAAAAAAGCCCTGGTCTTAGATGTCTCTGGTCATTTGCATAAGAGGATGGTCAGTGAAATGGGGTTTTTTTGGTAAACCACAAAATATGACTACCAAGTTCATAGGTGTGAATCTTAAAGTAAACTTCTTAGGCAAAGGAGAATATGGCAAATTACCAGAAACAAATTGTGTTTTAGCAGCAGCCCTCTGTAATCCATGAGATTGTTCAGGTTTTAAAACCCAAACTTAAACAGGTGTATTTTGAGTTTCTTCAAGGTGTATTTTGAGTTTCTTACAATGTGGAATTAAAGGAATTCCTCCTGTGACGGGCTGTTCAAATGTTATTTGTTGTATCATGAAATGCAACTATCTACTCAGTGTTGTCTCCCAGATGTCTAGGAAATTGGGAAGTGGCATGCAAGTTATCCTTATAGGGAAAAGAAACAAGCTATTGAAAGTATGTGTATTGCATACATAGAAACACATACGAAGTGCATGCCAGGATGTGTGGATCATGCATAAATGTATAATGTCTGCAGAAATTCACAGTTGATCCTCAGAAGGATTTACAACAGAACATCTGGTGCAACAAAATGCATGCACATGTTTTAACTGGTGCAATATGTTTAAAAAAAACACTATCAAGACAACTAGATCCGGGATTGTACAAATAGAACTCATTTTGTTCTGTATGTTTTCTTAAACATATTGCACCAGTTAAAACATGTGCATGCATAACCAAAGTTTCATTGATATTGATTACATTTTTCCCACTGTTGCAGGTACCTCAGTCCTTCAGGTGACAGCTACAGATGCAGACGATCCCACCTACGGAAATAGTGCCCGGGTAGTATACAGTATTCTTCAGGGACAGCCATATTTCTCTGTTGACCCTAAAACAGGTGAGCATGTTTCTTTTTAAATGCTCAGTAGACAGATGCATTCGATTGGTGGATTAAATAACGTGTTAACCAGATTCTTCAACATTCAAGACGGTGTAGAGAGAAAACAATAATAAACTCAAAATGTGCAATAGGTACCTAATTAAACCACCACCACCACCACCACCCCCCCCCAAAAAAATCTGCTTTGAATTCTGGTGGACTTTTGGTGCTACATTCCAGTTCTGTATTTTAGAGCCAGTGTGGTGTAAGAATGTTGGACTGGTATCCAGGGGACCTGGGTTTGAATCCCTGCTTGCGCCATGGATGCCTGCTGGGTGATCTTAATTCAGATGCACTCTCTTAACCTAACCTGCCTCACAAGGCTGTTGTGATGTCCAGTGGAGGAGAGGAGAACAATGCAAGTTGCTTTGGGTCCCCGCTGGGGAGAAAAGCAGATTATAAAGTAATTAAGTGATTAACTAAATAGAATAAAAATTATTGTATTTTATTTGAATTCTACGCAGCCTTTTAATATGAATTGTGCTCCTGTTTTCATATACATAATATATTTTCACTATGGATTCTTTATCTCAAGAGGATAATTTCTTGTCTGTAGCTGTTTTTTCCTCTGTGGCAGTCCTGGCTCAAAACCCTCTGCCTATATCAGCATTGCTGGAGCCAGACTGCAATGTTTATCCTTGGAGCTTCTTTCACTGTCCTCCTGAGATCTGAGTTGATGCCATGGGAACGGGAGTTCATTTTATTGCACTTCTGTTGTATTTGTGCAGTGGGCGTGGTTGAATTCCTCTCTCTGTGCTTAGCATTTTCCTGTCACCTAGGCTGAAATCGTTTCTAAGCTTTCCAGGCTGATCTTGAAATATTTACTGCTCTGGTGGCAGCAAGTGTTCTTCCCATTTGTTTGGGAGAGAAAAAAATGTCCTTCAGTAAATTAAGTATGATGCTGTCAAGAGAAATGGCCCACTGATGTGGTATATTTATTGTATGTATGTACTGTATGTATGTAATGGAACAGTCTGCTCCTCCCTAATATCTGTGTGATTTCGTTTGTTCCTATTGAGTAGAGCTCTTGTTTCACTTTCCAGTTTTGTACGTTAGCTAAAATGGTTGGTTGTTGGAGCTGTCTCCTTCCAATAAATGGCTGATGCTTTGGGCCATCTTGTCTCTACTGAATGGACCTGAGATAGGCTTCCCAACCCTCCCGCCCTGGTGGGGGACCCCAGGATTTCCACCCTCTTCCCCCACTCCCCAAAAAAACGGAAGCGGGGGGAGGGGGAAACGGCGCTGGGGAGCATGGCGAGCTGCCCAATCCTGCAGCGGGCGAGGCCACCGCACCGCTGCCGCCCCCTCCCCGCCCACCGCAGCTGCTCCTCCGAGATGGGCCCAGGCTGAGCCCATCTCGGAGGAGCAGCCAAGAGGCGGCAGCAGCGCAGGGGAGGGCGAGGCAGGCCAGGAGCATGGCGAGCCGTGAATCCGGGCCCTTCTAGGACCCGGACTTGCGGCTCGCCACGCCCCCGGCCCGCCTCCACCCCCCCTCCGCTTCCACCCCAGAGACAGAGCGGGCGAGGCCGCCGCGCCACTGCCACCTCTTCTCCGCTCGCCATGGCTGCTCCTCCGAGATGGGCTCAGGCTGAGCCTATCTCTGAGGAGCAGCCACGGCGAGTGGAGAAGAGGCGGCAGCTGCGGGGCGGCTCGCCACGCTCCCCAGTGCCGTTTCCCCCCTCCCCCTAGCTCCACCCCAGTGTCTCCTGGCTCCACCCCAGTGTCTCCTGGCTCCACCCCCAAAGTCCCCAGATATTTCTGGGGTTGTACTTGGCAACCCTAACCTGAGAACAGGTGCCTGAGTGAGTACTCTGACCTGGGAACCCACAGCCAAAGGGGGGCATATTATAACTGAGGTTGCTGGTTCCAGATTTTGTGTTCTTCCATGCTCAGTGATGGGACACAGAGGATTACTTCTTGGCAGCTCCACACAGAAGGTTCTGTCGGTACCATGGCTTGGAACAAAGCCTCTTTATGTGTCCTTGGGACACTGCTTCCAATCAGAATATACAGTGCTGAGCTGGATAAACTAATGGCTGGGCCGGGTACAAAGCAGGCTTATACACGCTAAACTCACAGTTACCTTTTGACATGTTAGCATTTCTAAAACTGGGTGGACAAGGCTGATCCTACAAAGCCACATGCTGATCCAAGACTAGGGACTATGGGAAGGAAGCATGCATGAAAAATCTTTGCCTGGATGTCATTTGGGGAAGTCAGGAGGTGTTACAACCTCCTTTCATGCTTTAGCAAATGTAGGGCGTCCCTACCTTTACTTTGTAGCTACTTGTATACTCACAGTTTGCAATATTGTGCCCATACATAGCTACTAAAGATTACAGACAAGTAGGGTTTAATGAATACAGTTTCTCAAGAAAAGAGATATATCATTATATTTAATTGCTGAGACGTATTGACAGTTGGGTAATTGTACATGTATATTCTGTGTCTTGCATCCAGTGCAATAAGGAGATTCTTCTCAATACTTCGGAATATCATTTTGAGTTTTGTAGGCCTGAGTGTGAATTGAAATAGTTTTCTGTACAATTTTAGGAAGATAGTGATATGTGATTTTTCTTTTTCTTTTTTAAATGTACCTTACAAAATGAACATTTTTAAAAGTTAGACTTTGGGTAATTTTGTGACTGACAATATGAAGACTGTACTTCAGAGAAATGCATCTTTGGTGTTTTTGATAACAAAGAAATTGAAAGTACTAATTAAGTCCTCCCTGCTTATTTCGATAGAGCCTTTTCCCAAGCAGAGATCAATACAGTCTTGCCTTGAACACCAGTAATGTGTTTGCTTGCTGTTTGATTAGGGATATTTTACACTGCTTAAAATGCCATATTCATCTTTTCATTCTGAAATATGAAATTGTCTCATCAAAATGACAGTAGACTTACAGCTCCATTAGTCACCAAAATATAGTTGTTCAGCAAAAATGAATGCAATTGTTGCATTTGATAGAGAGCGGAATTAATAGTTTTGAAACTGTATGTGGCAAATAATGTACAGTGCGTTTCCATTGAATTATTCTTCAGGGCATCTGTGTGCATAGAGGGGGAAAGCATTGCACGGTGCATATTCCCATTGTCCATGTGTGGCACTAACTAACTTCATATTATTCTTGTTTTTATGTTCTTGTGTTAACTCACTTTGCTCTTGGTAATCTTGGCTCATGATACATACTGGAATGTTGGGTTGCCAAGTCCAATTTGGGGGACTTTGGGGGTGGAGCCAGGAGGTGGAGCCAGGAGACACTGGGGTGGAGCTAGGAGCAAGGGTGTGACAAGCACAATTGAACTCCAAAGGGAGTTCTGTCGATCACAATTAAAGGGACCTCACAACTTTTTAAATGCCTTCCTTCCCTTCACCCTTCCCTTCTCTGATTTCACCTCAGAGGCGGAGCGGAGTGGGCGACACCGCTGCGCTGCTGCCGCCTCTTCTCTGCTTCACCGTAGCTGCTCCTCCGAGATGGGCTCAGCTCCGCTTTGCCTGTGAGGTGAAATCAGAGAAGGGGAGGGTGGAGGCAGGCCAGGAGCATGGCGAGCTGCGAGTCCGGGTCTGCTCAGCCAATCAGAAGCCCTGCTGGGCAAGAAGCCCACAAAGTCATACCTCTTTCGGGGGGCTCCTCCCCAGAGTTTTTCATAGAAAAAATGGAAATTGGGGGGAAATTTGAAATATAAGCAGTACTTACCATAAACTCATTTGTTATGAGGGCCTGATTTGACATTTAAAAAGTCCTTATTGGGCCAGGCCATGTGTCATAAAATGTAATGTCAGGTAGCAGAGATATAAACTTTATAAAGGATACAAACACAAAGATTTAAAAAAAAAACTTAAAACATGCTTAAAATGTTTTAAGCACTCTTGCAATATTTTGTTTATTTATCTCTGATAACTGACACCTCTTGCTGTGAATTATTGCAACAAAATCTGGAGACAATGTCTATGTTGTAGCAATCTTGAGTATGCTGTTCAGGTGTGTATCTTTAAGTCGCAAACCTACTTTTGATTTACTGACATTCATTACAGAAATCTCATGGTCAATGCTTTGAGCCTAAGACCCACAGGAAAATATGAAATGGCTGGGCATTGGGAGCTTTTGTACATAATCTGCTTCATGTGCTGATCAGCTAATGGAGAAAATAGAGACTTTGTTCTGTAGATTGATTGAGCAAGCCTGACAAAGCAAGCTGTGATACAGAAGGAAGCAAGAGAAGGAGAAGGAAGCGAACAGTAGTGAGTTACTCGAGACCTTAAAGGAACCCTCTAGGGGCCTGATTTGGCCCAAGGGCCATGTGTTTGACACCTTTGAAAGTCCTATCAAACCCAAATTAATTTTACTGCTTTAACAGCGGAAAATGCATCATTTATAACTTACAGCATACAAAACTGCAATATTTCATGTATTTATTGAATTTAAAGGTTATAAATGCATTTGTTTTGTAGATGTAAAATTCTAAATATATCCAGTGTTACAGAGAAAATTGCAAACTGATATAGCCTGTATTATCTTAGCACCTCAGCTTTTGCTGTCTGGTTAGAGTGAGCTTCGTTTTCAATGAAACATTCAGAATTTTCATCTGTGGCTTTGGTGCAATTTCTGACCCACCTCCTTGTGATCTCCCCCTACCCACTCTCCAGCAAGTGACAACGATAAAGCCCTTTTTACTCTGCCTGCCTGCCTGCCTGTCTGTCTATTGGTAACCTAAAAAAAGCACAAAGGAAAAAAGCCCAAAGAAAAAACCCCATGGACATAAATGCTCACAGGAAAAAAGCCCCCACGGAAACATATCCCCATGGAAACATGCCCACAAGGAAATAAATCCACATGGAAAGAAGCCCCCACGGGGGAAAAAGTCCATACTGAAAGAAGCCCCCATGGAAAGAAGCCCCCATGGAAAAAAATGTAAAACACCATAGATGTTTATAATTGTGGATAACCATTAATAATATTTTGTTATTTTAGGATTAAAATGTCATATTCACATACAACAAGAAGTGGCCATATTGTTAACAATGCACTTTATTAAGAAGGAAAAACAATAATGAAATTAAACTCTATATAGAAATATATATTTAAATAAAATTAAATACTTTAACTTTATTAATTTACAATTTGTCAAACTTTTTTAATGTTAGTACATTGTGTACCTGCAGTGACCATGGCAAAAGACTATCTCACCCTAATAGTAAAACCAACGATTATTTAACAACAACAACTCAGGTATAATTCTTCATTGCCAATTAGCCAATCTCTTTAAGCAACTAAGTTTATCTTCCACCTGCTCATATTATTGCACCATGTAAATGACAACCAGTGCCTCAAATTTCCTCTTTTCTACCTCTAGGCAACCTACCTGTGCTTTAGCCAATGTTAGTTTGTGACAAGCCTGGTCCCTCTGCAGTCCATCGAATAGAGACCACACACTGGGATGACTGAAATGGAACAAGAAATTAAGAGCATTGTGCCCCCACAACCAATGTTCCCTCTAAGCTGCAGTGTCTTGTGAGCAAAAATTCTACTTTGTGAGCTACTGGCATTAAAGTTGTGAGCTACTGCATAAATTATTGTGCTCTGGGGTCATCCTTCCTGAGTTAAGACAAAAATGTGTGAGCTGGAGGCTAAAAATCTGTGAGCTAGCTCACGCTAACTCAGCTTAGAGGGAACACTGCCCACAACAGTTTATCTGGAATCAATAGCTTCATGCCCATGTTCTTTTTTTTTTAAATAAAATGTAAGTACCTGGTGGATATGGATTACCCACCTTGGCACGCCATATGTGCAGTTGGTAAAACGTATTTGGCACTTTATCAAAGGTGCCATCTCCACAGATGGTATCTTTGTTTAATTCAAGCATAAGCTCTCCATCACCTAAAACCAGAATTCTGTCTGGATTTTGCCACACCAGAATCGTGAAATATCAGTTGCCTCTACTTTTCAGGAATGTCAAAATGTATAGGTTTTGGGTTAGGCAGATTACTGCCTGCTTTGTGATAGCTTCTCTTTCTTAAATAGCAGAGGTAGTTAAGGCCTCATAGAACTAAGAAGCTAAGCAGGACTGACTCTGGCAAGTATCTGGAAGGAAGACATCAATAATCATAGCTGGAATTAATTTTTTAAAATGGCATAATGGAGAATTAATCCACTACTATCTCAGGCTCTTGGGAGGGGCTGTTTTTTGAGGCAGAGGTACCAAATTTGCAGCATAGCATCCAGTGCCTCTTTCCAAAATACCCCCCAAGGTTTAAAAGGATTGGGCCAGGGGGTCCAATTCTATGAGCCCCAAAAGAAGGTGCCCCTGTCCTTCATTATTTCCTATGGAGGGAAGGCATTTAAAAGGAGCGTGGTCCCTTTAGTTGTGATGGCCAGAACTCCCTTTGTAGTTCAGTTGCGCTTCTCACAGCCTTGCTTCTGGCTCCACCCCCAAAGTTCCCAGATATTTCTTGAATTGGACTTGGCAACCTTATTCTCTTTTCCATGGCAACCCTATTCCACAATTATAAACATCTATGGTGTTTTACATATTTTTCCATGGGGGCTTCTTTCAGTATGGGCTTTTTTCCATGTGGGCTTTTATCCATGTGGGCTTATTTCCATGTGGGCATTTTCCCATGTGGGCTTTTTTCCTGTGAGCATTTATGTTCATGGTTTTTTTTTTCCTTTGGGCTTTTTTCCTTTGTGCTTTTTCCTAGAACCCTATCTATCTAGTACTGCTCATACAGCTGTCACCCTAAGCAGAAGTTTAAACCAACAATTATTTTAGAAGACGTTACTCAAGATTATTTCTCTTATATCTTATTATTGAATTTTGCCACTGAGAGGGTGACGTGATCATTTGTAGCTGACAGTAGCCATGACACTTGGGCTTGCACATTTAGCAGTTCCATATATATTTTTTTTTAAGTAGAGGGGTGATTTTTACCCAATCTGTGGTTTTATGTTTCACAGTAGTTTGAGAGAGAGGTGCAAAAGTCAACCACGAGTCAGGGCGAAAGGATTACAGAGGGTATGCAACTAGGATTGCCAGCTGTGAACACAGACATTCCTTGAGGTTTGGGGGTATAACCTGTGGAGGCGGGAACTCGGGGAGGGGTTTCACCTAGAACCTATGGTTTACCATAGAGTTCGCTTGCTGAAGCTGCCATTTTCTTTAGGAAAATTGATTTCTGCCACCAAGAGATTAGTTGTAATTCTGGGAGAACTCCAGCCCCCACATGGAAGCTGAACCCTATATGCAACATCTGAAAAGTGTGAAAGCCTTGTGTCACCTTCTTGGATTTAAGAGCTGTGCTTACTGCACACCCGCCTTGCCATGAAAAACAATTCACTCATTCTAAAAGAAAAAAAAAACACTTTATAGCCATTCTTTTCAGTATGTCCCAAAATTTCTAATTTTTTCTTTGTAAAAACTGAGAAAAGGCCTTAGAAAAATAACAGACACCCCCCCCCTCGATTTTTCCCTTGTTTTTTTTTTTCTTTCAGTCTTTAACATCTCTGAAAACCTTCTGCATACAAGGAACTGTACAGTCCCAGGACCTGGAGCAGACCTGGGAAATGCCCCAAAGTACATGAGCTTTAGCCCCTTACCCCCTTATTTCCAAGTAAACTCTGGGAGACCCACCAAGAGTTGGGGGTAGA